>NC_141873.1:81925706-82244295 GCF_056163025.1 Triticum urartu | reverse complement strand
GGAAGAAGAAGTAGAAGAGGAAGAAGAAGAAGAAGAGGAAGAGGAAGAGGAAGAAGAAGAGGAAGAAGAAGAGGAAGAAGAAGAGGAAGAGGAAGAAGAAGAAGAAGAAGAAGAAGAAGAGGAAGAAGTAGAAGAGGAAGAAGAAGAAGAAGAGGAAGAAGAAGAAGAAGAAGAAGAAGAAGAAGAAGAAAAGAGGAAGAAGAAGAAGAAGAAGAAAAAGAACCCCGACCCTGACACCCTCACACCACACCCCGACCCTGACCCTGACACCCCGACCCCGACACGACACCCCGACACCCCGGCACGACACCCCAGCCCCGACCCCCAACCTCCGACACCCTGGCACCACACCCCGACACCCTGACACCACACCCGACCCGACACCCTGAAACCCCGATCGACCCTGACACCACACCCCGACCACGACCGCGACGGGGTCATATATTTGAGAATTATGAGTGGGTTCACCGTCACAATACGCTTCTTCCCGTGATTTTACGCTTTCAGTTTGCACAAGACGCTAACGATCAGGTGGTACTAAAATAACGTACATGTCCGATTTTTCTTTCTGGCATGTTCATGGGCCTATTGGTTGAGATGGGCCTGCCTTTCTTTTCCCTTGTACTAAAATTGCACAACTTTGCAACTCAACTGGGTTCACCGTGGAATAGTCCCACCTTGATTCTTTACTCCAAGTTTCATTGGTTTATATACGTTTTGAAATTGACTATCAGCAAGCCTCCAGGACCCCAAAATCAAAGGAGGGAAGGAGGGAAGGAAGGAATGAATCGAGAAAAGGGAAGGGCATGCAAGGGAGGGCGCTGATGAACAGAGGCCGTGGTCATGGCCCGAACGGCATGGCAGGGAGCTCGAGGAGACCGGCCTCCATGACGAAGTGGCCACGCAAGGCCTCCAAAGGAGATAAGAAGATGGGCGACGCAAGTGGAGAGAGAGAGAGAGTCGAGCCACTGTGGCTGCTCGCCGAGGCCGACGGCGATGAAAGCCCACACCAGCAAGCCTCGGCGCCGGCCCTTCCTGTCGACCCTGGTGCTGCCCAGCGGGTCAGCGGCGAGCGAGGTACTAGCAAGGGTGTTGTTTCTCCCGTTTAACATCATCCGCACAAGAACGACGATTGGTTTCGTCTAAACAGGAGACGGCAAAGAAGTGCTCCGAGGAAACGTTCATTTTGGCCTAAGTGGAATTTTGACTGTGTCTTTCTTTTGCAGCATGGTCTTCTTCCAGTATGCATGGCATACTGTAACACAGACCTCCCAAATCACGACAACTAGCTGATACTTTTTTTTATAAAGTCATGGAGCTATTACTGTACAATGCAAATGTTAAGTTATTTTTAATATATGTTGGTTAACCTCTTTTGATGCAAAGCATGCCCTACTTAATTAATTATGTAGCTGCAGGCACAAGTTTGCCACATTGTCATTCATCGCGGAGACCATTATGTTTCTTATCATGGGATGGACGAGGTGAGCAACAATGCATGCATGTTTCCTCTAAAAAAACAATGCATGCATGTTTCCTCTATAAAATGGTCACAATAATTTAATCTGCTATTTAGTACAATATATCTGTAATTAAAAAAGACACAATTTTACATTATTGTGAAGAGTTTTGGTACCCGAGTTAAGAATTAATAATGAGAATAGCTTCACTGTAATAGTTCTCCCTAGATTTTTTGGTAATTCAACTCATCCAGTAGCATGATGGTTTTCTCAATTTAATATTTTATCTATGTAATTTGATTATTAGGAGATTTATATTCATGATACTAGCAAAGGGGTAGACATTAGGTACTATTCAAAGGATGAAGAACTAATATCTTAATTTTTTAAGAGGACCTAACGAGTTAGTATCTGACTAAATGGCTTTACATATAGCTACTATTTAAAAAAAAGGATGCCATGTTGAAATAGAGGATGTAGACCCGTGAGAAGGCGTGTGATATTTTTTCTCTGGCTGCAACGCATGGCCATATTTTCTAGGCGGAAGAAGATATAAGGCACTATAAGGATGAAGAACTAATATCTTTAATTTTTTAAGAGGAACTAATGAGTTAGTATCTGACTAAATGACTTTAGCTTAGCTACTATTTTTAAAAAAGATGTCATTTTGAAATAGTGGTTGTAGATCTGTGGGAAGGTGTGTGATATCTTTTCTCCCGTTGCAACGCACAGGCATGTTTTCTACTGTGTGTGTGTGTATATATCTGGTGGATTTAAATGTGCAGTTGTTTCATTGTTGTGAGGGTGTGGTGTTTGACGACCTCCCCGTGCGTTCGACGAGCTCCGCCCCTGTGTTCGTTGGTGAGCACAAATGACATCTCCTCCTCCCCCCTTCATTTGCTCTGTTCCGGTCTTCATGCCGATGAAAATTGCTAGCTATAGGTGTCAATCATCAGTATGCATAACCACTATGCGTCTCCCATTCGAAAGGGTTACATCTATAAATATGCATGCACTTGCATATTTATAATCGTGATTCTTTCGAATTGTCTAACGTTATCCATGGACAGCCCGAGTATGTGTAGATTGGGTTCGTTTTCCCATATGCTTTGCTCCAGATCCGATGCAAAATTTTGTTAGTGCCTCCCTGTTGTTCTCCGGGTACACATCCTCTCTGCTTATTGCCGAGACATGCATCAGGAGAACAGCAGGGAGGTGCTGCCGAAATTTTGCGTCAGATCCGGAGCAAAGCATGGGAAAACGAACCCAATCTACACATACTCGGGTGGGATTAGGACCTATCTTTACCTATTAGCTTGTAGGTGGCATGGACGTAATAAAACTGACAAACTCCATTAACTGATGGATATGGTTTGCTTAATTATGTATATATTTCTTGTGTGTCCAGTAGGAAGTCAATATGAGTGATCGTGCATGGATGTACACTGATTACACTAGACATAAAGTTTGGACCGAGGAATGGTTAACAAAAACCAAGGGGTTTGTTAGAGCCGCATTTGCAAATGGCCAGAAATTAAGCTGGTGCCCCTGTGTTCGGTGCGACAACTATAATAAGAGGGACAATCTTGAAATGAGTAAAGACCTGCAGAATTTTGGTTTTACGCCTGGTTACACGGTCTGGACATTTCATGGTGAGTCTGCCCAACGTGCCAGAGCCAAGGTGGTTCGTCGTCGCACCGACGAGCATGGTACCAGATGGAAGACATGGTGCAATACTTTGATGATGCTCGGGAATCGGACAAGGAGATGGAGGAATCTGCAAAGGCCTTCACTGAAATGTTGGAGTCCTCAAAACGTCCTCTCCACGAGCACACTGAGCTTTGTCAGCTGGATGCCATCTCACAAATAATGGCTTTGAAGGCTCAATTCAACTTGGGTAGATAATGCTACAATGCTATGATGATAGTATTCAGACGATTTCTGCCCAAAGGCCATGTGCTACCTGTAAACCTGTACCAGTCAGACAAAATCCTCCGTGCTCTTAAGATGCCCTTTAAGAAGATACATGCCTGTGAGAAAGGATGTGTCTTATTTAGGCTCCAGTATGAGGACTTGAACTATTGTCCCATTTGCAATTCTTCCAGGTATGTTGTGGTAGACAATGGTATCGGTGAGAAGACGCAGACCAAAATACCCGTTAATGTTCTTCGGTATATGCCAATTGTACCAAGACTTCAGCATCTTTTCATGGTCGAAGAGACGGCCAGATAGATGACATGGCACAAAATGGGCAAAACAACCGAACTAGATGCAGATGGGAATGTGATGATGGTGCACACATCGGATGGTGAAGCGTGGAAGCGCTTCGATGTATTACATAAGGAAGAAAGGCAGATCCAAGGCATCCTCGAGTCGCCATCAACATGGATGGGTTCAGTGTGTTTGGTCAGGAGGCAGCCCCATACAGTTGTTGGCCCGTGTTTGTCATTCCACTCAATCTCCCCCCGGGCAGATTATGCAAAGAAAGAACATTTTCCTGACGTTGATAATTCCAGGGCCCAACTATCCGGGGAAGAATATGAGTGTGTACATGCAGCCTCTTGAGGACGAATTGCAAGAAGCTTGGGATAATGGGTTCAAGACATACGATGCCTTTAGAAAACAGAACATCATAATGCGTGTCTGGTACATGTACTCAACGCATGACTTGCCGGCGTATGTGCTATTCGTTGGCTGGTGTGTGCATGGAAGGTTCTGGTGCCGCACATGCAAGGGAGCTCTTGAGTTTCATTGGCTGACGGCAGGGCACAAGTATACTTGCTTCAACTTGCATACACCGTTTCTACATTCTCGCCATAAGTTCAGGAAAGACAAGAAGAACTTCATCAAAGGTAGAGTTGTCAAACACTCTGCACCACCTGCGTTGACAGGCCAACATACCCTAGATCAGTTAAACGCTCTCGAGCCAGATCCAGAGCGTCCAGGGTATTTCAAGGGGTATAATAAGGAACACGCTTGGACTCACAAGACATGCTTGTGGGATCTGCCTTACTTCAAAGACCTCCTTTTCCCACACAACATCGACGTGATGCACACTGAAAATAATATCGCCGAAGCCATTTTTGGTATGTTGCTCGGCACAAAGGGGAAATCAAAGGATAATAGTAAGGCTAGAGTCGATCAAGAGGAGCTATGTGATAGACAGTTACAAAACATGCAAGAATCGAAAGGAAAGCGGAACTGGACGAAGCCAAAGGCATGGTTCAATCTTGGAAGGCCAGCTATGAGGGAAATTATTTTGTGGGTGAAAATGCAGTTGATTTTCCCCGATGGATATGCAGCAAATCTAAAGAAGGGAGCGAGTCTTGAAAAATTGAAAATATTTGGTCTAAAAAGTCATGATTGGCACATATGGATTGAGCGGATAATGCCGGTGATGTCGTGTGGCTTCATCCCTGAGGATGAACGGATAGTACTGGCAGAGCTGAGCTATTTCTTCCGTGTTCTTTGTGCGAAAGAACTATCATCTGGCCTCCTAGAATATATGGAACAATTGGCACCGGAGTTGATCTGCAAGTTAGAGATGATCTTTCCGCCAAGATTCTTTAATCCAATGCAACACTTGATTTTGCATCTCCCAACCGAGGCAAGATTGGGGGGGCATGCAAAATCGTTGGTTCTACTCAATTGAGAGGATGCAGAAGATGCTTCGAGCAAAATGTAAAAATAAACGTACATGTGAGGCATCGATGGCCGAGGCATTCATCACTGAGGAGGCGGCAAACTTCGTGATAGCACACTACGAAGCCAAAAATCGTCATTTGCATAATCCGAAGCCTCGGTACAATGCTGACGACCCTAAAAAGGGTCGATCCAACCTTAGCCTATTCAAAGGGAATCTCGCACCAGCCAGTGGTTGGAAACCAGTATCATTGGATGTTGAAGAATGGCAGACCATTTTGATGTATCTCTTCAACAACTAACGGAAGTGCGGCCGTACATCGAGTAAGTTCTCGGTACATTGTTTTGCAACTTCTAATTCCTTTGAACTTCTCTTATTCCTGGACATTTGATGTAGTCTATACATTGCCATATTCTCGTATGGAGCGGTGATCCAAAAGGATTCCGTCGAAGAGTATGAGCTTCTGGCAAAGCAAGGAGGCAAATATCCCGGTTTCATCTCTTGGTTCAAAAAATGGCAATTTCCATTAGACCATTTCATTTCTTTGGCTAATTTGCAACTAATGCAACAATCCTTTCGTATTAAACTTGTAGGCTAATTCAGAGATTATGGATGCCGAATTGAGATAAGTAGCTAATGGTTTTGACTATAAGGTCCGTTCATTTGACAAATACGACATCAACGGGTATCGCTTTCGTACCTATGGCAAAGAGCTATCTATGGCCGACCGAATGTCTACAAATTGTTGTGTCATTTATGAACTTCAATTCTATGGTGAAAACTCACCAAACGTCGTAGTCTTCAGATGTTATTGGTTCCAGTCGAGGGAGACTAGGACTCATGAACATATAGGGCTAGTCAAAATCAAACAAAGCACCCATTTGGATGTTCCTGGTGTCTATATTACGGCTCAACAGGCAACACAAGTTTTCTATCTACCGTGGGCCTGTCAAAGTGATCCAAATCTCAGTGGTTGGGATGTCGTTTATGAAGTGCCGCCACGTGTTAGACCACATCCCCCCAATGAAGAGGATTATGAACCTCACATTAACCAAGACACATATGACGAAGGAGAATTCTTCCATGAAACACGTCTTCCCAAAAACGTTTCAAGAACCGCTCTACTCCACCCCAGAACATTGAAGTAGACAAGATAGTGAATCCGACTTCACCCCTGAGTCGGAACAAGATGTAACTCCCATGATGCGGCTATATCTCTCACGTGTCGGGCACGACTTAGAGGCATAACCGCATGGTAGGCATGTCGCAAGAGGGGTAATCTTTACACACCCCATGTAATGAATAAGAAAGGGATAAAGAGTTGGCTTACAATCGCCACTTCACACAATACATAAAATATCATACATCATCCAGAATACAATCAAGGTCCGACTACGGAACCAAAATAAAGAAAGACAACCCCAAATGCTAGATCCCTGATCGACCTAACTAGGCTCCTCTACTAATCATCCGGAAAGGAAACATAGTAACGACCCGAATCCTCGTCGAACTCCCACTTGAGTTCGGTAGCGTCCCCTGCACTGGCATTATCGGCACCTGCATCTGTTTTGAAGTATCTGTGAGTCACGGGGACTCAGCAATCTCACACCCTCGCGATCAAAACTGTTTAAGCTCAAGGGTAGGAAAAGGGGTAGTGAGGTGGAGCTGCAGCAAGCACTAGCATATATGGTGGCTAACTTACACAAAAGAGAGCGAGAAGAGAAGCAAAGCACGGTCGAGAAGCTAATAACGATCAAGAAGTGATCCTGAAACTACTTACGTTCAAGCATAACACAAGACCGTGTTCTCTTCCCGGACTCTGCCAAAAAGAGACACTCACGGCTACACACGCGGTTGATTCATTTTAATTAAGTTAAGTTTCAAGTTCTCTACAACTGGACATTAACAAATTTCCATCTGCCCATAATTGCGGGCACGGCTTTCAAAAGTTCAAAACCCTGCAGGGGTGTCCCAACTTAGCCCATCACAAGCTCTCACGGTCAACGAAGGATATTCCTTCTCCCAGGAAGACCCGATCAGACTCGGAATCCCGGTTGCAAGACATTTCGACAATGGTAAAACAAGACCAGCAAAGCCACCCGAATGTGCCGACAAATCCCGATAGGAGCTGCACATATCTCGTTCTCAGGGCACACCGGATTGTCCAAGATTCCGGTAGGCCAAACCAGAGTTTCCCCTGGTGGCCACCAGCGCCTGACAGGTTGGACCAACACTCAGAGGAGCACTGGCCCGGGGGTTTAAAGTAAAAATGACCCTTGAGTCCGCGGAACCCAAGGGAAAAAGTCTTAGGTAGCAAATGGTAAAACCAAGGTTGGGCCTTGCTGGAGGAGTTTTATTCAAAGCGAACTGTCAAGTGGTTCCCATTATCACCCAACCGCGTAAGGAACACAAAATCAAGGAACATAACACCGGAATGGCGGAAACTAGGGCGGCAAGAGTGGAACAAAACACCAGGCATAAGGCCGAGCCGTCCACCCATTACCAAGTATATAGATGCATTAAAGTAAACAACATATAATAATGATATCCCAACAAATATCCATGTTCCATCAAGGAACAAACTCCAACTTCACCTGCAACTAGCAACGCTATAAGAGGGGCTGAGCAAAGCGGTAACATAGCCAAACAACGGTTTGCTAGGAAAGGTGGGTTAGAGGCTTGACATGGCAATATGGGAGGCATGATATAGCAAGTGGTAGGTATCGCGGCATAGCAATAGAGCGAACAACTAGCAAGCAAAGATAGAAGTGATTTCGAGGGTATGGTCATCTTTCGTGCAAAGTTCTCAGAGTTGATGAAAGCTTAATCCTCGTAAGCATACTCAACAGGTTCCTCGATCACGTACTCGTCTCCCGGCTCTACCCAAAGCAAAAACACAAGCAAAGGACCAACAATCAATCATGGTGCAATGCACAAGCAACATGATCCAAAACATGGCATGGCATGCGGGATGTGATATGCAATCCTAAGTCCCTGAAATCAGCAATAACACGAAGGCTACTTTGCATGCTTGTCCTAGTCACCAAAAATATCACAGAAATACATGGCAAGCACCCCTGTAAAGATGGCATGGTATATATCAAAACACATGTAGAGCTCGTGCACGTATGCAGCACACAACAAATGTGACAAAAATGACAAATCCTCATACTCTGATAAGTAACAGCAACTAACAATTTATAGCACTCTTGCATCCACGATTTTGGCATCAAGATGGACTCCAATGAGCATGACCCAATGAAACAAAATGAAGAGCATCTCATGATGAACATTTCGACATATTGCACGCACAAAGCGGAGCTACATGCAAGAAGTTATGGCATCACGAACAGGGCATCAGAATGCAAAAAAAAAATGACTTAGAGGGAAAACGGGGACAACCTCAGGTCTGATCTTGGGTTCGGGCGTGAATCCCGAGGTCGGACGGACCTTCGCCAGAGCGGACGGGGACGGAGGCGGTGGGAGAGGCGTTGGGGAGGCCGAAGCGACCGGATCCGGGCGGCGGCGGGGGAGCACCGGCGTGGTGGCGCGAGCTCTGGCGGCGGAGGAGAGGAGGCGCGAGGCGGTAGGGTCGCGGGCGTGGCGCGGAGGAACGGTGGCAGGGCGGCGGTACCGGCGACTGGCGGCGAAGGCGGCGGCCATCATGGCGTAGCGGGGCGGCGGCGCAGCGCGCGGGCGCTCAGGCGGTGGCGGCTCACGCGGGCCCGTGACGGGCCTGGCGGGCCGCAGCGGTGGAGGCGGATCCGGGCCACATCGCACGATGCGAGTGGCTGCGGGGCGGCGGTGATTTCGTCCGGTGGCGGCGGAGGGCGATTTTTAGGGTTAGACCGCGCGAAAATCCGGGAGGGGCACATATTTATAGGTAGGAGGGTCCAAATGGAGTGCAGTTTTTGACCACGCGATCGTGATCTTATGGCGGAGGACATGGTAGTGTTTGGAAGGGTTATTGGGCCGTTTTGGAGGGGTGTTGGGCTGCAACACACACAAGGCCTTTGCAGTTTCCCGGTCAACCGTTGGAGTATCAAACGGACTCCAAATGACACGAAATTTGACAGGCGGTCTACCGGTGGTGTACCAAGGCCGCTTGGCAAATCTCGGTCCATTCCGAGAATGTTTAACACCCGCTCACGAAAAGAGGCAAAAGGGGGTGCCGAAGGACGTAGTAGTGTCGGATTGCAAAACGACAACGGGGAAAATGATCGGATGCATGAGACGAACATGTATGCAAATGAGATGCACATGATGACAGGATATGAAATGCATGACATGAAAAAAATGCAACACGAAGAGAAAACCCAACCACGAAGGGAATCTCATAACTTAGAACCGAAAATGGCAGAGTCGGAGTTACAAATATGGCTAGTTACATCCGGGGTGTTACAACACTCCCCCACTATGGAAGGACCTTGTCCTGAGATCTAGGACTGAAAGAACTCCGGATATTCGGAACGAAGGTGATCCTCGCGTTCCCAGGTAGCTTCCCGGTCAGAATGGTGTGACCACTTCACTTTTAGGAATTTGATAGACTTGTTGCGAGTCTTGCGCTCAGTTTCTTCAAGAATAGCAACGGGATGCTCATGATAAGACATGTCTTCTTGGAGATCAATCTCTTCGAAGTTGATGGTGCGGTCAGGAGTCTTGAAGCACTTGCAAAGCTGTGACACGTGAAACACGTCGTGCACATTTGCAAAGTTGGACGGAAGCTCAAGTTGATAGGCGAGGTCGCCTCTTTTGCCAATGATCTAGGGGCAAGCTTCCATTTGATACCGAAGCGACGAGTGCTTTTCATTGGAGAGACGCGGAGGTAGACATGGTCTCCGATCTCGAAAGCCAAGTCACGATGCTTGCTATCATAGTAACTCTTCTGACACGATTGCACGGCTTTGAGATTTTCACGGATGAATTTACACATTTCTTCAGCCTCTGTGATTAAGTCATTGCCAAGAAGTTGGCATTCACCAGTCTCTGACCAATTAAGAGGGGTACGACACTTTCTGCCATAGAGAATCTCGAATGGGGCCTTGCCCGATCTCGCTTGGAAGCTGTTGTTGTAGGAGAACTCGGCATATGGAAGACAATATTCCCACTTCATACCAAAAGAAATGACACAAGCCCTGAGCATATCTTCAAGAATTTGATTGACTCGCTCGACTTGGCCACTAGTTTGAGGATGGAAGGTTGTGCTGAAGCGAATGTTGGTGCCCATGGCCTTCTGGAAGGAGTCCCTGAACTTAGAGGTGAAGATGCTTGCACGATCTGAAGATATCAACTATGGAATGCCGTGCAAAGAGACAATCCTGGAGGTGTATAGCTCTGCCAACTGAGCTGCTGTGATAGATTCTTTGATAGGAAGAAAATGAGCCACTTATGTAAGCTTGTCGACGATAACAAAGATAACATCATTTCCACGTTTGGACTTGGGAAATCCAGTCACGAAGTCCATCTCAATATGGTCAAACTTCCATTCTGTAATGTCAAGAGGTTGGAGGAGACCAGCTCTCCGTTGGTGTTCTTCTTTCACTCTTCTGCAGACGTCACATTCATTCACGAACTGAGCAGTTTCTCGCTTCATTCGAGTCCACCAATACGACTGCTTGAGGTCATGGTACATATTTGTACTTCCATGATGAATGGATAGGAGGGAATTGTGCGCCTCGTTCATAATGACTTTCCATAGATCACCTTTAGGACCCACAATTCGATCCTCGAAGAATAGAGTATCTTTGTCAACAAGGCGATAGCACTTGTATTTTGGTTTACTCTTGGCAATCCCATTTTTCACCTTCTTCACCATTGCATCCAGAAGTTTTGCCTCGCAAATTTGATCTTCCAAAGTAGGAGAGACTTGGAGGTTGGCAAGGAAGCCTTGAGGAACAACTTGGAGATTCAATTTGCAGAAAGCTTCACAAAGGTCCGGTTGGAAGGGCTTGAGAATTAGGCTGTTGCAGTAAGCCTTCCTGCTCAAAGCATCTGCAATGACATTGTCCTTGCTTGGAGTATATTCAATACTCGGATTGTATTCTTGAATCATTTCGACCCAACGAGTCTGCCTGAGGTTGAGGTTGGGTTGAGTGAAGATGTACTTGAGGCTCTTATGATCAGTGAAGATGTCCACTTTCCTTCCCAACAAGAGATGTCTCCACGTTAGTAGACCATGGAAAATTGCGCGCCAGCTCGAGGTCATGAGTGGGGTAGTTCCTTTCGTTGGGCTTCAACTGGCAAGAGGTATAGGCCACAACTTTCTTCTGTTGCATTAACACAGCACCGACACCTTGCAGGGAGGCATCACAGAAAACTTCGAATGGTTTGGATTCATCAGGAGGAGTCAAAACAGGAGCTGTGACTAACTTCTCTTTCAGGGTGTTAAAAGCGATGTCACATTTAGGCATCCAGACATACTTAACATGCTTCTGGAGGAGGTTGGAAAGAGGCTTTGCAATCTTAGAGAAATTCTCAACGAATCTCCGACAATAGCTTGCAAGCCCAAGAAAGCTGAGGAGCTGGTTCACATTCTGAGGCGGTTTCCAATTCACAATTGCAGACACCTTCTTAGGATTAACAGCAATGCCCTTGGCGGAGATGATATGCCCAAGGTATAGAACCTTGTCAAGCCAGAACTCACACTTTGAAAACTTCGCATAGAATTGATGCTCTTTGAGTTTGTCGAGTACCAATCTCAAATGCTTGGCATGATCCTCCTTATTCTTGGAAAAGACCAAGATGTCATCGAGATACACCAAGACGAAATCATTTGTGTAAGGGTTGAAGATGAAGTTCATCATGCGAGAGAACGTTGGAGGACCATTGACAAGGCCGAAAGACATGACAGTATATTCATAAGAATCATAGCTTGTTGTGAATGCTGTCTTGGGGATATCTTGTTCACGAATGCGAATCTGATGATAACCCATGCGGAGGTCAAGCTTGGAGAAAACTTGAGCGCCCTTAAGTTGCTCGAATAGCTCATTGATGTTGGGAAGTGGGTACTTGTTCTTTATTGTTTTCTTGTTCAATGGACGGTAGTCGACGCAGAGTCGGTCCGTGCAATCCTTCTTCTTTACAAAAAGAACACCACAACCCCATGGAGAAGAACTAGGTCTGATCAGACCCATATACTCTAGTTCATAGAGTTGTTTCTTCAACTCCTTCAACTCCTCTGGTCCAAGCTTGTAAGGATGCTTGCAAACAGGTTCCGTGCCAGGCTCAAGATCGATAACGAATTCAACTGGCTGGTGAGGAGGCATTCCTGGAAGCTCTTCTGGAAAGACGTCTTGATATTCACAAATGACTGGAATATGGGAGATGGCATTCAACTCGCCCTTCTCATTGAGAGAAAAAAAGTCAAATAGTATCATCACGAGTGGCATAGATGATCACATCCTCAGAAGAGTGTGTCAATTGAATCTGCCTAGCAGCACAATCAAGCTGAGCCTTGTGCTTAGAAAGCCAGTCCATGCCGAGAATTAGATCAATATCCGAGTCGCCAAGAACAATTGGAGAAGACAGAAACTTATAGTCACCCATCTTGATAGAAACATCCGGAACCATGGAGTTAGCGTTCATGCGTTTACCCAGTGAGACAACTGCTAACGGACTAGGAAAATCTTGGAAAGCCAACTCATGCTTTGATGCAAATGGTCTTGAGATGAAACTAAGTGATGCACCAGTGTCAAAAAGAACTTTTGTAGGAATATCATTAATAGGAAGATTACCCATGATTACTTCTAAAGAGTCCTCTGTCTGAGCTGCGTTCATCATGTTGACCTTTGCAAACTTGGAATTATGCTTGACCACTGCATTGCTGGCAGATCTCACAGGAGGAGGAGGCGGAAGGCGTCTTTGGTTGAAGCATTTGTTTGCATAGTGCCCTTTCTGCTCTTAACCTTGGAGTATGAGAGTATTTGGGTGGTTGAAGCATTTGGTTGAAGCATTTGTTTGCATCATTTGCATTTGTTTGCAAGTAACCTCTGAGAGCGGACGATGATAAGGAGCACTTGACCTTGGAGTATGAGACTGCGCTTTGTTCTGATAGCCTGGGTTGGGTGGGTGGGAAGGTCCATTGCCACCTTTACTCTTCTGCTGGTAAGACTGATGAAACAGAGGAGGAGGCAACCAGAACTTCTGTTGCTTAGCTGCCACTTGAGTTGATGAAGAGGATCGAACTGCATCCCTAACTCTCTTATTAGATGCATCACACTTGAGCTGAGCAGCCTCTTGCTTTAGTGACATGTTGTAGAATTCATCATACTTAGTCGGCTCAAGAAGCACGAGAGCTAATTGCAGATCTTCTCTGAGGCCACCTCTGAATTGATAAATCATGCTCTTTTCATCAGGGACATCTTGTTTAGCAAAGCGAGCGAGCCTCTGAAATAGGATATTGTATTGGTAAACAGACATGCTGCCTTGCTTGAGATTGCAGAACTCCTCACGCTTACTCGTAGCAAAACTTTGTGAAATGTGGTGCACTTTGAAATCTCGGCGGAAATCATCCCAGGTAATCACACGACCTCCTCTAGAATCTTTGTATTGTTGATACCACTCAGCAGCTTGGTCTTTGAGTTGAAATGAAGCAAACTTGACAAAGTCCTCAGGCCTGACATTGCTATACTCAAAATGTTTGCAGATATCCACAAGCCAGTCATCGGCGTCTGTGGCCTCGACACAGTTGCTGAAGGACTTCGGCTGGTTTGCGAGGAACTGACTGAGGGTAGCAAACTGAGGCTGGTTGTTTCCTTGGCCTTGATTTCCTTGGTTGCCTTGCCCTTTGTTGCGCTCTTGCAAGAGTTGCAAAAGCATCTGAGTGTTGGCGTTGGTGGCTGCCATGACAGCTTGCCATGCCTCCGGAGGTGGAGGTGGTGGCGGAGGGTCCGGATTTTGATGCGTTGGAGGAGCCATCCTGAAGAGGTTGACATCCGTTAGCATCTTGACAGACATATATTCAAGCTGAATCAATGGATCGAAATTGCAACATATAGCCTTAACATTCGAACATGAATTAACGAATGAATTCCAAAGTAAATCATCACACTTCCATAAATTGAGAAGCCACTTAGATAAAAGTAGAAGAATAAAACAACAAGGTATGGATATGAACAAATAATTGGTATGGATTACCCAATCACAAACCAAATATCTGCAGGAAGAAATACTAGAGCTACTTGAATTCCCATCTATAAAACTCCCGAAACTTTCCAGTTATGCAATCAGGTGTTGGGGATACAAGGGAAGCATAATATCTCACCCAAAACTAGCAAATCCTACATCCAGCTGTATCCATCCTTCAACACATAACCAAGAAACCTTCAGAAATCATTTACCTCAACCTTCAAAAAACATCCGTTATACGAGTTATGGCAATACTCCCGAACTCCCGCCCCAGTACTGGGTGGCGTCGAGGTTATCTCACCAACAACTACATAAAAGAGTTTTCGATGTCGGTGAACTCAGGTATTCCAGAACTGCAACGATAAAATTGTGACGATGACACCTCGGAGCTCAACTCCCTGGGACACTGCCACAAGCCCTAAATGTCAGGAGGCACCAAGAACAATGTTCTCGTCACAAAACCATCGGAACGATTCCAAGATACCCACGTGATCCTAAAATTTTTTTAGTGAAATTTGAGGAGAGAAGAGTCCAAACCCTACGTTAGGAGGCCTCACCAGAGCAACGAAGGGACTGAGGAGTAAAAAGAATCATACTCTCCGATATATATAATCCTAAGACTCAAAACATTTTGTTCTAGACTCAACAACGTCAGCGATTCGATCAAGCAGGGGCTCCTAAGTCGGGGAAGACTCTGATTACCAACTTGTAACACCCACTGTCGGATTTCGGGTTTCGGCAGACCCTTGAGGTTTGAACACTGGGGTGCGTGCGCAGATCTTTCCCCTACCGATCTACGTCCAATCTCCTCACGTGATCTAAGCTGGAAACAACGAACAACACAAGGGACACGAGGTTTATACTGGTTCGGGCCACCATTGTGGTGTAATACCCTACTCCAGTGTGTGGTGTGGTGGATTGCCTCAGGGGGCTGATGAAGAACAGTACAAGGGAAGAACAGCCTCGCGAGAGGTGTTCTTGAGCTGGTGCGATGAACTGCTAGGGTGAGTTCAGTCGCCTCTCTCTCTTTCTCTGCTAGGGCTCTACCAGATTTCTGGATCCCCCTCTACTCTGTGTGGCTAGTTCTACTTATAGAGGCCCTGGGCATCTCCCCAAATAATGAGCGGGAAGGGCGCCAACAATGGTCCATTTTGAAGGGGAACATATAGTACAAGTTATCCTGACCAAAGGAGGTCTTCGGCTGCCAAAAGCACTGGTGATGACGCTGTCTTGGGCTCCACGGTGACCTCCGTCCTGTCGCTCTGCTAGTCTTGGTCTCGTTGCACCGGAATGGCAAACTTTTCCCGATGCCTTGGCCTATGCTTGCCCCCTTTGCACCAAAGGGGAAACAAGGACACTGCACAGGCCGGCGCCCGCCTGGCGCCCGCCTGGTCTCGATCGTCATGGCTTGCATCACTGGTTCCTCACGAGCCTCCTCACGAGCCTGCCAGATGAGGCTGCCTCTGAGGAAGCTTCCGGTCGTCCGCCCCACGAGGCTTGGCCCCTCGCGAGGGTCTTGAGCTAGAGCTGATGAAGATGGGCCGCACTGGGCCCCTACTTGAGCCACGCCACAGGCCGCAAGCAGGCAAGTCTGGGGACTCCCATTCCCAAAACGCCGACAGTAGCCCCCGGGCCCAAGGCGCGCCCGGGCTTGGCCCAGCAGGGAAGCGAAGGGCAAGCACGAAGCGCCGCGGGCCCCAACAGCCTGCGGCCTTGGGCGCCGTGTGGCGGTTGACCGGGCGTGGGCGTATGCGCTTCCCCATGATGCCTCGGCGATCGCACGACTTGACAAGCCCCTGCATGGAGAGAAACCAGTCATGATTACCTGTGATCGTGGTGCTCGGCGGTTGGCCTCCTCCGGCTATAAGTACGGGGCTGGGAGAGCCCCTTCAGTCCATCCCTTCTTGTTGCTCCTTTTCTTCTTCTTGGCTACTCGCCGTCCCCATGGCTCCAAAGAGATTCTCGGCCACGGAGAAAGGAAAGGCTCCCCAGGCAGGGCCTGACCCCCCCCCCCCCCGACCAAGCGCGACCGAGGCCGCCCTCGCAAGTATACCACGGTCCCCGTGGTAGCCTCCCGCGGCCATAGAGGCGGTTCCCTGCACGGTGGTGAGCGCCCAATTGCCGACAGGGGGCACGCCGTGGGTGTGCGCACCCCTAGGCCACGCTTTCGCTCTGCGGAGGTGCTGCCGAAGTTCATCGTGTGGTCGGCGGATCCATCCAGCTCCCGGCTCCAGCTCCCCTGTTTCTTCGTAGATGAGCTGCCGGCGAGCGCTCGGTGCGGCTTCTGGCTCCAGGCAGACGGCGCGCGCGGCCTGGGCCGGTGGTGTACCCTGTACTTCAAATTCGATGGCGATGCCACCCTCTACGTGAGGATGTTTGGGGAAGATGGTCGTCGTGCCGGGTGCTGCCCCGAAGACGACGACCGCGGTCGCCTGCCGAGCCCTGACACTGACCAGGATGAAGATGGCAACTGGTGTACAGGCGGCGGTGCTCGGGGTTCGCTGAGCTCCAGCGACCCCCTCTCAGGCAGCAGCTCCTCCAGCGGTGGCCGCGACCAGCCCCCGCGCTGTCGCGCCCGCCTGGGTGAAGGTAGCGGTTCAGCCCGCCGTCGCGCCCCAGTGAAGCGAGAGGAGGGATGCGCCTGAGCCCCAGGAGCAGCTCGAGCCTTCACTGTGGGTTGGCGCAGGACGAGTCGCGCCCGTTTTGTTTTCTTTCTTATCCTGCATAGAAATAGAAAGTAATGTAGGCCACCGCGGGGGCGTGTTAGAACTGCTGTTGTTTAACCATTGTGTTGTTTCCGCCATTTCTGCGCTGTGTTTCCGCGCCGCGCACCCATGTGCGCGAACTATTTTAGCTCGGTGGGGCTTAGCGCGGTCCTCGCCTCCCGAGGCCGTGGCCTTGTCGTGCGCTTCATGCCCTGCAAGGATCAGTAAGAGGGGTAGCTTACGGTCTTGGCTGTGGGGGCGATCAGCCTAGGTCCTGCGCTCGTGTCGCGATGCCCGTGGGGCACGGACGGGGAAGGGTGCTCCCGCATAGGACTCGGGTAGGAAATCTCCAAACGATAGGGGCAGAAAACACTCGCGAGGGCGCCCGCGACTCCCTCGCGAGACTTGTGTGAGAGAAAACGAGGCAAGCGAGCGAGAAAGACAAAGAGTCACAAGCCAGGAACATAAAGCAACTCCAATTAAACTTCAAACGGGAATAAACAAGCCAACTGCAGAAAGCAAATGGGAAAGCCGCATCCACCACCTATTCTAGTCATCAACGTCTTCTCACCAGTGCGAAGCTAAGTGTTGCCACTGGGCGTGGGCGGGAGCCCCCGAGGCCTGAGGGCGGCACTCCGGAGACTCCGGGGCGTGTACAGCCCCACTCATTATTATGTGAGAGTGTCACGGGCGGCGAGCTTCACAGGCATTTTCCTTCTTCACAGGCACCGAGCCTTTCCCAAAACGCAGCAGCTTCACAGGCATTTGCCTTCTTCACAGGCACCGGGCCTTTCCCAAAATGCAGCAGCTTCACAGGTATTCGCCTTCTTCACAGGCACCGGGCCTTTCCCAAAACGCAACAGCTTCACAGGCATTCGCCTTCTTCACAGGCACCGGGCCTTTCCCAAAATGCAGCAGCTTCACAGGCATTCGCCTTCTTCACAGGCACTGGGCCTTTCCTAGGCGCTAGGCCTCGCTCAGGGATAGAACCTCCCGAGATGTTGAATGTTCCACGCGTTCTGGATGGGTACCCCCTCCATGGTCTCCAAGCTCGCGGAGCTAGTCCTGGAAACATGAACAACCTTGAATGGGCCCTCCCACATGGGAGAGAGCTTGTGCAGCCCCTCCCTGGAGAGAACCCGTCTGAGCACGAGGTCCCCTACCTCAAGAGTTCTGGGGCGGATGTTGCAGCAGTGGTATCGTCGCAGCGCCTGTTAATACATTGCCGCTCGCAGCGCGGCTTCTCGACGGCGTTCCTCCCCTAGCACGAGATCCGTCCCCCGCATGGCGTCCTGTTGCATCTCGTTGAACGCCAGGACCCGTGCGGAGCGACGCCTGACATCATGAGGGAGAACAACCTCTGCTCCGTAGACGAGGAAGAACGGGGTCTCGCCAGTCGGCTTGGTCGCAGTTGTGCGGATCGGCCACAACACGGACTGGAGCTCATCGTACCAGCCCCTGCCGCAGGCTTCCAGTTTCTTCTTGAAGGTCCTGGCTTTGAGGCCCCTCAGGACCTCCGCGTTGGCCCGCTCGGCCTGGCCGTTGCTCCAGGGGTGTGCTACCGAAGCATAGCATATCTGCGTTCCAAGGTTAGCACAGTATGTTTTGAAGAGATTACTGGTGAATTGCGAACCGTTGTCGGTGATGATGCGGTTGGGCACCCCAAATCGGCTCGCGAGGCCCTTGATGAATTTGACCGCTGAGCCTGCCGGGATTGTCCGGACGGCTTCCACCTCAGCCCACTTGGTGAATTTGTCCACGGCGACGTAGAGGTAGCGATAGCCCCCTGGTGCCCGAGGAAACCGTCCGAGAATGTCCAGCCCCCAAACTGCGAACGGCCATGAGAGGGGTATAGTCTGTAGACCCCCCGCAGGCTGATGGATCTGCTTAGCATGAAACTGGCAGGCCTCGCAAGCCTTCACAAGCTCAACGGCAACGTTGAGCGCTGTGGGCCAATAGAATCCACTATGGAACGCCTTGCCGACGAGGGTCCGTGACGACGAGTGGTGCCCGCAGTCTTCGCCGTGTATGTCCGCCAATAGCTCCTTCCCTTGCTCTCGGGAGATGCAATGTAGGGACATGTCATTTGGTCGCTTCCTGTAGAGCTCTCCATCCCTGATGCAATAAGCCGTTGCCTGCCGCGCCACACGCTCCGCTTCCTCCTCATTCTCCAGCAGAGTCCCCTGCATCAGGTAGTTCTTGAGCTCCAGGATCCAACACCCTTCCTGAGGCTCTAACGCCAGGAGTAGGCGTGCCCTGAGGCTGGGCCGCAGACCGGGGCTCCTGAGGCAGGCGGCTGAGGGAGCTCCTCCCTTGGTTGCGCCGTGCTCGACAGTGACGGCACCGCCGAGGGTTTGATGAGCCGCTCCTCAAAGACGCCAGGCTCCTAAGGCAGCCGCCTAGATGCCCTCTTGGCAATGTCATCAGCCTCCTGATTAGTGCCGCGAGCCACATGCTGCAACTCCAGCCCCCAGAACTGTTTCTTCATCTTGCGAACCTCAGCGAGGTAGGCTTCCATGTGCTCGTACTTTGGCTCGTATATCTTGTTGGAGAAGTTGACGAGGAGCTGCGAATCGCCCTTGATGATGAGGCACTTCAACCCTAAGGCAGTTGCGGCCTTCAAGCCTACTATTAAGCCTTTGTACTCCGCTATGTTGTTGGAGACCTTTTCTCCGTGCTGGAAGCAAAGTTGTACGGCGTAGTAGAGTTTGTCCTGGGTAGGGGATACGGGCACTGCGCCAGCTCCCGCACCGTGTCGGGAGAACGCCCCATCAAAGTACATGACCCAGCCATCCGTCGCTTCACTTCCCGAGGAAAGTGATCGGTCTTCGCCTGCCTCGAGACCCAGCGCTTCTGCCCATTCTGCCACGGAATCCGCAAGTGCGGCTCCCTTGATGACTCTGGTCGTACTGAATTCTAGCTGAAATGCCTGTAGCAGGATGTTCCATTCAGCAACCCTTCCAGCTGAGTTGGGCTCCTGAGCACTCTTTCCAAGGGGTATGCTGAGACGACTTTGATGGGATGTCCTTTAAAGTAGTGGTGCAGCTTGCGTGAGGCCACTAGTAGCGCGAGGAGGAGTTTTTGAGGCATGGGATACCGTGCCCTTGCATCCCGTAGCACCATGCTGACGAAGTACATGGGATGCTCGACGAGGTTGAGGGTGCTGGCACTGCTTGCGTCCTCGAGAGGTCGAGGCGTCTCTTGAGACGACGGAGCTCCCAGTGCTTGGTCGCCTGAAGAGGCCTCTCCTGCTCCGGGTGCATTCTCCTGCTGTGGCTGTTCCTTTCCGGCTGCGGTTGCGGCCTTCGCGAGGCCCTCCTGGCTCTGCTTTGCTTCAGTTTGGACGGTCGACGTGGCCTTGGCACAACGCTCCTCCCTGACCGCTACCAGGGATGTGCTAGCGGAGTAGGGGGTGGCCACAAGGTAGAGCACTAGGGGCTCCCGAGGACGCAGAGCTACCATCACTGGTGGACTGGTAAGGTACCTCTTGAGGTCTTGGAATGCCTTGTCGGCCTCTTCAGTCCATTCGAAGGGACCCTTTTTCTTCATCAGCTTGAAGAAGGGCAGCGCTCATTCCCCCAGCTTGGAGATGAAATGCCCCAGCGCAGTTACACGCCCGGTGAGCTTCTGCATTTCTCTGAGGGTCCTTGGCGGGCTCATGTATTCGACTGCCTTGACCTTCTCTGGGTTGGCCTCGATGCCCTTGTGGGATACGAGGAAACCCAGGAGCTTGCCCGAGGGGACTCCAAACACGCACTTCTCCGGGTTGAGCCATAGGTCCTCTTCGTTGAGGCTCGCGAAGGTTTCTTCCAGGCCCTGTATTAGGGTTCTTGCCTCATGAGACTTCACCACAATGTCATTGACATAAGCTTCAGCGTTCCTCCCGAGCTGCCGGCCTAAGGCGATGTGCATCAGCCGCTTAAAGGTCACACCTGCGTTGCGCAACCCAAACGGCATGCACGTATAGTAGTACACTCCACACGGGGTCAGGAAAGCCGTCTTCTCCACGTCTTCTACCACCATCTTGATCTGGTGATAGCCCGAGAAGGCATCTAGGAAGCACAATAGGTCACACTCTACGGTGGAGTCGACTATCTGGTCAATGCGGGGGAGCAGAAATGGATCCTGCGGGCATGCCATGCTGAGGTTGGTGAAGTCGACGCACATGCGCTCCTTTCCTCCCTTTTTCGGCACAATGACCCGATTAGCCAGCCAATCAGGGTAGCGGACATCGCGGATAATTCCTGCCGCCTCTAGCTTCTGGGTCTCTTGAACGATGAAAGCATGTTTCTCAGTAGACTGCCGCCTTGCCTTCTGCTTCACGGGGCGCACATTGGGGCACACATTGAGGTGATGTTCAATCACTTCCCTTGGGACCCCTGCTAACTGATCAGGTTCCCACGCGAACACCTTCTTGTTCGTACGCAGGAACCTGATCAGGGCTTTCTCCTGCTCGGGCTCGAGGTTGGCCCCTATGGTGAAGGTGGCGCTAGCGGACCCGCCCTGGTCGACTGGTACCTTCTTGGTTTCCGCCTTGTCTTGGGTGAACAACTGCTTCTTTTTAGCCGGCGCAGCCCCCTTGGGCTCAAGGGCGTCGGTGCTAGTGGGCTGCGCCACCGCGGCCGCCCTGAAAACAAGCTGGAGCACCTGCAGCACATCCCTTGTGTCTCCTGACACGGTGAGGACGCTGCTGCTCCTAGGCATCTTCATGAGGTTGTACGCCGGGTGAGTTGCTCCCATGAACCGAGCCAAGGCCGGATAGCCGAGGATGGCGTTGTAGGGGAGGCCAATAGGGGCGATGTCGAAGTCGGTCAGCTCCATGCGGAAGTTTTCGCAGGTGCCGAAGGTCACTGGGAGGCGGATCTGTCCCAAGGAGGCGGTGGAACCGGCTCCGACGCCCGAGAAAGGCCTGCTGGGTTGGAGCCGCTCCAGCGGCACGTGGAGGAGGCTGAAGGCCTCCACCGAGAGCATGTTGAGGCCGGTGCCACCGTCGATGAGGGTCCTGGTGATGGCCACTTGGTAGATGGTGGGGGTGCACAACATCGGGAGCGCGCCCAAACCAATGGGGTTGAAGGGGTGGTCCTCCGAGTCGAAGGTTAGATCGGCCTCGAGCGCCACCCAGCCCGGGGGGGCTTCTCGGCGCTTGGAGGCGGTGCTGATCTGGCGGGTGAACGGCTTGACATGATGGCTCGAGGGTGGTGCCTGGGAGCCACCCAAGAGAGCTGCGACGACGGGCGGTGCTGGTGCGACGAAACAGGCGAGGAGGAGGTCGCGCAGCTCCTCCCAGGAGGTGACAGAGGTCGTCGGCAGGTGGACGCGCCACGCGCGCGGGATGCCGGTGAGGGCCATGGGTAACCAATTGGCCATCACCCGGTCGTCACCCCCGCTTTGAGGACGGCCTCCTTGTACGCTAGTAGGAAAATCATCAGGTCCATCACGCCGTCATAGCGCGGCGGCGTCTCGGGCCTGAACTTGGGTGGCCACTGCACCTGTCGCAAGGCGGGGGCCAAGGCCCGGAGCCCCCTGGCCCCAGTGTCGACATCCGTTGCTAGAGCGGGCGGTGCGTTGTCTGCCATGAGGGCGGGATGCGATGTTGGGGGAGAGCGGGTCGTCAGGAGGGAGGACTCCGGCGCACCCCTACCTGGCGCGCCAAATGCCGGATTTCGGGTTCTGGCAGACCCTTGAGATTCGAACACTGGGGTGCACGCGGAGATATCTCCCCTACCGATCTACGTCCAATCTCCTCGCGTGATCTAAGCTAGAAACAACGAACAACACAAGGGACACGAGGTTTATACTGGTTCGGGCCACAGTTGTGGTGTAATACCCTACTCTAGTGTGTGGTGTGGTGGATTGCCTCAGGGGGCTAATGATGAACAGTACAAGGGAAGAACAGCCTCGCGAGAGGTTTTCTTGAGCTGGGGCGATGAACTGCTAGGGTGAATTCAGTCGCCTCTCTCTCTTTCTCTGCTAGGGCTCTACCGGATTTCTGGATCCCCCTCTACTCTGTGTGGCTAGTTCTACTTATAGAGGCCCTGGGCCACTCCCCAAATAATGAGCGGGAAGGGCGCCAACAATGGGCCATTTTGAAGGGGAACATATAGTACAAGTTTTCCTGACCAAAGGTGGTCTTCGGCTGCCAAAAGCACTGGTGATGACGCCGTCTTGGGCTCCATGGTGACCTCCGTCCTGTCGCTCTGCTGGTCTTGGTCTCGTTGCACCGGAATGGCAACCTTTTCCCGATGCCTTGGCCTGTGCTTTCCACCTTTGCACCAAACGGGAAACAAGGACACTGTGCAGGCCGGCGCCCGCCTGGCGCCCACCTGGTCTCGATCGTCATGGCTTGCGTCACTGGTTCCTCGCGAGGTACCTCTGCCTTGATCTCTCCACCTCCTCGCGAGCCTTCCTGATGAGGCTACCTCTGAGGAAGCTTCTGGTCATCCGCCCCGCGAGGCTTGGCCCCTCGCGAGGGTCTTGAGCTTGAGCTATGAAGATGGGTCGCGCTGGGCCCCCACTTGAGCCACGGCGCAGGCCGCAGGCAGGCAAGTCTGGGGACCCCCGTTCCCAGAACGCCGACACCCACGATGCGGCTATATCTCCCATGTGTCGGGGCATGACTTAGAGGCATAACCGCATGGTAGGCATGTCACAAGAGGGGTAATCTTTACACATCACATGTACTGAATAAGAAAGGGATAAATAGTTCTCTTACAATCGCCACTTCACACAATACATAAATATATCATACATCATCCAGAATACAATCATGGTCTGACTACGGAACCAAAATAAACAGAGACAACCCCAAATGCTAGATCCCCGATCGACCCAACTGGGCTCCTCCATTGATCATCCGGAAAGGAAACATAGTAATGACCCGAATCCTCATCGAACTTCCACTTGAGTTCAGTAGCGTCCCCTGCACTGGCATCATCGGCACCTGCATCTGTTTGGAAGTATCTATGAGTCACGGGGACTCAGCGATCTCACACCCTTGTGATCAAAACTATTTAAGCTTAAAGGTAGGAAAAGGGGTAGTGAGGTGGAGCTGCAGCAAGCACTAGCATATATGGTGGCTAACTTACACAAAAGAGAGTGAGAAGAGAAGAAAAGCACGGTCGGGAAGCTAATAACGATCAAGAAGTGATCCTGAAACTACTTACGTTCAAGCATAACACGAGACCGTGTTCTCTTCCCGGACTCTGCCAAAAAGAGACCCTCACGGCTACACACGCAGTTGATTCATTTTAATTAAGTTATGTTTCAAGTTCTCTATAACCGGACATTAACAAATTCCCATCTGCCCATAACCGCGGGCACGACTTTCAAAAGTTCAAATCCCTGCAGGGGTGTCCCAACTTAGCCCATCACAAGCACTCACGGTCAACGAAGGATATTCCTTCTCCCAGGAAGACCCAGTTACAAGACATTTCGACAATGGTAAAACAAGACCAACAAAGCCACCCGAATGTGCCGACAAATCCCGATAGGAGCTGCACATATCTCGTTCTCAGGGCACACCGGATTGTCCAAGATTCCGGTAGGCCAAACCAGAGTTGCCCCTGGTGGCCACCGGCAGCTGACAGGTTGGACCAACACTCAGAGGAGCACTGGCCTGGGGGTTTAAAATAAAGATGACCCTTGAGTCCGCGGAACCCAAGAGAAAAAAGGCTTAGGTAGCAAATGGTAAAACCAAGGTTGGGCCTTGCTGGAGGAGTTTTATTCAAAGCAAACTGTCAAGGGGTTCCCATTATCACCCAACCACGTAAGGAATGCAAAATCAAGGAACATAACACCGGTACGACGGAAACTAGGGCGGCAAGAGTGGAACAAAACACCAGGCATAAGGCTGAGCCTTCCACCCTTTACCAAGTATATAGATGCATTAAAGTAAAGAAGATATAATAATTATATCCCAACAAATATCCATGTTCCAACAAGGAACAAACTCCAACTTCACCTGCAACTAGCAACGCTATAAGAGGGGTTGAGCAAAGCAGTAACATAGCCAAACAACGGTTTGCTAGGAAAGGTGGGTTAGAGGCTTGACATGGCAATATGGGAGGCATGATATATCGAGTGGTAGGTATCGCGGCATAGCAATAGAGCAAACAACTAGCAACCAAAGATAGAAGTGATTTCGAAGGTATGGTCATCTTCCCTGCAAAGTTCTCAGAGTTGACAAAAGCTTGATCCTCGTAAGAGTACTCAACAGGTTCCTCAATCACTTACTCGTCTCCTGGCTCTACCCAAAGAAAAAACACAAGCAAAGGACCAACAATCAATCACGGTGCAATGCGCAAGCAACATGATGCAAAACATGGCATGACATGCGGGATGTCATATGCAATGCATATGCGTGCTTCGGAAGTAAAAGGATGAACAAGGCATCAACTTGGCAAACCAAGTGTGCTGCTGGAAAGATGAGATGATTTCGGTCAAAATCGATATAAAGATCACCGGAATCGGATGCACGGTTTGCAAATGGCAAGCAAAAGAAGAATGGCACAATTCTATGATTAACAACACGATGCTATCTAGAATGCAACAAGAAACTAAGCTACTGCACTCCAACATAGCAACAAATCATATGGCAGTGATCTACTCAAGATGCTTGACAAAACATGAACACTGAGCAATGGCTAAATCACACCAGAGAAGGTTCAAACAAGCATGGCAAAAGTGCAAAAGATATCAACATCACAGACTTAGAGAAAATACTAACATGACAGGAATTAACATCAGGAAGCAATGTTTAGAGCAAGCAAACAACATGCTACAGGAACTTATCATAACAAACAAAGGCATGGCATGAAACTACTAAATGCATATAACAAAAGTCCCTTATTGATCATGAGCCAAAAAGGCACGGCAGATATGATGGCACCCATGTAAACTTAGCAAGTTCCGTTAACAGATTCAGACTTAGCAGAAAATAGAGCATGGCATCAACAGAGTTATGAAGGCATCTTTGCGAGCTCAAATCACTCATCACAAAGCCTTTCATGACAAACTAGGCATAGCATTAGCAAGAATACATGTTCATGAAGCTAACCATGGCAAGAGCAAGTTCATAGCAAGCATGGATCAACTACAACAACCAAGGCAAAATTGATTAACATGTAAACAATCTGCCAGGAACATTTTATAGAAAAAGTAGAGCAAGATTAAGACATGCTAGGGCACTCCATAATTACAAACAGGGGCTTGGATGGATAGAGCACAACCATATGTACAAATCATCCTTACTAAAGCAACTCAAAACAAGCATGGATCTCACTGTAGCATCATGTTTACATGGCATAAAAATAACAGCAGGGAAATGATTAGTAAAATCCGAAGTCCCTGAATGCAGCACACAACAAATGTGACAAAAATGACAAATCCTCATACTCTGATAAGTAACAGCAACTAACAATATACAGCACTCTTACATCCACGATTTGGGCCTCAAGATGGACTCAAATGCGCAAGACCCAATGAAACAAAATGAAGGGCATCTCATGATGAACATTTCGACATATTGCACGCACAAAACGGAGCTACATGCAAGAAGTTATGGCATCACGAACAGGGCATCAGAATGCAAACAAATAAATGACTTGGAGGAAAAACGGGGACAACCTCAGGTCAGATCTAGGGTTCGGGCGCGACTCCCGAGGTCCATTGGACCTTCGCCGGAGCAGACGGGGACGGAGGCGGTGGGAGGAGGCGCTGGGGAGGACGGAGCGACCGGATCCGGGCAGCGGCGGAGGAGCGCCGACGCGGTGGTGCGAGCTCCGGCGGCGGCAGAGAGGAGGCGCGAGGCGGCGGGGTCGCGGGCACGGCGTGGAGGAACGATGGCACGGCGGCGGCGCCGGCGACTGGTGGCGGAGGCGGCGGCCGTCGCGGCGGAGCGGGGCGGCGGCGGAGCCCGCGAGCGCTCAGGCGTCGGCGTACGGGAGAGAGCGGTGGCGGCTCTCGCAGGCTCCCGCGGGCCCACGACGGGCCTGGCGGGCCGCGGCGGAGGAGGCAGATCCGGGCCATGTAGCGCGACGCTAGTGGCTGTGTGGCAGCGGCGATTTCGTCCGGTGGCGGCGGAGGGCGTTTTTAGGGTTAGACTACGCGAAAATCCGGGAGGGGCACATATTTATAGGTTGGAGGAGGTAGGAGTGTCCAAATGGAGTGTAGTTTTCGACCACGCGATCGTGATCCAATGGCGGAGGACATCAGAGTGGTTTGGAAGGGTTATTGGGCCGTTTTGGAGGGGTGTTGGGCTGCAACATACACAAGGCCTTTACGGTTCCCTGGTTAACCATTGGAGTATCAAACGGACTCCAAATGACACGAAATTTGACAGGCTCTCTGGCGGTGGTGTACCAAGGCCGCTTGGCAAATCTCGGTCCATTCCGAGAATGTTTAACACCCGCTCACGAAAGGCAAAAGGAGGCGCCGGAGGACGTAGGAGTGTCGGATTGCAAAACGGACAACGGGGAAAATGCTCGGATGCATGAGTCGAACACGTATGCAAATGAGATGCACATGATGACATGATATGAAATGCATGACATGAACAAAATGCAAAACGAAGAAAAAACCCAACCACGAAGGGAATCTCATAACTTAGAACCGAAAATGGCAGAGTCGGACTTACAAATATGGCAAGTTACATCCTGGGTGTTACACAAGAAGAGTCGGAACAAGAAGTTACTACTGTAGATGACCTGTCAATGCTTGAATGATTACGTAAAGGAGGCCTTCCACATGTTGATGCATTTATTGACGATGATGATGAGCACGTCACTGATAGTGATGATGATGATGCATTTAATGATCCCGCAACATATATAGATGATTCAGAGTAATATTAGTAATGTGAGGTATTCAATTTTTTATTATGTTCATGATAATGATACACTTAAATTATATACATATTATTCATGTCAGGTATTCAAATTTTTTATGTTGTGCTAATTTCATTTACTTTTTGTCATTGCAGGTGTTTACTGGATGGTGGGTAAGGGTCTAGAGCGCCCCGAGCCTCCTGCGAGCGCTACTAGGAGGGGTGGTTCCATTATTCCAGCCCAGCCACTCTGTAGAGTGCTGCTAGACAGTATGCAGACAGTAGTGGTGGGCGCTTCTTCTTCGGTTGGGAGAGGTCTGGGGAGGACGAAGAAGGCTGCTAGAGGTGGACGAGGAAGCGGGAGAGGTAGGAAGGCTGCTACACCTTCCTCGCCGCCACCCCCAGCTGATTAACCCGACCACATGACTGCTCCATCTGACGTGGACTTGTCTTGGACTCCGGTCCATGAGCCTCAGGTCGCCGATCCTTCGCCCCACCAGACTCGGGTCGCCGATCCTTCGCCCCACCAGACTCGTGTAGCCGATCCTTCACCCCACGTGAGTCCGCTCCCAGAGTCTTCGTCCCAGAAGACTCCGGTCTCGAAGTCTTCTTCCCACGAGACTCGGTCCCGGAGTCATCTTCCCGCTAGACTCCAGGGGCTAGTGGCCCTACTGATGGTAGCGAGGACACCTTTTCTGATGATAGCTACAGCGACGATGAGCTGGTTGAGAAGGGCAAGAAGGTCTACAAGCGTGGCTGTACAAAGCTCCCGCCCGTGCCGACGACCCCCGACCAGAGGTGGTTGATTGCGTCTAATGGGTTGAAGTAAGTGCATTTACTCTTTTTTAACCTTTTCCCTCATGTTTCTTCAAATTAATATCTAATGTGTTGGCCTTGTCATACTGCAGGGGCTGGGTACCCCCCCCCCTCGTGGTGTCCGTAGGCCCAACCATGTCCTTGGTGTGCTTTGCCGGCAGCACTTCCCTGGGTGGGTCACGTTGCCCGGTGAGGGTCAGGTTCCACAGCTAGGACTGAGCTGGGAGCTGTACTCGGTTGCCCCGGCCCCGGCAGAGGAGATGGTCGCTGGTGTCTTCTGCGAGACGGTGGCCGACATTGTGTTCCGTCGGTTTTGGGTAATTTCTCCTTTACAGAATTAAAAATCAACACTACCTAGTGATTGTACTAATCAGTCTTGTCTTGTTTGATTGCAGACCTTCTACAGGGTTTCAGAGGGAGAGTGCTACCTCTTGAGCATTGCGTTGGTTCTCCCTTGAAGAGGAAAGGGTGATGCAGTAAAGTAGCATAAATATTTCCCTCAGTTTTTGAGAACCAAGGTATCAATCCAATAGGGGATCATGCTCGAGTCCCACGCACCTACACAAACAAATAAGAACCTGACAACTAATGCGATAAAGGGGTTGTCAATCCCTTCATGGTCAGTTACAAGAGTGAGATCTTATAGATCTATAAGATAATATTTCTGGTATTTTTATGATAAAGAGAAATAAAGATGCAAAGTAAAATAAACGACAATAGAAATAACTAAGTGTTGGAAGATTAATATGATGGAAGATAGACCTGGGGGCCATAGGTTTCACTAGTGGCTTCTCTCAAGAGCATAAGTATTACGGTGGGTAAACAAATTACTGTCGAGCAATTGATAGAACTGAGCATAGTTATGAGAATATCTAGGTATGATCGCGTATATAGGCATCACGTCTGCAACAAGTAGACCAAAACGATTCTGCATCTACTACTATTACTCCACACATCGACCGCTACCCAGCATGCATCTAGAGTATTAAGTTCATAAGAATAGAGTAATGCTTTAAGTGAGATGACATGATGTAGAGGGATAAACCCATGCAATATGATATAAACCCCATCTTTTTATCATCGATGGCAACAATACAAAACGTGTCGTTTCCCTTTCTGTCACTGGGATCGAGCACCGCAAGATTGAACCCAAAGCTAAGCACTTCTCCCATTGCAAGAAAGATCAATCTAGTAGGCCAAACCAAACTGATAATTCAAAGAGACTTGCAAAGATAAACCAATCATACATAAAAGAATTCAGAGGAGATTCAAATATTGTTCATAGATAAGCTTGATCATAAACCCACAATTCATTGGATCTCGACAAACACACCGCAAAAGAAGATTACATCGAATAGATCTCCAAGAAAATCGAGGAGAACTTTGTATTGAGATCCAAAGAGAGAGAAGAAGCCATCTAGCTAATAACTATGGACCTGAAGGTCTAAAGTAAACTACTCACACATCACCGGAGAGGCCATGGAGTTGATGTACCTAGAGGCCCTCCATGATCAATGCCCCCTCCAAGATGGGATCTCTCGGGTACAGAAGGTTGCAGCGGTGGAATTAGGTTTTTGTGGTGCTCCTGGATGTTTGGGGGTACGTGGATATATATAGGAGGAAGACGTAGGTCGGTGGAGCAACGAGGGGCCCACGAGGGTGGAAGGCGCTGATACGTCTCCAACGTATCTATAATTTTTGATTGCTCCATGCTATATTATCTACTGTTTTGGACATTATTGGGCTTTATTATCCACTTTTATATTATTTTTGGGACTAACCTATTAACCGGAGGCCCAACCCATAATTGTTGTTTTTTTTTCCTATTTTAGGGTTTCAAAGAAAAAGAATATCAAACGGAGTCCAAACGGAATGAAACCTTCGGGAACGTGATTTTCTCACCGAACATGATCCAGGAGACTTGGACCCTACGTCAAGAAATAAAGGAGGAGGCCACGAGGTAGGGGGGCGCGCCTACCCCACCCCCCCAGGCGCACCCTCCACCCTTGTGGGTCCCCTATTCCTCCACCGACGTACTCCTTCCTCCTATATATACCTACGTACCCTCAAACGATCAGAGACGGAGCCAAAACCCTAATTCCACCGCCGTAACTTTATGTATCACGAGATCCCATCTTGGGGCCTGTTCCGGAGCTCCGCCGGAGGGGGCATCCATCACGGAGGGCTTCTACATCAACACCATAGCCCCTCCGATGAAGTGTGAGTAGTTTACCTTAGACCTTCGGGTCCATAGTTATTAGCTAGATGGCTTGTTCTCTCTTTTTGGATCTCAATACAATGTTCTCCCCCTCTCTTGTGGAGATCTATTCGATGTAATCTTCTTTTTGCGGTGTGTTTGTTGAGACCGATGAATTGTGGGTTTATAATCAGGATTATCTATGAACAACATTTGAATATTCTCTGAATTCTTTTATGTATGATTAGTTATCTTTGCAAGTCTCTTTGAATTATTAGTTTGGTCTGGCCTACTAGATTGATCTTTCTTGCAATGGGAGAAGTGCTTAGCTTTGGGTTCAATCTTGGGGTGTCCTTTCCCAGTGACAATAGGGGCAGCAAGGCACGTATTGTATTCTTGACATCGAGGATAACAAGATGGGGTTTTTATCATATTGCATGAATTTATCCCTCTATATCATGTCATCTTGCTTAAGGCGTTACTCTGTTTCCATGAACTTAATACTCTAGATGCATGCTGGATAGCGGTCGATGAGTGGAGTAAGAGTAGTAGATGCAGGCAGGAGTCGGTCTACTTGTCTTGGACGTGATGCCTATATACATGATCATACCTAGATATTCTCATAACTGTGCTCAATTCTGTCAATTGCTCAATACTAATTCGTTCACCCACCGTAAAATACTTATGCTCTTGAGAGAAGCCACTAGTGAAACCTATGGCCCCCGGGGGCTATCTTCATCATATTAATCTTCCAATACTTAGTTATTTCCTTTGCTTTTACTTAGCTTTTATTTTACTTTGCACAAACATACCAAAAATATTATCTTATCAGATCTATCAGATCTCACTCTCGTAAGTGATGGTGAAGGGATTGACAACCCCTTATCGCGTTGGTTGCGAGGAGTTATTTGTTTTGTGCAGGTACGAGGGACTCGCACGTAGCCTCCTACTGGATTGATACCTTGGTTCTCAAACACTGAGGGAATTACGCTACTTTGTTGCATCATCCTTTCCTCTTCAAGGAAATCCAACGTAGTGCTCAAGAGGTAGCAAGAAGATATCTGGCGCCGTTGCCGGGGAGTCTACGCAAAAGTCAAACATACCAAGTAACCATCACAAACCTTATCTCCCGCATTACATTATTTGCCATTTGCCTCTCGTTTTCCTCTCCCCCACTTCACCCTTGCCGTTTTATTCGCCCCCTCTCTCTCTATCCTCCCTCTCTTTCTCTATTTGCCTCTTTTTGCCCGCTTGCTTTTTGTTTGCTTGTGTGTTGGTTTGCCTGCCTGTCTCGATGGCTCTTCCCCGATTTGGTGATCTTCACCTTAAAAGGTTAGAAGAAATCGAAAACAACGTCGGGAGTTTTATGGTTTTGCAATTTGAGCATAATAGTTTCTTTAGAAACAAGCTTACGGAACAAAAAAGTTTTATGAGTTTTACGAATAAAGAGCTCGATGATATGTCTAAAGAATTTGATGGTTTAAGATTCCAAATTGCTCGTCTTGAGAAATTGACTGCTGAAATTTCGGATAAGCAGGCTACCTTAGTTAATAGGATGGCCGCTAAACCAGATTTTTATGAGAATAAAGATGAATATCTAAAAGTTATTGATGTGTCCCCTATTAAATCTTTGTTTTGCAATATGAATCTTGATAATGATGGGACTGAATATGATCCACCTTTACCTAGAAGGCGTTCAAAAAATTCGGAGTTTTTAGATCTTGATGCTAAATTTGATGAAAGTGGGACTGAAGAAATTAAAACCCTAGATGTTGCTAAGCCCACTATTTTGGATTTCAAGGAATTTAATTATGAAAATTGCTCTTTGATTGATTGTATTTCCTTGTTGCAATCCGTGCTAAATTCTCCTCATGCTTATAGTCAGAATAAAGCGTTTACTAAACATATCGTTGCTGCCTTGATGCAATCTTATGAAGAAAAACTTGAGTTGGAAGTTTCTATCCCTAGAAAAATTTATGATGAGTGGGAACCAACTTTTAAAATTAAGATTAAAGATCATGAGTTCTATGCTTTATATGATTTGGGTTCTAGTGGTTCCATGATTCCAAAAACTTTGTATGATTTGTTAGGTTTCCGTGATTTTGATGATTGCTCTTTAAACTTGCACCTTGCGGATTCCACTATTAAGAAACCAATGGGAAGAATCAATGATGTTCTTATTGTCACAAATAGGAATTATGTGCCCATAGATTTTATAGTTCTTGACATAGATTGCAATCCTTCATGTCCTATTATTCTTGGTAGACCTTTCCTTAGAACGATTGGTGCAATTATTGATATGAAGGAAGGAAATATTAGATTCCAATTTCCGTTAAGGAAAGGAATGGATCACTTTCCTAGAAATAAAATTAAATTACCTTATGAATATATTATGGGAGCCACTTATGGATTGCCTACCAAAGATGGCAATACCTAGATCTATCCTTTTTATGCCTAGCTAGGGGCGTTAAACGATAGCGCTTGTTGGGAGGCAACCCAATTTTATTTTTTATTCCTTGCTTTTTTCTCCTGTTTAGTAATAAATAATTTACCTAGCCTCTGTTTTGGTTGTGTTTTTTGTGTTTATTTAGTGTTTCTGCCAAGTAGAACCGTTGGGAAGGCTTGGGGAAAGTCTTGATATCTTGCTGTAAAAAACAGAAACATTAGCGCTCACGAGAATTATTGCCAGTTTTCTTTGGAAAGTGATATTTAGTTAATTATTTTTTAATATTATTAATAGATAAATTCCTCACGCCCAGAAATTTATTTTATAATTTTTGGGGTTCCAGATCTTGCGCTAGCTACAGATTACTACAGACTGTTCTGTTTTTGACAGATCCTGTTTTTCATGTGTTGTTTGCTTATTTTGATGAATCTATGGGTAGTAAAATAGTTTATAAACCATAGAGAAGTTGGAATACAGTAGGTTTAACACCAATATAAATAAATAATGAGTTCATTACAGTACCTTGAAGTGGTATTTTGTTTTCTTTCGCTAATGGAGCTCACGAGATTTTCTACTTTAAGTTTTGTGTTGTGAAGTTCTCAAGTTTTGGGTAAAGATTTGATGGATTGTGGAACAAGGAGGGGCAAGAGCCTATGCTTGGGGATGGCCATGGCACCCCCAAGATAAACTAAGGACACCTAAAAGCCAAAGCTTGGGAATGCCCCGGAAGGCATCCCCTCTTTCGTCTACTTCTATCGATAACTTTACTTGGAGCTATATTTTTATTCACCACATGATATGTGTTTTGTTTGGAGCATCTTGTATGATTTGACTCTTTGCTTTTTAGTTTACCACAATCATCCTTGCTGTACACACCTTTTGAGAGAGCCATACATGATTTAGAATTTGTTAGAATACTCTATGTTCTTCACTTATATCTTTTGAGTTATATAGTTTTGCTCTAGTACTTCACTTATATCTTTTAAAGCATGGTGGTGGATTTGTTTTATAGAAACTATTGATCTCTCATGCTTCACTTAGATTATTTTGAGAGTCTTAAATAGCATGGTAATTTGCTTAAATAATCCTAATATGCTAGGTATTCAAGATTAGTAAAAAAATTCTTATGAGTGTTTTGAATACTAAGAGAAGTTTGATGATTGATGATTGTTCTGAGATATGGAGGTAATAATATCAAAGTCGTGCTAGTTGAGTAGTTGTGAATTTGAGAAATGCTTGTGTTGAAGTTTGCAAGTCCCGTAGCATGCACGTATGGTAAATGTTATGTAACAAATTTAAAACATGAGGTGTTCTTTGATTGTCCTCCTTATGAGTGGCGGTCGGGGACGAGTGATGGTCTTTTCCTACCAATCTATCCCCCTAGGAGCATGTGCGTAGTGCTTGGTTTTTGATGACTTTTAGATTTCTGCAATAAGTATGTGAGTTCTTTATGACTAATGTTGAGTCCATGGATTATACGCACTCTCACCCTTCCATCATTGCTAGCCTCTTCGGTAACGTGCATTACCCTTTCTCACATAGAGAGTTGGTGCAAACTTCACCGGTGCATCCAAACCCCGTGATATGATACTCTCTTTCATATATAAGCCTCCTTATATCTTCCTCAAAACATCCACCATACCTACCAATTATGGCATTTCCATAGCCATTCCGAGATATATTGCCATGCAACTTTCCACCATTCCGTTCATCATGACACATTCATCATTGGCATATTTCTTAGCATGATCATGTAGTTGACATAGTCTTTGTGGCAAAGCCACCATTCATAATTCTTTCATACATGTCACTCTTGGTTCATTGCATATCCCGGTACACCGTCGGAGGCATTCATATAGAGTCATCTTTTGTTCTAGCATCGAGTTGTAATCATTGAGTTGTAAATAAATAGAAGTGTGATGATCATCATTTTCTAGAGCATTGTCCCAAGTGAGGAATTAAAAAAAGAGAGAAAGGCCATAATAAAAGAGAAGGCCCAAAAAATGAGAGAAAAAGAAAGAAGGGACAATGCACTACAAAAAAATACACTTCCGTGATGATACATGTTTGTCACAGTAGGTCGCTTTTTTTGTCATGCATGTACATCCATGACAAATTTATGACAGAATCAAGATAGTCATACATGTGCTGTCGTAGAAGTGTTCCATGACATTACCAAAATTATCATCACGGAAGTGTCCACTTCCATGACGATAAATCGCGGGTCACAGAAGTTCTTTCGTCAAGGGTGACCGACACGTGGCATCCAGCGTAACGGAACGCCGTTAAACTACCGGGTCGGGTTTTGGATCCGATAACCCATTAACAGCCCCGACCAATGGGGATTTTCCACGTGTAAAATCATCATTGGCTAGAGGAAACGCGTGTCGGCTCATCGTCGGGACAGATGTCATCCACTCACTGGACAGAAGGCGCCTATGATACGTCGACACGTGGCACGGCCCAACAAGTTTAAATGGACGGCCCAACTAAAGGCCCACAAGATTTTGCGGACCCTAATGGGCTGGCCCAGCTAAAGGCCCATGAGATTGTGTGGACCCTAATGGGCTGGCCCAGCTAAAGGCCCACAAGATTTCATGGGCCATAATGGGCCGGCCCAGGTAAAGGCCCACAAGATTTTCATGTGCCATAATAGGCCGGACCAGGTAAAGGCCCACGGTGACTCTAGCCCATAATGAACAGTAATTTTCTTTATACCCATTAACGGCCCGTGATTTACATGGTCCGTTTCCAGCCCGTGTTAGCTTTCGGCCTATTGACGGCCCATACGTTCTTGGGCTCCTTTTCGGCCCTCGATTACTTCCAGCCCGTTACTGGCATGTTCCCCTAATGGGCCAAATTCGGCCCATGGCAAGAGTTGGCCCGTTACTGGCCTATTCCACTAATGGGCCAAATTCGGCCCATGGCAAGAGTCGGCCCGTTACTAGTCTGTTACCCTAATGGGCCAAATTCGGCCCATGGCAAGAGTCGGCCCGTTTCTGGCCTGTTAACCCGTTGCGCCGTTTCCAGCCCGTCCTATATTCTGGCCCATTAACGACCTGTTATGCCTGTGACAGAATTAAGCCTTTGCTGTTCTACGGCCTGTTAACGGCATGTTACCATGCTGGGCCGATACCAATTACGCCCGATTATGGCCCATGTAGACCCATTTATCCAACGGCCCGAGGCCCACCGATTACAGGCCAATTTATCGACGGCCCGTAGGAGACCCATGGATCCTACGGCCCGTATATGGCCCATGGTAGTTGCGGCCACTAGAAAACCAGGGAAAAAGAAGACTAGGAAATAAATAAGGCCGAAACTAACGCTAGGCTATTATGGCGATTGCACAGATTACATCCACTCGGCATCAAAGATCGCCACCAGTGCAAATATAGGGAACACCCTACATTATACAAAAATGGCTTGCTATTTTCTTCAGGCGGTGGCTACACGTTAAGAATAAATTTTGTATCGCACCAAAATAAATTACATCTATATAACAAAAGGAAGGTTGGCATAAAATTTAACAGTCTAGCAGATAAATGCACCACCAGAAGTTCAGAAGCTCATTTCATTTGACCTAACTGTTACGTTTTCATGCTGTATTGTCCGATGGAGCACCATAACCCTCGCCTTCATTTCCCCTAGGCTCCTGAACAACATAGCAAATGTCTGATAGTCTGGTTTCAAAACCATGCATATCTTGACGACATTGAGCAATGTTTCTCCTTGTTTCACAAAGGGTCTCTGTTAGGGAATGGACTTGTGTCTGGAGGGCAGATACAACATTGCTTTGAGCTTGCATATCTTGATCATGAGGCAGTTTGGACGATGTTGCCTTAACAACCAACCCAGTATTACGCAGGAATGTGCTTTTGGCACTGTTAGTGGACATGTACTGAGCCACTACAGCAAGAGCTGACATTGCGGTTATAGTTGCCTCGCCACCTTTAGAAGGTGGCGGTTCCACCATTTTTTCCATAGCTCGCTGAAAAGTTGAGGTTATACATTAGTAGTACCAGAATAGAAGATATTAAGGAGGCAGCAAAACCAAACAAAATAGCTTTGGTCTATATACAGAACTTATTCTAGTGAACCCATGTAAAATATTAGTTGTATTTTATTGCAAAGTACATAATAAAACCAGGTTCCAAACATATGACCATGTACCATCGCTAATGTATTTTCTATTTCTTCACATTGTATTGAGGGCTAAGGATAAAGAGACGAAGTTTATAATACGGTAAGCATAGTATGACGTCATTCATATCACAAAACAACTGAGAACAGACAAACAGGCAATTGTAACGTTGTGTGGGCAAGTCCAGCACGGAACTAGATTACGGGTCAAGATCAAAGGAACATCACTCCTCTCTTTTAAACCTTGTAAGGTGCAATGATATGCTAAGACAAGTGTGTATAAAATTGAAAAGAGTAATAGACATTGGCTGCAAACCATGCAGTTCAAGGCACAAGTCAGAGTAAGTAGTAGTTAAAAGGCATGAGGATTAAGGACTTACAACAGCAGCTTTGACTGGTGTAGTCATGCCCTTCTTCTTGCTGGTGTGATAGTCCTTGAAGATTTCCATAGCATTTGGTTCAGGTACTTTTTGGTCCTTGCGGGCTTTCCTCTGCATTTGGAACAAGTCAATATAGATATGATAATATGGTACAACGAAAAGAGTGAAATAGCAGCTAATTACAAGAGCCTCGCAGTGTGCAATATAGCTACGAGATCCTATCGTCTGTTGGAATTTCACTTTTGTACGGTTGGCCTTGTTCTTTGAACAGTTCATCTACAAGAAGATAGATTTGTGTGGCACATGCATAAATAGGACTTCAACATGTGATCTGATGACATATATATAATGTACCTGATACTTTGGATCGAACCAGTGTTTAACGAGGCCTCTCCAATCTTCATCGGATATATTTTCCAATAGAGATGTTTGGGCAAGTTCACTGTTAGCCTTGCCTTCAAAGTGAGTTTTCCTCAAGTTATACCGATACTGTCACAGAGCAGACTTGGAAACATGGGTGCAAGCTTGTCTGGTTGCATCATCTTGGCTATCCAACTTGAAACTCATCTGTTGAAAATTATGGGAGTCTCATTATCAACAACCTAGAAAGTATTGGACAAAGCAAGACGATATTACTAGTTTCCATACATAACCATACTTACAGATAAATGGTCGAGGAAGATGTTGAACTGGGTTTCGTCTTTGTCATTCCTGTGCTAAATCCATGTTGGGAGGATACGTACATGACACCTAACAGCAACCGCTGCCTCTGATACTAACTTGGCTGACTCTGTAGCATCACGTGGCCTTTTTAAAACTGCCTCAAAACGGATCTCCATTCTTCCTCCTCTAGATTTATTTAACCTATCGAGCATTATCCCTGATGTTTGTTTCCTCTTGCGCCTAGGTGCTAGTCCAACAACAAACATAGGAAGTGTTAGTGCCCTTTTCTCCTTTGCACTAAGGCCCATTAAGGCCCATATGGCTCCCGGGGGGTTCCGGTAACCTCCCGGTACTCCGGTAAAATCCCGATTTCACCCGGAACACTTCCGATGTCCAAATATAGGCTTCCAATATATCAATCTTTATGTCTTGACCATTTCGAGACTCCTCGTCATGTCCGTGATCACATCCAGGACTCCGAACTAACTTCGGTACATCAAAATGCATAAACTCATAATAACCGTCATTGTAACGTTAAGCGTGCGGACCCTACGGTTCGAGAATAATGTAGACATGACTGAGACACATCTCCGGTCAATAACCAATAGCGGGACCTGGATGCCCATATAATCACCCAGTTACGTTGTGACGTTTGGTAGCACACAAAGTGTTCCTCCGGCAAACGGGAGTTGCATAATCTCATAGTCATAGGAACATGTATAAGTCATGAAGAAAGCAATAGCAACATACTAAACGATCGGGTGCTAAGCTAATGGAATGGGTCATGTCAATCAGATCATTCAACTAATGATGTGACCTCGTTAATCAAATAACAACACTTTGTTCATGGTTAGGAAACATAACCATCTTTGATTAATGAGCTAGTCAAGTAGAGGCATACTAGTGACACTAAGTTTGTCTATGTATTCACACATGTATTATGTTTCTGGTTAATACAATTCTAGCATGAATAATAAACATTTATCATGATATAAGGAAATAAATAATAACTTTATTATTGCCTCTAGGGCATATTTCCTTCAATTGCATATTCACAGCTTATGATGTGTAAACTAAGGAGAAGGCATTTCAACAAATTAGAAGCAATGAAAGCTAGACACCATATGAAAGATGCAACGAATATCACTCTACCAAGTTAAAACTGTCTCATCATAAGTGCCATTTCAATATATTAGTAATACAAGCTAGAAAAGAATGTGGGATGTAACCTATATCACACTCTGAAGTCAAACGTGTCTTATGATAAGTGATTGTTGTAGGTTACACAACAGTAGTAATTTGATGTAAGAACATGGTGTGATAGACAGATATTGTATGTTCTAGAAACAGGAACACGTGTCTTATTCAATTATAATGTGTAAAGTAAGCAGATGGAATTCAACAAAATTAGAAGCAATACAAGCTAGACATCACACATAACATGCAACCACATATAACAGTGCCAAGTTATAGGGAGCACCGGTGATGCTGCACTAGGGGAGACGTGCTCATCATAAACACTTCTTTGTTGAGTGTCTATGCATGTGTTGTCTTGGAAATCATCTTGGGGGTGTGGAGGAGTAGAAACTGTAGAGGCCCTCCGTTCGGAAGGAGCAACTTTATCCGCTGCCTTGCTAACTTCCTTCCGCTTTATTGATTTTGAATTGTCAAGTAAAACTGACAAGAAAAAGCAATAAAATTCTCTCTTCAGAACTCATTCATGCATGATACTAACAATCACTACTTTGATGTAAGGCAAACACATGATACCAGGATGGAATATGTACGAAAAACAGGACGGCATGGCGTGTTCACAACTGTTTGTGTAAACTAAGCAGAAACCATTCCAGCAAATAAGAAGCAATGCAAGCTAGACACCAGATGAAAGATGCAACCAATATGACTCTGCCAAGTTAAAAGCATCCCATCATAAATGGAATTTCAACAAATTAGAAGCAGCGCATGCTATAAATCATATGAAAGATGCAACTAATATCGCACTTCATATACTAAAGGTCTCTCGTCATGTTGATTGATGCGGGATACAAAAAATAATAGATTTATGTAAGGACATGCTTAATAGACAGATGTACTATGTACTAAATACAGGAAGGCATGTCACATTAACAGGTATAATGTATAAGCTAAGCAGACTAGCACATGCAGTTTAACCAGATTGGAAGAATTACAATCTAGACACCATATGCAACATGCAACCACATATCATGCTGCCAAGTTAGAGCAAGCACATGCGATGCTAGTGCAGGGGAAATGTTGTAATCAACTATAGAGCTACGTTTACTATCTTCATCTAGCATTTCAGTTTCTTGAGAAACATGTCGGGAGGCTGACGTTGCATTCTTTAAATGAGGAGTAGTCCCCTTGCCTGCCTGCCTCGTCATAAGTGATTGATGAGAGATACACAAGAACATTAGTTTGATGTACGAACATGGTTAATACACAGATGTACTAGTATGTACCAAAAACAGAAAGGCATGTCATATTCAAAGGTATAATGTGTAAGCTAAGCAGATGCAATTTAACCAAATTGGAAGCGATACAAGCTAGACATCCGGTTGGAGTGGTGAGCATGATCATCTAGGACCTGAGAGCCTGGTGGGAGGCGGGCTGCTTCGCCACCATCGCAGCTTTTTAGTTGGCTTCTAGGTGATGCCTATTTTTGCTGGGCTTGTCACTGGCTCGGCCAGTGCCCTGACTAGCTATTTTTCTTCTGGTGCTCATGGGATGGTGGTTCATGTAAAAAAATATCTTTCCTTATCTTACCAACTTCGGCCTTTCGAATACAAGCTAGACACCATATGGAACATGCAACCACATATGACACCGCAAAGTTAAAGCAAGCACCTGGGATGGTGGTTCATTGCGAGCGAGGTCATCAACTCCAGGGCTACATTCCCCGTCTCCATCTGCTGACACTACACCCTTTAAAGCGTTGAAACGTGTCTTGCCTAGCCGCACACCAAACTGGAGCGACTTCTCTCTTTTCTTTTTGGCTTCTCTCATGGCAGTAGAGTCTGAAATACCCTTGCATAAAAACACAACGATGAGAGTAAGGGTGAAGTGTGTGCAGAACTAGTGCACTGTAAAAGTAGCAGATAGCAGGTGGCTGAAAAATAAATGACAGGAGACATATGATAGCTCTACAACATTGCATGGCAAACAAAATTAGATTCTACTCTGTATGATTTTGTAATATATGAGCATAGGAAATGCAGGTACTCCTCCAGCACACCACCACATGTGGTCATATCTAAGATAACAGTCGACTGAAAATAAATAGGTCAGTCGATTTTTTTAATGAACCGTCTGATCTATAAGGAACGGGCAGATGGCCTTCGTCTACCTCCCGCCAGTCACTGTTGACGATCTTTCTCGAACCACTAGCGACCACCGGCCCAAACCCCTGCCTCTGCCGCCCCGCCCTCCCATCGACCTCACACCACCGCCATGCTTGCCAGCGCCCCCATGCCATCCCTTTAATCCCGGCCAACCTCCAGATCGGGCGCCAATAGCTCTAGGCCGCACACGCCCCTAAGATAAACACCAAGGCGCTGCTTCCCCAGCGTAATAGGCGTACTAGCGCCTGTTACACCAGGTAATGCTTCCATTAATTGGGAATCAAGTGGCCAGAAATTGAAATTCAGGGGGGCGACGGACCTCTATCTAAGGTGAAATAGTATATGAGGAGAAACCTTGTGCATCACGAGTTACTAGGAACATCTAGTATCAAGAAGAAGCGGTCAACTACTGTCTTCTGTGGGATGAATACCGTGCAAGCAAAGACGTAAGATTTGCGCGAATAAGGGAAGAGGAGTACCTTTTTCGGTTCCCGGTGTGGTCACCTCCACAAGTCGTGCCGATTTTCTTCTTTTTACCATGGAAACCAATGTTCTGGAGGGTGCAGGCTTGGACGAACCCATGGCCAAATTGTTGACTGTGTTGCCGTGGCCGTATGTCGGCGGAGGGGAAGCAGATCCGAGGTGACGAAGGACGGCATAGCAGGGACAGCTCCGGTGCGGTGGAGGGTGGCGAAGTTGGAGCAGCAGCGGTGAGGCGCAGGACGGCGTAGTTGAACTGGCTCGGGTACAGACGGCTTGGCCTCGGCTTCAACTACTAGCCGTGGAGGGCGTTGCGGTTGAGGTTGCGGTGGAGGACGACGTTGGGGTATCGGCTCTGGCGTGATGGAGGAGGGCGGCGGTTGATGGGTGGGATGGGGTGGCGGACGGAGGACGCCAGGGTTTCGCGGCTGGTGGAGAGGTAGTTTTGGCGCCCATGGAGTACGAATGGGGAATCGGACGGGTGGGGGGAACCATGTTTCGGTCTGGGACGCACTTGTTTTTGGCTTTTTTGAACAGAATTGGGACGCGCTTGTTTGAAATTTGGGGAAAGTACAAACTTTTCCCCCCTCTTAAATTTCGGACCTACTACGGGTCGGGGGTAGGATAGTAATCCCAAGTGTCCCAATAGTGGGCGGGAGCGATTTCGGCCGCGCGCATGTGTTCTTAGGCGGCCATTGTGTATGAATATTGTTTTTCGGATGCGGTTGCGTGGCGTCTAGATGAAGCTACAAACCTACCCCAGTTTAGACCTTTGGACATCGGGCTGGTAGGTTTCACAGGTCGGAGTTATTAGAAAAGTAATTTCCTTGTACTACCAAACATTGGTCTCACGCGGTTTCGGGCGAGTAGAGGCTCTTTTGGCGCTTCATTCGAAATTTTGAAACACAAGCATTCACGTTTAGAGTACTCTTGAACTATGAGGATTGACCTAAATATACAACGTTATATTTGACCTTGTATGTTTGAAAACCTCATTAAATTATCCGCTTCTTTTTGAATTTTTTACACTTGAAAATCCTATAACTACGATTATTTTGGAATGGAGGAGCTAAATTTGAATCTATTTTGTACACGACTACATATGCTATTATGTACAAAATCAGAGCAAAGATTGGTGCCCCCATAATTTAGGTATGGTTTACAAATGCCATGATATCAAATTCAAATAATTGAATGGACTTCATGTTGAATTCGATTTTTTTAAACCACCTTAAGTTGAATTCAAATGTATGCTAGTTCATAGGTAGTAGCTATTTATAATGTCCATTGTGTAACTTTCGTGTGTATAATGTGCTTTACACACACAACATGAACTATACTCACGTTTATTTTCGATTGCTAAAGCGATGCATTGTCTGGAGTTCAAAATACTAACTATGTGGATTAATTGTGTCAAATAATAACATAGACATGCTCAAATTCGATAGAATCTAGATGTCTGATGGATCAATGACCGCTCCTTATGCGAATTGCAAATATCATGATCCCATCCTAATATTTGGATACAATGTATATCTTTAATCAATGTGTAGAGCAGTCTTTTACATGTAGTTCCACTCTCCATCGGTGGTCTCTCACACATGCTCACACACTCTCTCCCGAGGTGTCTTTCTCGCACACATGGTCTAGATATAACCCTCCCTCCCTCTCGTAACCATTTACAACTGTTTTCACTAACCTTTATCACAAGCACTCTTCCTCTCGCAAACATACACACGCACAATCCTCATCGACCCTTTCTATATACATGGACCTGCCTACGTGTCTCATGTACGCACATTATCTTTACGCCTATCTCTCACGCATTGTCTCACACCTCTCTTCCTAATCGACGAGTATGATTCTAGCAGAGCATTCTGTAGGATGCCCCTTAAAGTTAGGTTGGATGAATAGTAATATCAGAGATAAAGGGGTTACCTTAGTCCGAGAACCTAGGGTTACAAATCCTAGCCAGCTTTGTCAGTGGACACAGAGTCCTTCACAATTCTGCTATCTTTGTCTTGTATGACTAGTCATCCATGGGTCTTCCTAAATGCATCACGGGCCGACCAATGTGGCGCAGGACAGAACAGAACGAAGGGCCTCACCTCGACCCACCAGACCTCACGTGGTGACACACCCTCTGCCCCCATGTCTCATTATCTTCTCACACCCACACATACCAACACAAACACCACACACACAGAAAATTTCTCCTGGTGCCTCTATTCCGTCCCCCCTTGCATATACACACTCAAGGGAATGGAATCTCTTGTCATGATGTCATATTCGTCTCTCTCTCTAGACCACTCTCATTTCTCGTGCTATCTCTCCCCCCCTGTCGGCCCCTCTATCCATGCCTCTCTCAAATACATAATACACACACATACCTCTCTAGGCCCCGCCAAATGCATCAACTACACATTCACACATGTTACATCACGTACCCCATTGATCTAAAAAGCCCTCTCTTCACGTTTATTTTGCATACAACATTCCTTTTGAATAAAGTGTGGCCAAAAAATTATTTTGGAGTTTCTACATATATACAACATTACAAAGTTATATGGAGGAGTACGAACGCTAATTTGCATTGCATGGTGCCCACAATGATATTTATTCCGCACTGTGAATTTGTATATTTTTATACTATATACAAAGTTAGTCATAATAAAGAGAAACGAAGAGCATCTCTCTCTCCATCGCATACACCCCCCTGTACGCCCCTTTCACATATGCACACAAAACTATCTCGAGGTCCTCTAAAAGTAAGCCCCCAGAAAATTCACGCATGTTTCATCTTTCTCTCGCGATATATGCAATGACGATCATTGTATTTGAAGCGAAAGCACGATAAGTACATTGGACTTCAGAATTCAATCATTACGGTCACCATTTACATTTAGTGGTTATTATGCAGTCACGAGCTCACCGTACAACTCTGTATTTGCTCATGACATGACTAACTGACCAGTTAAACGCTCCATGTGGCACCTCTAGTGTTGCATCACATTATCTCACTACCATCGTGCCCACCTGTCGACTTGTATCTACTCTACATCTACACTCTTATAAAATACATAAAATACACTCTTATAAAAAATAGAGTTGGTGATGATGGTGTGCCTGCCATCCTGCAATATAGGCCGTCCGATTTATATCTGACGGATAGGAAAGAAACTATGGAAATTTTGCAAAAAGGTACCCACACACCTCTCCACATTTGCAAATAAGGCCTTCCCTCATTCATCCTGTTATCTCAAAAGATAAACAAGTCATACAAATGCATCTTGATGTTACATGCAACGCACGGGCATCTTACTAGTAAGAATGAAAACAAACGACAAAAAAATATTTGGACGGTGGTTCGAAGTCATGACCGCGGGCACAACGGACAAGGTGGCCTTGTATTGGTATGCTGAGCCGTCTGTTTTAACACACAGGAGTTGGTGTGGTGATTATACACACATGCACGCATGCACACAAACTGCATCCACACAACACTCACACAAACACATGCACCCACCCACGCACGCAACACTCACACGTACACACGCAACCACGCATGCACGCACGCAACACTCACGCGCACACACGCGAGCATGCATGCACACACCAGTACACCACACGACCAACACACACTCTCATGCTCAAGTGCTCAACCTACACGTGCATGCGCACACATCAGGCCCTGACAGACACATACACAACCAGGTGATTCCCGCGCACGGGTTGGAGCCTTGTCGCGCCTGTGTAAGTTTGTGTTTATCTGACCTTTTGCCTATGCGAACTAACAGGTCGGACCCACAACGAACATGGTCAATTTAACTAGTCAACATGGCGCCACGCAGACTATTTGGCCGGTCAACAGAGTGCAATCCGATGCTGAGCTATGAGCAAGTGACCGTATAATCACCGCAAAACGTATATAGTGATCGTAATCAGCTTATTCTGAAGTTCGGTGACCGTATTACGCTTTTCTCTCTGTAGGCCCTCCAAAACTACATCTCTACACATTCTCGCATGTTACATCTAACAACTATGCAATACAGCACTACTACTACACTCTAACACAATAAATCATGTGTTTTTAGTTTTACTAGATATCATATTGTTACTTATAATTATTCAGTTTGCATACATTAAAATTGCCTTTGAAATGTATGGCCAGTATCATCTACCGCGCGGGAAAAATCCCGCCCTTTCCTGTTTAATCGGGTTTGTATTGATGGATCGTGCGAAACAACAAAACTATAGTAGTATACAGTACAAGTGACAGTTCACTGGGCCGTCGTGTCGTCTACTCCTCCGTCGTAAGAGTGGAGCGCTCGCTTTCATAAATATTCTAGTCCCTTTCGCCGACATGTGGGACATCAAGCTACCGGGTCCACGTGCCATACCGGAATACAGTGCAGAGCAGCCGGGGTGAAGCACCCCAGTCATGGCGCTGGCATAGTAATGAGCAATGAGGCGTCAAATCACAAAGCTTCACATTTCCCGCAATTAAGTTGGAGGGACGAAGCAACCGTCATTTTCACTCGTTGCTGAATCCGCTTCTCCCTCATCTTCTTCAACTTAACCACGTGTTGCTTCTGTCGTTGTTCTGCCTCGTGTGGGACGCGGATCGGCTTGGTAAAGCACTGACACGTGGGACCGCATGTTAGCAAACCGCCAGGACAACATCCTCCGAAAATAAGAAGCCTAATCCTAGACTTACAAAGAGCTACGTAGCTGCTACGTATACTTTCCATCTAATCTATATATGCCCCCCTGATTTTTAGGTGGGGTGGGCCTAATCCTCTCCTTTAATCCAATCAAATAGTCCCACATCACATCAGTTCGTAACTTTATGTAAACCATTACGTGGATGTACCATAGCTCAAATAGGAAACCTCCCCTGCCATCCGCGCGGGAAAATCACCTCCTTTTTACTAATCTCGATTCTATAATTTTTTAGATCAATATAATTGAGATTTGTATAGATAGCACACAGGAGCATAACCAAGTGGTACGGTTAAGGGCATCCACAATGTGTAGCCAAATGTGAAAATAGCTTTTGGCATCGTAGGAACCATTGTGGACGGTGTTACCAAAGCCAAAAAGATGGAACCGAAGCTCCCTGATTGATTGATTGAAGGAATAGAAAAATGCAACGTCTCTCCCCTTTCTCCCATGCTTGGACGCATGTAGTACAGTATAGAGCACAGAGTCTACTCCCCTGTCCCTTCTATCACAAATCACAAAGCAGTGAGGCGTCAAATCACAAAAGCACAGACGAAGCAACCATCATTTCACTCTTCGCTGACTCCGCTTCTCCATCGTCTTCTTCGAGAAGCCATCTCACCGCATTAGTTATAGTAGTACTAATAAAGGACTTCCTGGATGCAAATAAGGCGGTTGTCTCAGCTTGCAGGCGGCACTTGCGAACGACTTACCGTGGTCTCCCTCAATGGTGTTCTCCGTCGAACGCACTTCGCCAAACCACCCAAAAAAATCGTCGACGTCACTGCAATGGGGAAGGAAGTCAAATATAGTTACTACCTCCATTTTTTTGTACACAAGGCCAGTATATCAAAATTACAATTTGCAAAGGGCCAGTAACACTAATCGAGGAAAAATTGATGGGGTTAGCAACCAAGGACATTAATATCCCATGCATGCATGCGAAAGTGAGAAGGTTGGTTTGCATGGCGCTGGATTAATCAAGCGATGAGGAGTGAGATGGTTAGCTCTTTGGTCTTTGGAGAAAAAAATACGCATTAATTGACATGTGAAACGAGGATTTGTATCGATTAAATCCCGCGAAGGAAAACCCAGCCTTTCTTTTTTAACACTAGTACTCCTAGTACGTACGTACTTATCCTGTTTGGGTCTAGGCCTTGCATTGCCAAACTTCGCCACACATTTTTTCCAAGGCCTAAAGTTTTCAAAATGAGAAGGAGGTACACTTGCGCACGGCTATCGCGGTCGCTCCTGCACGCCGCGGTCACACCGTACCCTCACACGGTCGCTCCTGCACGCCACAAACCAAACCAAGGGAACGCACCCTCACTGGCATGTGCTGTCGCATGTGAACACACCAAACTCAGCCATCCTATCGCTGACACATAATTTTTGTTCATAGAGTATGTTTATCCAACCGCATGTTGGGGAGTATCCGTACGGCCCGTGTGGTGGTCTATTGGGGAAGAAGAAGAGGCGAGGAAGAAGGAAAGAAGGGTTAGGAGACGTAGGATATTCATCCAACCGCCTGAAATGGTAGACTGACCCAAGTCAGGCGACTTGCATAAAAAATATATGTTTTACACAGCAAAAGATCCATGAAAACAACAACATAAAGAAAAACTATCACTGCTCGCGGAAAGAGACGACCTCGTCGTCTTTGGCTGCCGGCGCGAACCAGCCTTCGCTGCCGACGTGTGTCTCCGCACCGTGGTTGTCCTCGGCCTCCAGATACTCGTTCAAGCGGAGCGTGCGGGCACTCTGCACGGACGAGAGCACATCCCGGTTCAAGTCGAGGACGTCCGGTTCCGCCTGCAGGAGGGCCTCGATGGCAGCGGCATCCGCGCGCTCTGCGTCGAGTCGATCCTCTGCCACCCGGTTCAAGTCCAGGACGTCCGGTTTCGCCTGCAGGAGGGCCTCGATGGCAGCGGCATCCGCGCGCTCTGCCTCAAGTTGAGCCTCCACCGTCCAGTTCACATCCACGACATCCAGTTCCACCTGCAGGAGAGCCTCGATGGCAGCGGCATGCGCGCGCTCCGCGTCGAGTTGAGCCTCTGCCTCCCGGTCCTCCTTTAGTATCGCCATGTTGTACCGCTGGTCCGCCTGCACCATGGGGGACTCGGACGCCGGCACGAAGTCGACGTCCATTGTCTCATACCCATCGGGGGCCTTCTGCGCCGCGACCTCTGCCATGAACATTGGATCGGCTTCCTCCTCCTCGTAGCTTGGCTCCAGAGAACTCGGGGATTGGCCCGCCGCAAAGCGAGCTTGGGAATGGAGGTCTGTGGCGCCGCCGCCGCCGTGATTTCTGCGCGGCGCTCCAGCGTCAGCATCTTGTAGTAAGTGATCTTGCAGTGCACCATGGCTTTCCGGTGAACTAGGGGACGCTTGATGCGCGCTAGGGGATCGAAAGGTATGGGAATGGGCTGGAGATTTGGTGTGGTTTTAGGGCAATGGCTGGCGTAGGCCGAGCAGCGAAGGTTCTGGTGTGAATAGTGGTTCCGATGACGACCGGTCAATCGGTTTTGACTATACATCGCTCTTGTCGTGTTCGCATTGCAGCCCAACACGCTGGACCCTCCATGTCGCTCACCGAATGGAATGCGCTTCGTCTTGCGTTTTCGCTCGCTTGTGGGACCGCAGTTGAGAGCAAACCGACGTCCCTCCCCCTCCCCCGCCCGCGTCATTTATTATACCACCACTCCCTCCATTTTATGCAGAGTAAATAAAAACAAAGGGAGTACACTACGGATGAGGATCCCCTGACGTGGCCGAACCCATTGAGTAACTGACATGCGGGGCCTAGCAAGCATGGGGTCCGCCAGTAAGTGACCGAAAGGGAGGGTAAGGCAGGGATACCTACGTCAGAGGATCCACTTCCACTATACTACTTTGACCAAATGTTAGAGTAATAATATATGACATGCAACTTACACAAATGTTAGAGTAATAATGTATGACATGCAACTTACACAAAGCATACAGGGTCTAATGCGTTTTTCGAGGCTAACTTTGACCAAATGTTAGAGTAATAATATATGACATGCAACTTACACAAAGCATACGGTCAAATTCGTATGTGAAAGGAGTTTCCAATGATATAATTTTCACATTATACATCTCATGTACTATTAATCTTGTCAATAGTCAAATTGGAAACCATCTCGAGTACAAATCTAGGAGTACATATGAATCTAACAATATTGATTGGGCGTTGTTGAATGTTGATACCTTTTTGATCAAAGTAGATATACTTTGACTACACATAAAACTTATATGTAAACTAGAAAGTATAGGAGGGAGTATATTGTACGTTCAAAAACGAAACGAACATTGAATACCCTTCATATATGATTTGCGGATGCTATGATCACCGGTTCAAAATTTTGAATCCGCCTTAGGTATCACGTGCCCCCACTCGTTCCCTCTCGATTTCATCTCAGGGTCTGGAGATCTATTGAAAGAGGACTAGGGTGGGTACATGCGAATGATACTCGGCGGAATGTTCAAATGAGGCATGCGGGAGGATGGACTCGACTGGAGGGAGACATGATCGATGGAGAAGAGGGTTGGAGAGGAATGAGAAATAAGCAAACGCCACATGATTATACTTGAACGGCTCAAATAATCAATAAGTTGTCTCGCTTGGCCTACATAGTGAAAGGCCTAATGCGCAACGCGGAGCACTGACGCTCGAATATGGCCGGGAAAACAGGGAAACAGACATGTGGGGCACACCCGTCGGGACGACATAGCGCAGATTAGTCCAATGGAGGAGCTGGCCCATGACCTCCTCGCCATCGACAACCGTTCATGTGGGTCGTTGGGGCCAACAACGGGGCGCAGCTCCAGCACCGCCTCTGGACACGGCGACCGCGTTGAGCGACACACTCATATCGTCGCTAGACACGGTCAGTTTCAGTTTGCCAAGGGTGGTGTTAGTGTTGTGGCACGACCAACGGTATGTTTGGTTTGTGCCCAAGGTTGCCCCATCAAAGCATTGGGTAGCCAAAATTTTGGTTGAGGTATTGGTTGCCCATGATTTGGCCGACATTGGCAAGAAAAATGAACTTGAGTTGGCTAGAGTTCATTGGCATGCCAAAGAAATGGCAACCATCCAAACAAAGACCAATCTTTGGGTCATGACCAAAATTTTGGTTGAGGTATTGGTTGCCCATGATTTGGCCGACATTGGCAAGAAAAATGAACTAGAGTTGGCTAGAGTTCATTGGCATGCCAAAAAATGGCAACCATCCAAACAAAGACCAATCTTTTGGTCATGACCAAAATTTTGGCAAGGTGCACTTTGGCCACAATCCAAACACACCCCAACACCCCGCTCGTCGAGGATTCACGGGGCGCCGTGACGCGTCCGCGGAGTGGTGTAGCGCGGCCAACTGCATCCTCTGGACCTGAGAGCATGCCGGGTCGTCTTGCTTTTCCAATGACATGCGGGGATCGCATGTGAGCAAAGGGCATCTCCAACGTTGCCATGACCGCAGCTGACTACCCTGGCACACCAAAACCCTCGTCCCTCGCGCCGTCGCGCGGTGCGTTCCCAGCCGGCGGAACCAACTCCGACGACTTAATGACGCACCCGGACGCTTGGCCTCACCTGAATGCGCTACTTAAAGCGACAACGCCCAGCTAACCTCCACACCATAGCGCATCATCCTCCTACCTGGAACCACATCCGCCATGACCGCAAGCGCGAACGCTCTGCGGGAGAGCTTGTCTTCGGGGATGGAGCTCGAGGTCGCCGCCCTCGCTCAAGTCGCCGCACAAGCGGTGGCCACGTTGGCGGCCGACGACGGGAGCACCGTCAGCCACGCATCCTACTTGCCGCCGTCCAACGTCCGGCACCGCCGAGGTCGGGGACTCCTCCGAGGATGAGTAGGGCTTGGTGTGCCAACTGGCCGGTCTGTCTCCCGTGTTCTACTTTTCCTCACCGGAGACCGCACCTTCACTTCATGGGTATTGAACCCCGCCCCCGTACATGGAGATCACAGATGGAGGACGTCGGTCGCCGCCGTAGAATAGGTTTAGGGTCGGGTTTCTTTTATTTTTTTGTCCTATAAAAGTTCGAAATGTAATGAAAATCTGCCGTGTTTGCATTAATCTCGGCCGGTGTATATGAACTTTCACAATAATATACATATTGTAGGAGTACTAGTAAGATGCCCATGCGTTGCACGGAAGATCAAGATCGTGTGGGAGAAAAGGATGAATGAGGGAAAGCCTTATCTGCAAATGTGGAGAGGAGTGTGGGTAAATTTTCATAGTTTCCTTCCTATCCGTTAGATATAGATCGGACGGCCTATACTGCAGGATCGGACACATCTTTCTACATCTACGGGAACCTACGAAAGGGTTAACGTAAATTGCCTCCCTCTCTCCTCCCCTGATTTTCATGGTGGTGGGCCCCTCCCTCCCCCAATCTACAATCAACAGCTCACACGTTTCACATTACATTAATTACGTAACTGGGATTACGTAGGTGTAGCATTACTTGTCCTAAAAAACCCAACTAAGCCAACCTCCCAGCATATCGCGCGGGAAAAGACCCGGTCGCACCATTTTAGTTTGGATTACCGGATTACTAGTAGTAGTATCGATGGATCACGCGAAGCAACAGATTTTTTTGAGGGGGCGAAGCACCTAGTTTGAAAGGAAAAAATGTAGTACACTCACATCACTCCTGTCGCGGTCGCATTGCACCCCACACACGTTCGGTCCTGCACACGGCTCACACAAACGGAACGTGCTTCGGCTTGCCTCTTCACTGACACGTGGGACTACACTTGGAGAAACCGACCATGCGCCAAACTCCCCCCACCCACCGCACGAAAATCCTCCCCCCCACACACCCAAAAATTCCCCCCAAATCCGATTCAACCGCCCTTCGGCCAACTAGCCAATAATATTCCCCAAACTCCCTCCCCCCTGTTCCCCTCCACTCCATTCGCTCCGCCAAAGCCACCCTCCCCGCCACGCCGATACGTCGGTGCCACGGTTCGGCGATCCTATCACTCCCACAGTACGCTCTCGTAGACTGTCGTCCTCTAGCCGCGCCGCCACCTCTAGCTACATTCTTGTGGAGGTGCACGGCGGTCAGTGTCGCCACCGCTGGTGACGTTCGTGTGGAAATGCACGGTGGTCAGTTTCTCCCACGGTACGCGCATTCTAGACTGAGGCCCCGTTCATGTCGGTGTAGCGCTGAATGTTAGCTGATAGATGCTGTTAATCTCACTGTTTGCCGAAGTAGTTTACTGTCAATATGCTCTACTTAAGAAGCTTCCTTGCCCTGTTCTGCACTCAATCTGCTTAGCTGAAATGGCATGCCAAGGCCGATTAGTTGCTAAAATATCCTGCCATATATTGATTGTGACGTAGATTGCCATGGTCTAGTAGCCAATCTGTTAGCTGAAATAGCTCTAAACCGCTTTATACTCGATCTTTGTTGCTGCGATGGCCTTCGATAGTTCGATGGATGTGTGCTCGGCCTCATTGACTGCTGAAACAGCCTGCCATAATTTGGCACTCAAATCTGTTTGCTGAATTAGCTTTACATATATTTCGTTACTTAGATCTGCTCGTACAAATATCTTGTCATAGCTTTAGACATCGACCTAGGGTTTTTTCTGGACTTCATAAAAAAGCATATATGTTTTTCCTGTAATATCTAGTAGAAGGACTAATTTGTATGTCTAACAGATGGACAGGACTTGGATAACTTCTGCTCAAAGATTCTCCGCTGCATATGTCGAGGGGGTTGAAAACTTCATGAACTTTATCAGAGCTGAGTACGGTGGTCCGAAATCAGATGTGCTCTGCCCGTGTAGCAGTTGTATGAATTCAGTTACAAGACCCCAGTCAACTATGTAAAATCATCTACACTTGTATGGGATGTCGGTCACATATACTAGGTGGGTTCATCATGGTGAAGCTGTGAACGTCAATGTTATTGACTACGTGGAAGCAGCAGATCACCATCTTGATCTACCTGATGCTCAGGTGGAAGAGGAGGAGGAGGTGGTGGTGGCGGAGCCAGTGAGTTTGACCAACATTGAAACAATGCTATGAAATGCTCGTGCATTCCGTGAACTTTCACCTGTAGAAGAAAAACGATGGGCCCGCATGTTGGAACAATGCAACGTTGCTGTCAACCCAGGAAATAAGCTATCAGTATTCTCAGCTATGGTCACCTTTCTTCAGGTGAAGACATCTGAGCGGATGACCAACAAATCATTCGATGCGATGTTGGCTGCTTTCCGTGAATCTTTCCCAGAAACGTCTGAGCTGCCACACACCTACAGTAAAATGAAGAATTTCCTTCGTGCAGTTGGAATTGGATATGATATGATCCATGTTTGTAAGAATAATTGTGTTCTGTTCTAGAAGGATTATGCCAACTTAAGTGAATGCCCGAAATGCAAATCATCAAGATGGAAAGATGGCGATGCTGTGAAGAGGATTCCTCATAATGTTCTGAGACATTTTCTAATTACACCAAGATTGTAGAGGTTGTTTCATGATGCTTCTCGTGGAATTGTCACGGCAGATGTCCTTAGTGTCAGGACTTAGTCTTGAGGCCAACGCTTCTTTGTAGTAGCTTGAGAGGGGTTGAGCAGAATCGAGAGACGCAACACAAGACAAGGATTTAGACAGCTTCGGGCCCCGGGAAACATCATCCGGTAACAACCCTACATGTTGTTTGAGGCTAGGTCTCATTATCATCACAAGGGAGTCGCCGTAAACCGGCTCTCCTCTTTGTGTCTAGCCCTAAGATTGTTTTCTCTTGCTTGTCCCTCTTTGGGGAGCCCTGCCCCTCCTTATATATGTTGAAGGGGCGGGTTACATGTGGAGTCCTATTAGGATTAGGACTAGTCTATCTCTAATACAAACCGGATACAAGTGCAGGTCTTAACTCCTTGTAAGACAAATATTCCTCACGCCTTTCCTCTTAAACCGGCCCACCATAACATGAGCCGGCCTTTTGGGCCTTGGGCCTTGTCACCGTCTGTCCCGCCCGCCGGGTTACCAGGGAATCATAAACCGCCAGGTCCAAACAGGTCGCCCGTGAATCGTCAAGTCTCAGCCGGGTCTCAAGTAAACCGCCAAGTCCGGCCGGGTTATACTTCCGACGGTTTACACCATGGGGTATATCCCCGACATTAGCCCCCAAGTTTAGCTTGGATTTATCCATGGTAAACTTATGTTGCAAAATAAATACAAGAACAAATTTGACAGGTCGTGCTCCGGATTAAGAATTCTTGTAAACCGGCACCTAATCATCCTTAAGTCCTTGTCATTTCCTCCTTCTAGAAAATCCGGGTTAACAAGCCAGCTTCATAATCAATTTGCTGACATTGGTTTCTCACAGAGAAATATTATGAAGAATAATCCACTTGAGTCGGCTTCCAAAGCGCCGGTTTAAGAAATATGGGTCTTGAAATACTTATTTGTTATTCAGCCGGTTTGAAGATGTAAAACTTGCCGGTTTAATATTACCAAAATTGTCGGTTTATAAATATTGATGGCACCGGGTCATAATTGTTGTCGACACCGGGTCATGTAATTGATCTTCGTGATTTGCTCAAAATTGATAAACTGAAGATGTTCCTCCTTTATATGCATAATACATGTAGCCCCCAAGTCTTAACAGGAGAACATAGTGATAACTTAAGACTTGCTCCAATAAGTGTTTCAACCTTGAAGAAATCCGGTTTGTTCATTTCAATCATATAAACTGAATACTCCATATATGTAGCCCCCAAGTGCCGGGTTGTCATGCTTGCAGCAACCTGGGACTTGTAAATGCTTATAAAAACTTCAACCAGTGTAGCCCCCAAGGGCCGGGTCATTATGCAATAATGAGCAGGGACTTTGTAAATATGATCATGTAAACTTGAGCAGCAATGTGTAGCCCCCAAGGGCCGGCTCAATAAGATAATATTGAGCTGGGACTTTGATATATTCAATGAAAATAACATCATACGATGTAACCCCCATCATGGGGCTTCAACCCACGTCCACAAGGTTAAGAGCCTTGTGTTTTACCAACTGAGCAGTGGATCCTTCAATAATAGATGAAAATCCGTGTACCTTGATTTGTTGACAGGAGCAATTGGTAGCCCCCAAGGGCCGGCTCATTATGATGTGATGAGTCGGGTCTTTAATAAGTGAGCAAACAATGACTTTGCATTAGCCCCCAAGTGTCATGGTGCATGCTTGCAGCGACATGAGACTTGCATATTTGATGTAATCTCAACTTGAATAATGTAGCCCCAAGTGCCGGGTCGTAAGCCTGCAGCGATTCGGGACTATTCCTTTAATTGTAGAATAAATTATATCTATTTATAAGATAATAGCCATTGCGCTTAAAGCGACTCTAAAAACCTCAATCATAATACTGGTTATTGATAACCATAAAAAATCCAGCCATGTTTGGCTATTTGAAGATTTGAATAATATAATCTGGTTTAAAAACCTCAACCATTCAATATCATCATGAAAATCCAGCCAATTTTGGCTATGAAAGATATGAATGTCTTACCAGTTGATAAGTAAATCCGGAGTTTAAATACTCGACGACTCTTGGCCGATGGCGACTTAATGCGCATTCATGTAAGCCAGAATTTTTATAACCCGGCGGCTGATAGCCTTTGAGAAAATCCAAAATGGATAACCCTTTTGAAGCATCAATTTTGATGATGAGCCTGAATTTATATGTCATAATTCTGCAAATCCTGCTCAAAGTGTAAATAACATATGCCCTGGCGACTTAACGTCGAAAGCCAGGGTGGGTAGCCACCCGAATGCATTCTTATCTTGCACACAAGTAGATCACAAGAATCCTTGGCGGTTTACCACAGGGCAGGTCATAATGCCCATATAAATAGCCAGGGTTTATAACCAAGGCTGTTATTTGAAAATAATCAAATATGAAAAAAGATGATACCTGTGACAGTGAATCACACCGTTGATTTTATCAACTTTTTGTAGCAAGGGCGATAACCTCAATCTTTGAGTATTGATAACTCCTCCCATAATTTGTCGGTTTATGATAAAACCGTACCGGGTTGTAATAAACACCGGATTATCCTTATAATACTGGCGACTTGTTAGTCAAAACCAGACCAGGTCAATAAGCACCGGATTATCCTTATAATACTGGTGACTTGTTAGTCAAAACCAGACCGGGTCAATAAGCACCGGATTATAACTGATTATGTACTGACAACTAGTTTAGTTGAAAGCTAAGCCGGGTTAATGAACGCCGGTATATCCATGCACATATGATAAATGCTATGATGATGTAATGATGATGCAACGTATGATGCAATATATGATGATGTATGTGTATGATCAAGAGGGTTTAAGCTATGGTTCGGATACGACCAGAGCCCCCATGTAGTCATAATTGTGGCATTGCACCGATCAAAAGGTGTCACTATGGTTCAAATACGACCAAGCCCCCAAATGATTTCCCTAGTGCCCTTATGCCTATCAAGAGGTGTAACTATGGTTCGAACCCATAGCCCCCAAGTGATTTCCCTGGTGGCCTTATGCCTATCAAGAGGTGTAGCTATGGTTCACATACGACCAAGCCCCCAAGTGATTTCCCTGGTGCCCTTATGCCTATCAAGAGGTGTAGCTATGGTTCGGATACGACCAGAGCCCCCAAATGATTTCCCTGGCGGCCTTTAAGCCTATCAAGAGGTGTAACTATGGTTCGAACATAGCCCCCAAGTGATATTGTGAATTGTGCTCAAGGGATACCCATGTTTGACCTGTGCTGTTCAATAGACTCTCTTTAGCCCCTTGTGAAAATATTGGCTTGACAGCCGGATTACCGAAGTAACCAGAGCTGTTCTCTTATGATAATATTGGCTTGATAGCCGGATCAATATGTAATCAGAACTCCGCTTTATAAACAGAAGCCCCCATGTGATCAATAATATGATAAGCCAATAAGGCAGGATAACCCATGTTTGAACCACGCATCATGGCAACCGGTTCTCTTCGGCAACCTTTAACTTCTCTGAGAACTCGAACTTTTGCGAGAGATATTTCTTCTTGAACCAGATGTTAAACCGGATATTAAGAGCTTCAAAGCTTTATGGGAGACATCTTTCCCTTGAGCCGGATTTTGAACCGGAATCTTCATTTTCAGCCAAAAAATTTTCTGACGGCCTTTGAACTCAAACTTGCGAGAAGTCAATTCTTTTTTGAACCGGAAATTCTGAAACCCGATTTGAGAGCTTCAGAGCTTTGTGGGAGAACATATTTCCCTTGAACCGGATTTTAAACCGGCATTCTTCATTTTGAACCGGAATTTTTCAGATGGCCTTTGAATTTGCACCAATATGGTGGTTTCAGGGTCCTGCATTAGATAACTTTGCAAGCCGGAGTAATTGCTCTTTTAAAGAAAGCAATATATAATATAAAAATATACTAGATGGATTTCACCTGGTCTGTTAGGCCAGAAATTATCCACCGCGGAGTTGATGATCACCCCGGTAAAGCTGAAATCGATCATGGGTGAGTCCGCCGTAGGAGCAGACAGATGAATCGGCCGTGATATTATAGGCCGGTGCGGACGAGCAAGTTGTCCTCCGCATTGTAAACCAGCACGGACGAGCGAGTCAATCGCAGGCGCGGACAGATGAATCGGTCACGTATTGATGGAAACCCAGCAACGGGGGCGACGACTTACTCGCGTATCCGTCGGGCGGCTTATGAGAGTGAGTGCGGCACCGGCGTGTTGATGTAGACCGGACCGCGGGAGCGGTAGCGTGCGTGCGTCCATTGGCGGGAGAGTCAACCGCAACGTTTAAAGCGGTGCGAGCCTAATGTCTATGACATGACGTCACTTTTGTAGTGTACTTTGTCCTGCATAAGATATATTGAAAGAAAGAGTAATTGTTCTCAGAAGAATTAATATGTGCTAAAAATATTGAGAACATATAGCATCTGATTTATTTTTCGGATGAACGCCGATGCAGGAGTTAAGATAATGATAGTTAGACGTCAGACAAAATGCACAGCCCGTCTCACTTTGACTGTTCTGATGTAGCACTTCCCCACACTCCTTTTCTTCATACAACAATTAGCAAAGGACAACACGCAGGGGCGTGGTTTAGACGGAGGTGAGGCCGTGGTAGCGCCGGCTGGCTAGATGGATTAATTAATCGCCTGTCCTGGTCACTAATTAGGACCAGTAGTGCTAATGTATATTTTCTTCCTTGATGAATGGTCTAGCAGTAGGATGATCAAGGACTAGACATATTGCTTGGCTGAAAAAATCACTGAAAGAGCGCACACAATCCATCGTCCATGTTGCAGAAAATGTTGACTTGGTCCAACGATGCATCCATTGCTTGATATTGGTCTTGCTATGTTGAACCGGGGCATGAACACACAGCGCCGCAAACATTTTCAAGTGCCTTTTACTCCAGGGATACATGTAGTCAATCTATTCATTGCCAGCCATGCATCCGCGCCAGCGACCCGGAGGGAAATAAGCAGCATAGCAGCCCCGCTATACGTGGTGGCAGAAATGGACGGCGGCGGCGGCTCGCACCGGATTCGAAGGCGGTTTGAGCTGGCTTAAAGCGAGGCGACGGCGGCCGCCCGGCTCACAGGGGAATAGAGGGCCGGACCGGTGACTCAGTGCGGGACGGCAGTGGTGGAGCGGCAGCTTATGGGGACGTATTGCAGTGGAAGCGTTCTGGCGAAGCAGGTACGTCCAGTGCGAAGCGGAGGCGGAGCGAAGCAGGTACGACCCGAGCGAGGTTGGAAACGACTCGGAGTTAGTATACACCCATGACCAAATCCTCCTCCGATTTTTTGCTGGTTTGACTTTTCAAAGCGAGGTTGGAAACGGCATGGGGTAGCGCGGGAGGCCAGGCGCTTCACAGGCAGCAATAGCGAAGTCCAGGTCGTAGCCGATTTGACCGATCCACATCGAGATTGCTGTTGTTTCCTTCCTTTTTTTTTCTTTTTTCTTTTTTGAAAAATTGCCCTGATGATGATCTGGCAGCAGCACTTGATCTCTTCCGACTCGGATGAATGTAGTAATCAAGCGAAAAAAACACATCTGATCTAGTAGTAGTAAGTAGTACGGGCCCTTTTCCCAAAAAAACAGTTGATGATGGATTTCACGTGGCATAGTACTAGTTTAAGTAGTACTAGTCTAGTACTTTTGCTTTGGTCTTGATTGGACTGTGGGTAGATGATTGCACGTACGCGCGCTGGCTCCCCCGTATAAAACGGCAATCGAACAGCGAAGTACTTTTGAGTCGGTCTCGGTTTCGCCGGATTGTACGTCCGTTCGGGCGGAAATCAACTTCACTTGAACCAGCGGATCAATAGGTCACGTGCGATGGCGCGCACCGAACCCTAGCTTCTTTCGATCTCAAACCTCGTACTGTTTCCTCCAAAATTAATCATGGTCACAAAACAATGAATTTGGCGGCTTATTCTTCATCTGATGAAGTCGTGAGCTTCTCAATCCCTGTGAGAGATCCCTCCAAGAACTCAACACCACCACGCGCAGCCCCATGGTGGGCGCCAACTGTCGTGGAATTGTCACAACAGATGTCCTTAGTGTCAGGACCTAGTCGTGAGGCTAACGCATCTTTGTAGTAGCTTGAGAGGGGTTGAGCAGAATCAAGAGACGCAACACAAGATAAGGATTTAGACAGCTTCGAGCCTCGGAAAACATCATCCGGTAACAACCCTACATGTTGTTTGAGGCTAGGTCTCATTATCATCACAAGGGAGTCGCCGTAAGCCGGCTCTCCTCTTTGTGTCTAGCCCTAAGATTGTTTTCTCTTGCTTGTCCCTCTTTGGGGAGCCCTGCCCCTCCTTATATACGTTGAAGGGGCGGGTTACATGTGAAGTTCTATTAGGATTAGGACTAGTCTATCTCTAATACAAACCGGATACAAGTGCAGGTCTTAACTCCTTGTAAGACAAATATTCCTCACGCCTTTCCTCTTAAACCGGCCCACCATAATATGAGCCGGCCTTCTGGGCCTTGGGCCTTGTCACCGTCTGTCCCGCCCGCCGGGTTACCAGTGAATCATAAACCGCCGGGTCCAAACGGGTGGCCCCTGAATTGTCAAGTCTCAGCCGGGTCTCAAGTAAACCGCCAAGTCCGGCCGGGTTATACTTCCGGCCGGTTTACACTGCGGGGTATATCCCCGACAATGCTGAAACAAGAGAGGATGTGCTGTGGTATTCTAGGAACCAGGAGTACAGAGATCAGAATGTAATGAGCCATCCATCCCATGGTAGTGAGTGGAAAAGCTTCGATGATAAACACAAAGAGTTTGCTGCTGACCCGAGAAACATTAGACTTGGCTTAGCTTCAGATGGATTTAACCCATTTGGCCACCAGAGCGCCACATATAGCATGTGGCCAGTGCTTGTTATCCCTTACAACATGCCTCCAAATATCTGCACTAAAGAATCAAACTACATGATGGCCTTGCTCATCCCAGGTCCAAAAAGTCCTGAAAAGGATTTTGATTTGTTCATGGAGCCTCTTATGGAGGAATTTCAACAGCTATGGAAGGGTGTTCTCACTCGAGACCTATATAGCAGCCCACTAGCTGATTTCTTTCTGCGTGCTATTATAATTTGGTGCATCCATGATTATCCGGCTTTGGGCACTATGTCAGGGCGAACGACACATGGTTACAATGCATGTTTTCGCTATGACAGGAATCCGCTGCCATACGCAATACTTAGCAAGATCTGTTACATTGGACACCGCCGTTTCCTTGCCAAGGACAAGCCGCATCCTAAAAAATACCGAAGACATGTGTTCAATGCAAAGCATGAAAACCGTGATGCGCCAAAGAGGCTCACTGCCGATGAGTTGCAAGTGGAATTAGAGAAGGTCAGACATATTACATCAGGAAACCATCCTGATAATGGTAGGGGGAAAAGGAAGCGTGGCAGGGTAGAAGAGAGATTATTGTTTACCCGCAGGTCCACTTTGTGGGACTTGGAGTATTGGAAAGATTTGGATCTAAGGCATAATCTTGATGTGATGCACATCAAGAAAAATATATGTGACAGCATTATTGGCACACTTCTTAATATTGAAGGTAAGACGAAAGATAACTTAAAATCTAGGATTGATTTGACACACCTGGGTATCAGAAAGGATTTGCAGGTGCAAGATGAAGGTAAACCACGGGATATGGCACCAGCTTTGTACGTCTTGGACAAGGTAAAAAGAAAAGAATTCTGCGAGGTCCTGTCACGTGTGAGATTCCCACATGGATTTGCTTCCAACCCTGAAAGGAGAGTCAGTGCAGATGGAAACAAGGTACAAGGGTTGAAAACTCGTGACTGCCACGTCCTACTTCAAAGGGTTTTACCTGTTATCCTTAGAGGATTGGGCCGCCCTGACTTATACAGAGCAGTTGCAGAGTTGGGACAATTCTTCAGGGAACTCTGCAGTAGGAATATCAGGATAGATGCTTTGGAGCGTCTTAGAGAGAAGATACCAACTATCCTATGTGACCTTGAGAAGATATATCCTCCAGCCTTCTTTGATGTGATGGTGCATTTGGCTGTTCATCTACCTGATGAGGCACTACTTAGAGGTCCAGTACAGTATGGCTAGATGTACCCTATTGAAAGGTAGCTAGGCACTTTCAAGGGCTATGTTAGGAACAGAGCTACACCCGAGGGTTCCATTGCAGAGGCCTGCATTATTACAGAAGCGTTGACATTCTTCTCAAAATACATTGAAACAGCTGATCAGCTTAGCAAAGAGGTGGGTGAAGACAATCCCGGGCTCAATGTTTTCGATTATTCTGTTCGAGTTACATGGAAGAGTCGACAAGAGGACAAACCTAAAGATTTGGACAAAATGGTTTGGTATGTGTTGAATAACTGTCCTGAGATACTACCTTATATCAAATAAGTGCAGTACTGCAGCTTATACATCATAATCTACTAAACTTGCAGCACATTCTTATATATTTAGATGTTTGACGCGATCACTATGTTGTGCAGCATCTACAAAGAGGAGTTACTGCCGCAAAATCCAAGAAACATTGACAAACTGGTTATGGAAGGATTTGCGAAATGGTTCAAAAACCATGTAAGCTTTTGAAATGCACTGTCTTTTTTAATATAATGAGTACATAATATGATCAGCTTGTCTATTTTCTAACCATAGGTTAAGAAGATGCGGGAGGATGGGCAGGCAGTTGATGATGCCCTTTACTCACTAGCAATGGGTCCTGATACTCGGGTAAGACATTATGAATCTTGCGTTGTTGGAGATGTGCGCTACAACACCCTTGCGTGAGACGAAGGTAGGAAGACACAAAACAGTGCCATCATGAGCACGGATACGTATGATAGAGAGACAGCTGAAATGTATGCTAACATAACAGACATTATTCAGTTGCAGTATATCTCCAGTTTCGAGGATCATCGGTGTGTGGTTCTGTTGTGCTGTCGTTGGTATAACCTGTTTTCCAGGATTGCAAAACCCAGAGCTGATGATTATTTCAAATCCATCAATGTCAAGGCGGCGTACCAGACCAACGAGCCTTTTATTTTGGCAAATCAAGCAACACCGATATTTTTCTTGGAAGACACATTTGCACGTAGCGATGACTGGAGAGTATTGCAAAGGTTTGAGCAGAGGAATTCGTTTAATGAAATTGCACAACAAGATGATGCTTACACTGCTCCTGATGTACAAGATAACACAGATGTTCCGAATATCTTTGAGAACCATCACGTCAATGACGCCGGCGAAAAGATTGCCTGTCATGCTGTGGACATACAAGAGTTGATCAAGAAGAAGCCAACGTTCGAGGACGTTGAGGACGAAGAAGAAGATGACACCGTGGGGAATTATGATTCAGACTGATACACATGGCGAAGATGTTGACGCTGCTGCTGCGGATGATGATTACATTGCTTTTGTTGTATTTGCCTGTCAGAAGACGTTTTTTTATCTACTATGTGAAATTGTGTTTGCTATGACAACTGAAACCTGATGAACATGTTTTTAGTATTTTGCTGTGAGAACATCACTTGTTATGTATGCTGATTTATGTTTCGTGATTGTATGACAACTAAAACATGATGATATTGTTGTTTAGTTGTACTCATATTTGGCTATGAAACTTGAATTTGATGACATAGTTTGCTGTTGGACTGCAATTTGCTCGACGTCTTCGAATGAGAACAAAGCTGACCCGACAGGGCCTCTGCTATTTATTTATTTATATGGGCAAAAGGGGATACCCCCTGATTTCCGTTAATAGAAATCATTAGATGTTCACAACACTATGCCCAGCCTGCTACACAGGTTTCATTCATTACTAGTTTCAGCAAAGTGCTCACGTCGTAGCCACTGAATACATCATGAGTGGTACATACACTAAAAATAAAGAGACAATCATCCTACAGAGCACATCGATTTTGCCCATTATCTTCACAAGCTCTTTCATCTCCTCATTGCTGTCAAGGCCGTTGAGCAGTTGTTGCTTGGCCATGATCAGAGGAACTGCATCTTTAAGCTTCTGCTCTGCATCTTCCTCTTCTGCCGTACCTTCAGTTACTTGTCCAACACCCCAACCTGCTGGTATTGGGATTCCTCAGCTAACCAAATAATCAGTGTAGTTGCATTCCCCCACATCAGCAACTTCTCAGAAATACAAATCACACGAATCTTCCCTTTTCTACACGAATCAAATTGGTAGATCATCAACCAAACTATAAAAAAATCAACAACTGAAAGCAGCAGAACAACATTTAAACATATTATTACCCCATGATTCGGGCATTTGTAAAAGACTCGGCCAGGGTTGCGGATTGTGGTTGAGACGCGACGGATGACTCTGCATGATTTGCAGTAGTGGCACCACACCAACGGCAGCGGGTTACGATGAGCAATCGGCTGCGGTGCGCATGCCTATGAGGGTGTGATGGGACCCACAGGCGATGGTACGGGTTGCGACTTGGCGCATATCTGGTTGTTGCCTGCTGAAGAGCAGGTGGACGAGCAGCCAGCGGACATGGTTGCTGTGGCCAGAGCTTCTGATGCTAGGCAGAGTAAGTAGAGAAAAGGAGAAGCGAACGTTGGATATGTCAGTTTCATTACTTGCAGAGTAGCTTAGCACCATATATAGTCATAGTCTAGGTTTGGATTCGAACCAGCTATAGGAGCACGTCTTTCTTTTTTCTATAACTCGGCAACATCTCATTACTGGTACACTAGCTTGTTCTGTACGCCTTCTCAAGTCTTTGATTTTCTTTCCCTTTTTTTGCGAGGAAGGAAGGAGGACAAAATTGAGAGTTCCTGGGACTCGAACCCAAGACCTCTCGGTTGAAAACCAAGGGTGCTAGTCACTTATGTGGCGAACGTTCCCTGTGAGGAGGACGGCAGACGAACGCATTTTCCTCGCAGTTTTATTCCTATATATAAAAAAGTATGCTACTTGGTGTCCGCTTAGTCAACAAAACGATTGTGCCAACCTTTCCCGTTGGATTGACATTCAACGTCTGTCGCGTTTATTCAGTCTCTTCTTCCTCGAGCCGCCAAAGCCAAACCAGCGCCGGCGGGACTGCCTGCTCCCGCCTCCCACGGCTGGTTGTGATCTGCCCCGGCTCCTATTCGTTCCCTTCCGAGGCCTCACCATCGTCCTCCGCCTTGGTTCGCTCGCCGCGGTGCCGCCCTCCGGTGTTGTTAACATGGTCAACAACCGAGAGGAATAAGGAGATGACTGTACATGGTGAGGATGACAGTAGGGATCCAGCAGCGCGCGCAGTAATTTTGTTTCTTCGGGACGGAGAAGGGTATCAACTGGGTTGTGCGGGACCCGTGGCCCGTCTAGCCCAGGCTTTTATTTCATATGTTTAGCACATGGCCAGCCCAGTTTGTTTTTTTTTCTTTCTGAAAATTTCTAGCCAGTTATTTTGTTTTTTGCAGAATAACCAACGTAGGCCTACTTGCTTTTCTACGCCCTGCTGGGGCGGAAATCTTTCAAGACGAGGAGGGATGCATTTTGCCCAGAAAATGGGCTATAAGTAATAATAAATGGGTTGTAAAATGAAAAAAATACAGCAAACAGACAATTAGTTCCAAAATACTGCTTTCTTTCGGATTTTGATATTATAAATTTCATTGTTTTTGTGCGGGTAAAATTTCATTGAATTTAAATTAAGGTATATTTAGATTTAAAATTAATTTGAATCTGGCTAGAAATTTCGGGCTGTATGCTGTTTGGGACAGATGTGGAGGCTGACTTGTGGGTCTACTAGGTTGACGTGTACTTTGGCTTTGTCAACTTAGTCCACAAACGATTCTAGCAGCAGTGACCGTTGGATGTTAATCCAACGGCCGTGCTGCTTCTTCAATATCTGATCTTCTTGTTCCAGCCGCCCAAACCAGCTCCGGTGGGACTGCCTGCTCCCGCCTCCCATGGCCGGCTGTGCTGCCGCATAGGCCGCACCGCCCCACCCTACTTCATTGCTGGCCAGGCCATTCCTCTACTCACCCACACCTCCTGTTATTTTCCGGCGACAGCAGCCGGACCAGTAAACCCTCGTACTCCCCGCCGCGTGGGCAACCATAGCCGAGTCTTCCCCGGCTCCGTGTCGTTCCCTTGCTACGCCTCGCCGACGTCCACCACCATGGTGCTCTCGGTGCGGCCTGGTCAACTTGGTCAACGAACGACATCCATCGGCCGTGGACTGTACGCGCAAAATAATGATTCCTCCACCTGACAGCTAGGACCCACCGGAAGGGCCTCTGTATTTCGCGAAAAAAACGTTCCCCCCGCTGACATGTTGGACCCACCAGCTATATCTTCGCACGCACGGAAGTGCCTTCTTATTACGCACAAAAAAAATGAATACCCCCTGCTAGCTGGGACCACCATAGTGGGAGGATGACTTGTGGGCCAACAAAGTTGACGGGGACGGAGGGCTTTGTCAACTTAGTCAATATGAACGATTGTAGCTCCAGTGACCGTACTATGTCCATCCAACGGCCGTAGTGCTTCTTCAACCTCTGGTCTTCTTGCTCCAGCCGCCCAAAGCAGCACCGATCGTGCCGCATGCTCCTACCTCCCGTGGCTGGCTATGCTGCCGCGGAGGCCTCACCGACCCCTACTATTCCCACCGCTGGACAGGCCCTGCGGCGACGGCAGCCTCACACCGTAGCCAAACCAGTGAACTCTCGTACTCCTCTCCGCGCGGGCTTCCACTGTCGCGTCTTCCCCGGCTCCGCGTCGTCCCCTTCCTAGGCCTCGCCGTCGTCCACCGCCGTGGTGCTCTCCACGCGGCATGGTCAACATGGTCAAGGAACGACTTCCATCGGAAGTGTACTGTACGTGGAGAGGCTGATAGCTGGGTCCACGGCCACAGCCCAGTTGTTTTGTGATTTGCCAAGTAAGTCGCTTTGTCAGGCCTGTTGGGCTGCAAATCTTTCAAGACGAGGAGAGCTTTCATTCGACTGGCCGAGAAAATGGCCCATCAGTATTGAGAAATGGGTTGTACATTTTTAAAACACATCAAACCGGCAATTAGTTTCAAATATCTTTTTTTCATTTCAAGATTTTAAATTACATTAATTTTTATGCGTGGAGAATTTGTTGGATTTTATATTGATATACATTTATTTTTAAAATCAGTTTGAATGTGAGTCAAAATTTCGGGATTAAAAACAGTTCGGACCGCACCGAAATATGCAAAATTTCCTATAATTTTTTAACCGTGGCCACAATTTGGGCTGTAATGCTAACAAAGAGAATATGGGCTCCAAAAAAACCTTAAGAATTAGCAAATGGGCTGAAAATTATTAGAAATAATGGTAGATGGGATGTATGCTGTTTTCCACATATTTGAGGCTTTCCTAAAAAAAAGGTTGACACACAAGCAGTGACTGTTGGATGTCCATCCAACGGCCTTCGTGCTTCTTCAATCTCTGCTCTTCCTGCTCCAACCGCTCAAACAAGCGCCGGCGGGACTGCCTGCTCCCTCCTCCCCGCGGCCGGCTGTGCTGCCGCGCAGGCCTCACCGCCCCACCGTACTCCCATCGCTGGCCTAGCCATCCCTCTACTCACCCACACCTGCTGTTATTCTCCAGCGACGGCAGATGAACCAGTAAACCCTCGTACAGTCGTACTCCCCTCCGCGTGGGAAACAACTGCCGAGTCTTCCATGCCTCCGTGTCGTTCCCTTCCTAGGCCTCGCCGTCGTCCACCGCCCTGGTGCTCTCGGCGCGGCCTGGTCAACGTGGTCAACGACCGACATGCATCTGAAGTGGACTGTACGTGGAGAGGCCAACAGCTGGGTCCATGGCCGCACGCAAGGAAATGCCTCCTTATTACGCGCAAAATAATGATTCCTCCACCTGACATCAGGGACCCACCAAAAGGGCCTCTGTATTTCGCGAAAAAAACGTTACCGCCGCTGACAGCTCGGACCCACCCGCTATATCTTCGCACGTAAGGAAGTGCCTCCTTATTACGCACAAAAAAATGAATACTCCCCCTGTTAGCTGGGACCCAGTATAGTGGCAGGCTAACTTGTGGGCCTACTAAGTTGACGGGGACGGAGGGCTTTGCCAACTTAGTCAATATGCATGATTCTAGCTCCAGTGACCGTACGATGTCCATCCAACGGCCGTAGTGCTTCTTCAACCTCTGGTCTTCTTGCTCCAGCTGCCCAAACCAGCGCTGGTCGTGCCTCATGCTCCTGCCTCCCGTGGCTGGCTGCGATGCGGCGGAGGCCTCACCGCACCCTACTACTCCCACCACTGGCCAGGCCATCCCTCTACTCACCCACACCCCCTGATACTCTGCGGCGACGGTAGCCTCACACCGCAGCGAACCAGTGCCCACGTACTCCTCTACGTGTGGGCATCCACTGTCGCGTCTTCCCCGGCTCCGCGCCGTCCCCTTCCTAGGCCTCGCCGTCGTCCACCGCCCTGGTGCTCTCGGCGCGGCGTGCTCAACGTGGTCAATGAACGGCTTCCATCGGACGTGGACTGTACGTGGAGAGGCTGACAGCTGGTTCCACGGCCGCAGCAAGGAAGTGCCTCCTTATTACGTGCAAAATAATTATTCCTCCACCTGACAGCGGGGACCCACCGGACGGGCCACCGTATTTCTCCCCCCTGACTGCTGGGGCCCACCAGCTACATCTTCGCACGCAAGGAAGTGCCTGACAGTCGGGACCCACCTGGTCGAAGCGTACGTAGCGTTGTCATTCTGGTCGCGAACGTGTACGTACATATATACTGGTGGATGTAGAGGCGCGCACGTGTCGTAGTAGAGGCGGCCAGGGTGCAAGAAAAAAAATACGGCCACGTATGTGTACATACGGGCGGGGTCTCGAACGCCTACTCGCACATACGTACGGCGAGGGCTCGTTGACATGGCTGGGTCGGAACGGAGAAACAGCGCCGTCGTCATGTTCATGGGGAGGCAACTGAATGCGTCGTGTTCATGGGGAGGCAACGGAATGCATCGTGTTCATGGGGAGGCAACGGAATGCCTCGTGTTCATCGGGAGGCAACGGAATGCGTCGTGTTCATCGGGAGGCAATGAAATGTGTGGGAGCCAACCGGCTGGGTTGGAACGAAATGCGTGGTCGTGTTCATCGGGAGGGCTTGGATGGAACAGGCGATGGAAACGAGGCCTGGCGTACCGCACAACGGAGGAAACAGACCTCCTATGTTCGGAACGGGGTCCTGTTGATCGGGAGGGGTCTGGCGTACCACAAAACGGAGGAAATGGACCTCGTACGGTCGAAACGGGGGTCCTGTTCATCGGGAGGGGTGTGGCGTACCGCCAAACGGAGGAAACGGACTTGTGTTGGAGCGCTATGGTCGAAACGGGGGTCCTGTTCATCGGGAGGGGTGTGGTGTACCGCAAAACGGGACTCCACGGGATACTGTTCATCTCCACCGTCGACCCCCTCCAGCCTCCACGAACTACTGTTCATCCACCGTCGACCTCCTCCAGCCTCCACCTGCGACTATTCATCCACGGGCTCCTGTTCATCCAGCCTCCACCGCTCGCTACTCCACTGACTACTGTTCAACCAGCCCTCTCCACGGGCTCCTGTTCAACCACCCCTCCACGGGCTACTGTTCATCCTGCCCTCCACCGTCTACTGTTCATCCTGCCCTCCACGGGGTTGTCCTGTTCATCCAGCCCTCCATGGGGTCCTGTTCATCCAGCCCCAATCGACTCGATCGATCGGGGTCCTGTTCATCCAGAGGAAACACCACGGGGTCCTGTTCATCCACCCCCACCGGAAACTGTTCATCCAACCCCCCCCCCCCCCCGCAACGCTCACTGTTCATCCAGAGGCAGCATCGATTGGCTTCAGTTAGCAGCAGTAGCGAAGGAATCGCTCCATCGGGTTCAGTTAACAGCCATCGATCGATCGCTCGGGTTCAGTAATGCGTAGCCTGTAGTGCAATCGCTCGGGTTCAGTTAGAGCCCAACGGCTCGCTCGGGTTCAGTTAGAGCCAACGCCTCGCACGCACGCGCGTACGTGTACGAGAGAAACGCGCATCGCTCGGCCCCCGACCTCCCACCGTAACCGGGAACTCCCCGAAATTTTCCTCCCCCTCGCTTCTACCACGGTTTTTTCCGTCATGGACGGCCCAAAGAATGTCATGCAGCTGCGTCTCCGGCCCGCCCAGGACGAAAAGCCCATTTTATGTCATGATTTTTTGTGATAGAAGTAGGAGCCCACCACATCTATGATGATACTGGGTTTTGTCACAATTATCGTCATAGAAGTGTCATATGTATGACAAAAAAAATTCGTTCGGCCCAAAATGTCACGGATGTGTCTTTTTTTTTGTAGTGATGTTACTATCCTTTGCCACACTTGTGCTTCAAAGTAGCACCATAATCTTCATGATAGATAGTCTTTTGGTTTGTCACTTTCATATACTAGTGGGAATTTTTCATTATATAAATTGGCTTGTATATTCAACAATGGGCCTCTTCAAGTGCCCTAGGTCTTCGTGAGCAAGCAAGTTGGATGCACACCCACTTAGTTTCTTTTGTTGAGCTTTCATACATTTATAGCTCTAGTGCATCCGTTGCATGGCAATCCCTACTCCTTTCATTAACATCAATCAATGGGCATCTCCATAGCCCATTGATTAGCCTCGTTGATGTGAGACTTTCTCCTTTTTGTCTTCTCCACATAACCCCTTTCATCATATTCTATTCCACCCATAGTGCTATGTCCATGGCTCGCGCTCATATATTGCGTGAAAGTTTATAGGTTTGAGATTACTAAAGTATGAAACAATTGCTTGGCTTGTCATCGGGGTTGTGCATGATGAGAGCATTCTTGTGTGACGAAAATGGATGATGACTAAACTATATGATTTTGTAGGGATGAACTTTCTTTGGCCATGTTATTTTGAGAAGACATAATTGCTTAGTTGGTATGCTTGAAGTATTATTATTTTTATGTCAATATGAACTTTTATCTTGAATCTTTCGGATCTGAACATTCATACCACAATTAAGAAGAATTACATTAAAATTATGCCAAGTAGCACTCCGCATCAGAAATTCTGTTTTTATCATTTACCTACTCGAGGACGAGCAGGAATTAAGCTTGGGGATGCTTGATACGTCTCCAACGTATCTATAATTTTTTTATTGCTCCATGCTATATTATCTACTGTTTTGGACATTATTGGGCTTTATTATCCACTTTTATATTATTTTTGGGAATAACCTATTAACTGGAGGCCCAACCCAGAATTGTTGTTTTTTTTGCCTATTTTAGGGTTTCGAAGAAAAGGAATATCAAACGGAGTCCAAACAGAATGAAACCTTCGGGAACGTGATTTTCTCACCGAACAAGATCCAGGAGACTTGGACCCTACGTCAAGAAACAAAGGAGGAGGCCACGAGGTAGGGGCGCGCCTACCCCCCCTCTAGGCGCGCCCTCCACCCTCGTGGGCCCCCTGTTGCTCCACCGACGTACTCCTTCCTCCTATATATACCTACGTACCCTCAAACGATCATAGACGGAGCCAAAACCCTAATTCCACCGCCATAATATTCTGTGTCCACGAGATCCCATCTTGGGGCCTGTTTCGGAGCTTCGCCGGGGGGCATCCATCACAGAGGGCTTCTACATCAACACCATAGCCCCTCCGATGAAGTGTGAGTAGTTTACCTCAGACCTTCGGGTCCATAGTTATTAGCTAGATGACTTCTTCTCTCTTTTTGGATCTCAATACAATGTTCTTCCTGAGGGAGTCCTTGATTAGGGGGTCTCCGGACAGCCGGATTATATCCTTTGGCCGGACTGTTGGACTATGAAGATACAAGATTGAAGACTTCGTCTCGTGTCCGGATGGGACTCTACTTGGCGTGGAAGGCAAGCTAGGCAATACTGATATGGATATCTCCTCCTTTGTAATCAACCTTGTGTAACCCTAACCCTCTCCGGTGTCTATATAAACAGGAGGGTTTTAGTCCGTAGGACAACATACAATCATACCATAGGCTAGCTTCTAGGGTTTAGCCTCTCTGATCTCGTGGTAGATCTACTCTTGTACTACCCATATCATCAATATTAATCAAGCAGGACATAGGGTTTTACCTCCATCAAGAGGGCCCGAACCTGGATAAAACATTGTGTCCCCCGCCTCCTGTTACCATCGGCCTTAGACGCACAGTTCGGGACCCCCTACCCGAGATCCGCCGGTTTTGACACCGACATTGGTGCTTTCATTGAGAGTTCCTCTGTGTCATCGCTGTTAGGCTTGATGGCTCCTACTATCATCGATGGTGATGCAGTCCAGGGTGAGACTTTTCTCCCCGGTCAGATCTTCGTATTCGGCGGCTTTGCACTGCGGGCCAATTCGCTTGGCCATCTGGAGTAGATTGAAAGTTACGCCCCTGGCCACCAGGTCAGGTTTGGAAGCTTAAACTACACGGCCGATATCCGTGGAGACTTGATCTTCGACGGATTCGAGCCTCTACCTTGTGCGTCACGTGGTCACGATGAGTGCGGTTTAGCGCTACCATCGGATAGTGTTCAATAGATCACACAGGCAGCCGCTCCAACCCTCAATTCGGAGCCAGGTGCGCCTTCCGCGGACGGGTGGATGGACCCCGTCACGGAGGCCTTACCCTCAGCGGCGATCGAGCCAAACATCGACCTTACCTTGCACGAGAGCCGTGCTGTTAAACTGCCGGATCCTTCTCCGGCCACGGACTCCGAGCCGCCTGCGCCCGTTCCTATCGAATCCGATTGGGCGCCGATCATGGAGTTTACCTCCGCGGATATTTTTCAGCACTCGCCCTTTGGCGACATACTAAACTCATTAAGGTCTCTCTCCTTGTCAGGAGGATCCTAGCCGAACTATGTCCGGCAGGACTGGGATGCGGACGACGAAGAAATTTGAGGCCCACCCACCACCCACTTAGTAGCCACTGTCGATGACTTAACCGACATGCTCGACTTCGACTCCGAAGACATTGACGGTATGGACGACGATGCGGGAGGCGAAGAGGAACCACACCGCCCATAGGGCACTGGACAACCACCTCATCATACGATATATACATGGTGGATACACCCAAAGAAGGCAATGGCGACGAGATAGCGGAGGATGACCCCTCCAAGAAGCAAACCAAGCGCCGACATCAGCGGCGCCGCTCTAAGTCCTGCCAAAGAAAAAGTGGTGATACCGGCACAGGAGATAATAATACTCCGGATAGTGCCGAAGACAACAACAATCCCCTCCAGCAAGATTTAGAGAAGGAGGATGGAGGAGCCAGCCCTCCTGAGAGAGCGGCAGATGGAGAAGAGGAGGATGATAATTACATGCCCCCCTCCGAAGACAAGGCAAGCCTCAGCGACGACGAATTCGCTGTGCCAGAGGATCCCGTCGAACAACAGCGCTTCAAACGCCGGCTTATAGCCACGGCAAATAGCCTTAAGAAAAAGCAGCAGAAACTTCAAGCTGATCAGGATCTGCTAGCTGACAGATGGACTGAAGTCCTCGCGGCCGAGGAATATAAACTTGAACGCCCCTCCAAGAGTTACCCAAAGTGTAGGTTGCTACCTCGACTGGAGGAAGAAGCGTATGACACGGCTGATCGGCCACCTCGTAGCTGCGATAGAGAGGCATTCCAGCCAAAAACGCAGCCTCCACCCCGACGCCATTCAAATAAAAAGGCATGGGGAGATACGCCAGACCTGCGAGACATATTGGAGGACAAAGCAAAGCATGCAAGATCGATCTATGGATCACGAGGGCGCGCCACTCTACGAGACGATAAACATCACGCCGGATACAGTAAAAGCAAAACCGGCCGGGCCAAACACAGTGGGCAAGACCCATTCGAGCTGCGTCGCGATATAACCCAATATAGAGGCGCCGCACACCCCTTATTCTTCACAGACGAAGTAATGGATCATCAAATCCCAGAAGGTTTCAAACCTGTAAATATTGAATCATACGACGACACAACAGATCCTGCAGTATGGATCGAGGATTTCCTACTCCACATCCACATGGCCCGCGGTGATGACTTACACGCCATCAAATACCTCCCACTAAAGCTCAAGGGACCAGCTCGGCATTGGCTTAAAAGCTTGCCAGCCGAGTCCATCAGCTGTTGGGAAGATCTGGAAGCCGCATTCTGTCGTGGTTCTAACTCTGACAGTGATGTAGGGGGGTGAGTATGGAGAGGCTAGATCCTAGATATTGGGAAGTTGTTACACGCGAGGTTTACGAGTTCAGGCCCTTCTCGGAGGAAGTAATAGCCCTACGTCTCAGAGCCCGGAGGCGGTCGACTGGATTATGCGTGTATGGATTACAGGGGTGCGAACCCCTCCTACTGAGGAGGGGGGTGGCTTATATAGAGTTCGCCAGCCTCCTCCTGCCCTCAGTAATGCAGGGTTTGAGGTACATTAAAGATTGGGCGTTACTGTTAACGCCTCTAATAAAGTGCTATAATGGCCATGAAGACTACCTAACAGCTGACCGTTTGCCTACGGAGTGACTGTAGGTCTCCTGGCAGTCGAGTGATTAACTTCATGGTCGAGTGGTAACTTCTTGGTCGAGTGTCTTGAACCTGTCGAGTGGGGTACCTTCAAGTCGATTGATAGGTGATTTCCTCAAGGGATGTCCTTGGGTAGGGCTCTTTGGACGGGTCCGTGCCCCTACCCTAGGTACATAGCCTCATCATTAGCCCCCGAATGGATCGAGGTTAGAGTGGGGAAAGAGTTGGGGATCCTTTCCGACTGGCTCTTTAGGGCCGTACGAGTGCCTCGTTTAGGGTCAGTTGTCACGGATGACGTCATCAACCTCTTTCAGTCGCCTTGATCCATTCCAGGCCCTTCGTCGAGTGAATATCTTTGCTTGTGACATGCCGAGTGTTGGTGCGAGCGGGATACTCTATTTTTGGCAAGTGGTTCTGCGGCCCGCGGATCTCACGGGATTCGGATTTCAGGAACCGCGCGGGACGGGAGCAGCCGCAGTAATCGGAAGTGATAAAGCGGAAACTCCTCGATCCTCGCGTCGCCTTTTTCGCCACGTACTGCACGCGCATCTGTTGCGGGATTTGACTGGACTGCCTGGGCCTACCAGTCAGCCACTCAGGAGCGGCCCCTTATAAGTTGCCGGCTCGGGGCTTCCAAGCTGCGCGCTTCTCTTCTTCTTCCTTCTTCCTCTCTCCTTTCGCCAGCCCTCCCGTGACCTTCAGCCGTACCCTAGCGCCATTAGCCCGTGTGAGACCTCGCCGGCGACGATGGTGAAGGGCAAGACCACTGCTTTGGAGCGCGCAAAGAAGGCGGCGGCGGCGGGGAAAGGAAAGAGGTCTGCACGAGGCGGATCTTCCTCTCGGACCGCCCTGCCCAAGGGTTGGATTCAGGGAGACTGGATGCCATCGGTGCTCCGGCAGGAAGATCTCGACGACATGGTCGAGGGAGGAGCCATTCCCCATGAGGCTGCGCATCTCCCGGAGGGGGAGATCGAACCCCAACCCCGGGACGGTGAGTGCGTGCTCCTCGCCACCCACATCGACCGAGGGTTTTCTCTGCCTCCCCATCCATTCTTCCGGAGCTTCTTGAATTTCTTCGGAGCGCAGCTCCATCACTTTACCCCCAACTCCATAGTCTATCTTGCCACGTTCATTTCCATGTGCGAGGCCTTCCTGGGTTGCCGTCCGCATTGGGGGCTTTTCAAGCATATTTTTACTTGCCGCTCTCAGTCGGTTAAAAAGGCCAAGTCAAGTGATGAGAAGACGCAAGTGATCCAGCTGTGCGGGGGCCTGGCGATCCAGACGAGGGGGAAGAGCTGTTTCCCCTCTATCACCTTCCCGGAGTCGGTCCGCGGCTGGCAGTCGACCTGGTTCTACTGCCAGGACCAAGCGACCCCCGGACAGTTGACTGGTCTTCCTACTTTTTCCCTCGACCGAGCCGAGAAGCCTGTCTCTCTGAAAGTCACGCCGGAGGAAAGGGACCAAGTCAAGGTATTGGCGGGTCGAGTGGTTGAGCTTGTCCGTGAGGGGGTGACTGGGATGGACCTGTTAGAGGTCTTTCTCCAGAGGCGCATCCAACCGCTCCAGGCGCGAGACCACCCGATGTGGCTGTATTCTGGCCTTGACGACACCACTCGGATCCACCCGGAGGAAGTCACCGACGAGATGCTGGAGGGGTGGCTGTCAAGCATCACGGGGAACAAAGACAACCCCGAGGAGCCAGAAGGGTAATTCCACTCGACAACTCATATGAAGTGGATCAGGTATGTCTTTGTGTCGGATATCTGACCCTCTGTATTGGTCTTCTTTGGGTAAGTCGATTGACTTTCATTCTGTCTGTTGTCTTCCAGGCGACCACTGAGATGTACTCGACGCCCAGCGGCGCGCAAGGGTCGACTGAGGAAGGCGAGGGGAGCGGAGGCGAGAGCGGGGACGACCAGGTCGAGTGGGAGTCCGACGGTGAGGGAGAGGAAGGCGACGACATCTTCTCCAGCGAAGAGGAGGAGGAGGCTGAACCCTCTCGCTCGGAGGGGCGGTCCAAGCTCGCCCACGATCTAGCGCAGGAACGTGGCAAGGCGACTGCTCCTGTTGGGCAGTCGTCGAAACGCCCTCGGACTTCTTCTGCTCCGCCGACCGGGAAGGCTCCCAAGCACCCACGAACGACGCCATCCAAGCCGCCCAAGGCCTTGCCCAAGATGAAGATAGCTGTTCCCACCATTTCCGGGTAACAATAACACTTGCTTTCCTTTGTCGACTGTGGACGGATCCTTGGTCGATTCACTGGGCCAACTGACTAACTTTCGAGATTTGCAGTGGTGCAACTTCTGAGGTCTCCGCCAGGAACGACGACCAAGAGATGGAGGACGCTGTCACCTCCAACCCTGGTACGATCACTGACGTCCTGCTTTCGAGTCGACTGAAACTTTATTGCGACTCTGGTCGATTGAATGTTTTCCTTGCAGCTCCTCCTCATGTTATTGACCTCCCGGACGACGACGACAACGAACCACTGAGGGTGAAGAGGAAGAAGAAGGTGTTGGCTGGCAAGACTCCGCAATCCACTCCGGCGCCCGAGGCCGTAGTTCGGGGCGATGGCGAACTCACTCGGGCTTCCATGACTTTCGCTGTTCCTCTGACGAGTGTGCGGCCTTCAGCGTCGACTGCGGATCCGTCTTCGCTTTTTGCTGCGTACCCCGTCCCTGAGGACCAAGCGGCTGCTGCGAAGGAGGCTGTACGCCAGGCTGGAATCATGATGGAACAGGTAAAAGTGGCTCGGGAGGCTTGCTAGGCGGCTTATGATGCAAGCTCGGCTCTTCAGGGCAATGTCCAGGTCAGTCGACTTCAACACTTGGTATGTTTTGATATGTCCTTTGAAGAATCTCTTTTCCGAAGTTCTTTAAGTTTGTACACCCAGCGGGTGTGTTTGCCAATTCTTGGATGAGTGGGGGCACGCTAAGTGCACCCACTGGGTGTAGTCCCCGAGGCTACGGTCGACTGCTGGCAGTCGACTGTGGTCTTTAAATTGAGTCGTTGTAGTTGAGTTTCTTCGCTCTGTCTGATCGGGTCATGTCGAATGGAACGGTATCCTGTCAACTGCGGGCAGTCGACGTCTTTCTCTTCTCTTTTTTTACTGTGGGGGCACGCTGAGTGCACCCACTAGGTGTAGTCCCCGAGGCTACTGTCGAATGTTTAGCTTCGGCTGTAGTCTTAGAAACTCCATTATTGTCTCTTAGCTGCTCGGAAGCAACTTTTCTTGGACTCGACTTCAGGGGTCGGTCGGGTGGGATAGGAACCGGTGGGGGCACGCTAAGTGCACCCACTGGGTGTAGTCCCCGAGACTATGGTGGACTGCTAGCAGTCGACCGTAATCTTAGTATTTATTGCCTTTGTTGCTTTTTTTTACTGAGATTGCAACTCCTCCCTTTTGACTTCAGAAATCTTGTGATCTTGGAACCCGCTTGGCTGACTTGGAGAAGCAGCAAATTCAAATGAACCTCGATCTGGAGCTGGCCAGGACAGAGCTGCAGAAGGTCAGAGACGGCGCCGCAGGTAAGACGCCTTTGTCGACTGGTTAGTTTTTAGGCTTGAGTATCTTTTCGCTTTCTCCGACTCAATCGTCATTTTTTGCAGAAAAACTGAAAGAAGCTCTGGCGAAGAAGGATCAGGACTTGGCTGCTGCCCGTAAGGAGGCTGATGACAAGACCGCTCTGGCCGCGCAGAAGCTGGCTTCGGTCGACCAATTAGAAGGAGAGAATACCAAGTTGAAGACCGCTCTGAAGGAAGCCAACATGGAGTGTTCGCGTTGGAAGAAGGAGAACCTCACCCTGAACGAGAAGATGGAAGGCATCGCTCGTAGGAGGGACGACCTGGAGAGCTACTTGAGGAGCCTTGCCAAGAAGCTGTACATCAAGCTCGAAGGTGCACACTCAGTTCCGACTGGTTTTTTTTGTGTCGACTCGGGTTTACGAAATTTGACTTATCCTTGGGTCGTGTATGCAGAACTTTCCCAGAACTTCGAAGAGGAGACTGGGCGGATCGAAACAGGTTTGGATCCAATCAACTCTCCGGTGAAAGATGAAGCTGCCATGAACCTGCTCCGACTGGAATCTCGTGTTGACGGCGTCGTGGATTACATGGCTCGACTGAAGGTTGCCATGACGCGGATCGACCCGACGCTTTGGCCAGAGTCTACGCTCCAGAATGATCTCGAGTCTCTGATGACTCGACTCAACGGAATCCCTGACCGAGTGCAGGAGTGGAAGAAGTCTTCAGCTCGGTGTGGTGCTGACGTGGCTCTGTCTCTGGTCCGCGTCCATTGCAAGGAGGTGCGGGAGGAGAAGCTGGCCGCCATCCAAGTCACCAACACGAGGAAGCACAACTTCCAGGACTTCATGGAGACATTTATTGCTGCTGCTACCCGTATCGCAGATGGGATCGACTTGGATGAGTTTGTCGCCCCTGCCAGTCCTCCTCCTCCTGAGAAGTGAAAAAACTTGCCTCGGAATGCCGAGTGTATTTTGTAATCCATTACTCTGCCTTAAATTTGCCTCGGAATGCCGAGTGGAAGTGTAAAAGTTAAACTCTGCCGAGCTGGGGGCTCGAGTACTTTGATCTGAGGTCTCTGGGACCTTTTAGGCTTTATTTGAACTTGATTTGTCATTGAATCTCTTTGTGGACGACCCGTCGAGTGGAATTTGATCTTCACACGAAATAACTTTTGTGTCTGTGGTACAGCTCCGAAGGAGAAGGTAGTAGTCGATCTACACCCTGTTACTGCAGAGTGGGACGGAGCGCACACTGTATTTGTGGCGAAGCTCTCCAGGAGGAGGTGGCGGTTGACCCTCACCCCTCGTCGTCCTTGGGAGATGAGACTTGTTTCATACTTAGGCGAGCGCTGGGCTGCAGCTAAGCCCCCGAGCGGGAGGTTTGCTCTCGCTCGGTAGGATTTCAAACTTAGGCGAGTGCCGACTGCAGCTAAGTCTCTTCGTAGGAGAACTTAGGCCAGTGCTGGACTGCAGCTAAGCCCCCGAGTGGGAGGTTTGCTCTCCACTCGGTAGGATTTTTCAAACTTAGGCGAGTGCTGACTGCGGCTAAGTCTCTTCGTAGGAGAACTTAGGCGAGTGCTGGACTGCAGCTAAGCCCCCGAGTGGGAGGTTTGCTCTCCACTCGGTAGGATTTTCCAAACTTAGGCGAGTGCTGACTGCAGCTAAGTCTCTTCGTAGGAGAACTTAGGCGAGTGCCGGACTGCAGCTAAGCCCCCGAGTGGGAGGTTTGCTCTCCACTCGGTAGGATTTTTCAAACTTAGGCGAGTGCTGACTGCAGCTAAGTCTCTTCGTAGGAGAACTTAGGCGAGTGCTGGACTGCAGCTAAGCCCCCGAGTGGGAGGTTTGCTCTCCACTCGGTAGGATTTTCCAAACTTAGGCGAGTGCTGACTGCAGCTAAGTCTCTTCGTAGGAGAACTTAGGCGACTGCCGGACTGCAGCTAAGCCCCCGAGTGGGAGGTTTGCTCTCCACTCGGTAGGATTTTTCAAACTTAGGCGAGTGCTGACTGCAGCTAAGTCTCTTCGGAGGAGAACTTAGGCGAGTGTTGGACTGCAGCTAAGCCCTCGAGTGGGAGGTTTGCTCTCCACTCGGTAAGATTTTTCAAACTTAGGCGAGTGCTGACTGCAGCTAAGTCTCTTCGTAGGAGAACTTAGGCGAGTGATGGACTGCAGCTAAGCCCCCGAGTGGGAGGATTGCTCTCCACTCGGTAGGTTTTTTCAAACTTAGGCGAGTGCTGACTGCAGCTAAGTCTCTTCGTAGGAGAACTTAGGCGAGTGCTGGACTGCAGCTAAGCCCCCGAGTGGGAGGTTTGCTCTCCACTCGGTAGGTTTTTTCAAACTTAGGCGAGTGCTGACTGCAGCTAAGTCTCTTCGTAGGAGAACTTAGGCGAGTGCTGGACTGCAGCTAAGCCCCCGAGTGGGAGGTTTGCTCTCCACTTGGTAGGATTTTTCAAACTTAGGTGAGTGCTGACTGCAGCTAAGTCTCTTCGTGAGAGAACTTAGGCGAGTGCTGGACTGCAGCTAAGCCCCCGAGTGGGAGGTTTGCTCTCCACTCGGTAGGATTTTTTTTTGAACTTAGGCGAAACGGATTCGCGGCTAAGTCACCCACTGGGGGTTTTCGTATGTGAACAAAAGTGACAGCAATCATTGGAACACTCTTGACTTTGATAAAAATGAACTGCGGAAGTTTCTCTTATTACATCTTTATAGGAAGGAACTTAAGTATAAAAGTGGCGGAGCAGCTCCGCGTTCCAAGCTCGCGGCTCGTCGATCTGGCGATCAACAATGTAGAGGTGATACGCTCCGTTGTGGAGGACTCTGGTGATGATGAAGGGGCCTTCCCAAGTAGGGGCAAGCTTGTGTGGTTTCTGTTGATCCACTCAGAGGACCAAATCTCCTTCTTGGAAGGCTCGACTCTTCACATGCCGGGCATGGAATCGACGCAAGTCTTGCTGATAAATGGTCGATCTGATCATGGCCATCTCTCTTTCTTCTTCCAGGAGGTCTACTGCATCTTGCCGAGCCTGTTCTGCTTCATCTTCGGTGTAAAGCTCGACTCGGGGAGCGTTGTGAAGGAGATCACTTGGCAGAACGGCTTTGGCTCCATAAACAAGAAAGAATGGGGTTCTTCCAGTCGACCGGTTAGGGGTGGTCCTTAATCCCCACAGAACTGACGGAAGCTCATCGACCCAGGCACCTGCCGTGTGCTTGAGATCATGCATTAGTCGAGGTTTTAGTCCTTTGAGGATCAGACCATTTGCTCTTTCAGCTTTTCCATTCGACTGGGGATGGGCGACTGATGCATAGTCGACTCGAGTGCCTTGAGAGGCGCAAAAGGCTCCGAACTGGTCTGAATCGAAGTTTGACCCATTGTCAGTGATGATGCTGTGAGGGACTCCATATCTAAATGTTAGTCCTCTGACGAAACTGATAGCAGTGCGAGCATCGAGGTTCTTGATGGGTTTAGCTTCAATCCATTTGGTAAACTTGTCGACTGCCACAAGCACATGGGTGAAACCGCTCCTGCCTGTTCTCAGAGGACCGACCATGTCCAGTCCCCAGACAGCGAAGGGCCAGACGAGTGGAATGGTCTTCTAGGTTGATGCGGGCTTGTGTGACATGTTGGAGTAGAACTGACACCCCTCACACTTGTCGACTATCTCCTTTGCCATCTCATTTGCTCTTGGCCAGTAAAATCCCGCTCGGTATGCTTTGGCCACAATGGTCCAAGAGGACGCATGGTGACCACAGGTCCCCGAGTGGATCTCATCAAGGATCATCTGACCTTCTTCCGGTGTTATGCACTTCTGACCGATTCCAGTCGCGCTTTCTCTGTACAACTGTCCTTTTATGACTGTGAAGGCCTTGGATCGACGGACGATCTGTCGAGCCTCTTCTTCGTCCTCCGGGAGTTCTTTTCTTAAGATATACGCGATGTATGGTATCGTCCAGTCGGGAGTGATCGCCAAGACTTCCATGATTAGGTCGACCACGGCAGGAACTTCGACTCCAGTCGGATCTGTGGCACTTTTCGGCTGTGGGGTTTCTTCTATGAAGGGATCTTCTTGGACTGATGGCGAGTGGATGTGTTCCAGGAACACGTTGCTGGGAATGGCTTCCCTCTTGGAGCCTATCTTTGCCAGATCATCGGCTGCCTGATTTTTCAGTCGGGGAATGTGATGAAGCTCCAACCCCTCAAATTTCTTTTCTAGCTTTCTTACTGCGTTGCAGTAACCGGTCATAGCCGGACTTCTGACGTCCCACTCCTTCATCACTTGATTAACCACTAAATCTGAATCGCCATAGACCATGAGGCGACGGACGCCGAGTGAAATGGCCATGCGCAACCCATACAAAAGTGCTTCATACTCTGCTTCATTATTGGAGGAATCAAAGTGAATCTGGAGAACATATCTGAGCTTATCTCCTCGGGGGGAGACTAAGACTACTCCCATGCCGGAACCACTAAGCATCTTAGATCCATCGAAGAACATGGTCCAGTGCTCCGAGTGAACTTGAGTCGGAAGTTGCTGTTCAATCCACTCGGCGATGAAATCTGCGATTGCTTGGGACTTGATAGCCTTCTTTGCCTCGAACTTGATATCTAAGGGAAGGAGTTCAATCGCCCACTTGGCCACTCGACCAGGTGCATCTCTGTTGTGCAGAATCTCCGACAGTGGGGCGTCGCTGACGACTATAATGGAGTGGTCGGAGAAGTAATGTGCAACCTTCTTTGTGGTCATGTAAATCCCATACACAAGCTTCTGGTAATGGGGGTATCTTTGTTTTGAAGGGGTCAAAACTTCAGACACGTAATAAACTGGGCGCTGAACTCTGAAGGCCTTTCCTTCCTCTTCCCGCTCGACCGTAAGTACTGTGCTGACAACTTGTCCTGTGGCTGCAATGTAAAGCAGCAAAGGTTCTTTGCTGATTGGGGCAGTAAGCACCGGCTGGGTGGAGAGCAGAGCTTTGAGATCTGCGAACGCTGCATCAGCTTCTGGAGTCCACTCGAATTTGTCAGCCTTCTTCATCAGTCGGTAAAGAGGCAACGCCTTTTCACCGAGACAAGAAATGAATCGACTTAAAGCGGCCAAGTAGCCTATAAGCTTTTGGACATCGTGCACGCGTACAGGACGCTTCATTCGGAGTATGGTGCCAATTTTCTCAGGATTGGCGTCGATCCCTCGTTCGGAAATGAGAAAACCGAGTAATTTTCCACCTGGAACTCCGAATGTGCACTTTGATGGATTGAGCTTGATATCATACCTCCTGAGATTGGCAAAGGTTTCAGCAAGGTCAGCCCGCAGGTCGGAACCTTTTCGGGACTTGACCACGATATCGTCCATGTATGCCTCCACATTCCGACTGATTTGAGTGAGTAAACACTTCTGGATCATTCTCATGAACGTGGCTCCGGCGTTCTTGAGGCCGAACGGCATGGTGACGTAACAGAAGCACCCGAATGGAGTGATGAAAGCTGTTTTGATCTCGTCGGGCCCATACAGACGGATCTGATGGTACCCGGAATAGGCGTCTAGGAAAGACAGTCTCTCGCACCCCGCAGTCGAGTCGACTATTTGGTCGATGCGAGGGAGGGGAAAATGATCTTTCGGGCAGGCCCGATTGATATGCTTGAAGTCAATGCACATGCGGAGTGACTTGTCCTTTTTGGGGACCATGACGACATTGGCGAGCCACTCGGAGTGGTAAATCTCTCGGATGAACTCTGCTGCTAAGAGCCGAGCCACTTCCTCGCCAATGGCTTGCTTCTTCTGGACGGCGGACCGTCGAAGATGTTCCTTCACAGGCTTGAATTTTGGGTCGACTCGTAGACGGTGCTCAGCCAGCCCTCTGGGAACTCCAGGCATGTTAGAGGGTTTCCATGCGAAGATATCCCAGTTCTCACAGAGGAGCTGGATGAGCGCTTCTTCCTATTTGGAGTCGAGCGTCGTCGAGATGTGAGTCGGAGCAGCGTCGGGGTCGGTCGGGTGAATGTGGACTGTCTTTGTTTTGCCAGCCGACTGAAAAGCTGATTCTGAGGCGGGCTTCTTGGCTCACAGCAAATCACTCGGATCGGCAGTCTTTTGGTACTCTTTCAGCTCGACTACTGCCATCTGAGCGTCAGCGATCTTTGAGCCTTTCTGACAGCATTCTTCTGCTTTCTTTCGGCTGCCAGTAACAGTGATCACACCTTTGGGGCCAGGCATCTTCAGTTTGAGATACACGTAACATGGTCGAGCCATGAAGCGTGCGTAAGCTGGCCTACCCAAAATGGCATGATAGGCACTCTGGAAGTCCACAACTTCGAATGTCAACCTTTCCTTGCGGTAATTCTTTGAATCACCGAAAACTACATCAAGAGCAATCTGGCCGAGTGACTCGGCTTTCTTCCCAGGAATGACTCCATGGAAGCTCATGTTGCTGGTACTAAGTCTGGACATCGGAATGCCCATCCCTTTCAAAGTCTCAGAGTACAGTATGTTCAGGCCACCGCCGCCATCCATCAATACTTTGGTCAGTCGAGTGCCTTCGACAACTGGGTCGACCACCAAAGCTTGCCTCCCAGGGGTGGCAATGTGCGTCGGGTGATCCGACTGGTCGAATGTGATGGCAGTCTGCGACCACTTCAGGTAATTGGGTGTTGCCGGGGCAAGCATGTTCACCTCACGGTTAATGACTTTCAGTCGACTCTTGCTCTCAACATCAGCAAAAATCATCAGGGTGGAATTGATCTGGGGGTATCCATCGTCACTGTGTTCTTTGTCTTCAATCCTGTCTGGCTCTTTTTCCTTATCTTTGGGCTGCTTGCCCTGGAACTGCTGGATCAGGAGCCGGCACTGTCGAGTGGTATGCTTTGGGTAAATAAAATTACCCTCTTCGCCTTTCTTGGTGTGGATGTGACACGGTAAGTCCAAAACATCATTCCCGTCTTGATCTTTGACCTTCTTGGGCTTCCAGGTGCCCTTGGGTTTCCCCTTGAAGTTTCCCTGGGCAACGGCCAGGGCCTCCCCGGGAGTAGCTGGCTCGGCCTTCCGCTTCTGTTTCCGAGTGGAGTTTCCTCCAGTTTCTTGGGCGACTACTTTGAGCTTGCCGCTTCGGAGTCGGTCTTCGTCTTCACCATTAGCGTACTTGGTGGCGATCTCCATCATCCGATTCAGAGACATTTCTCCAGTCCGACCGAACTTCAGATTCAACTCTCTGTATTTAACACCCTCTTTGAAGGCGCAAACTGCTTGATGGTCTGGCACGTTCTCAACTGTGTGGTGCAGCGTGATCCACCTCTGGATGTAATCCCTTAGTGTTTCATTCGGCTTCTGCATGCAAGACCGTAACTCTGTGAGGCCTGCAGGTCGTTTGCATGTTCCTTCAAAGGTCGTCACAAACACTCGAGAGAGGTCCTCCCAGGTGTAAATGCTGCTAGGTGCCAACTGATTCAACCACGCTCTGGTTGAGCCCTCCAACATAAGAGGCAAATGCTTCATGGCCACTTCATCGTTGCCACCGCCAATCTGTACGGCCACTCGGTAATCTTCGAGCCAAGTGTCAGGCTTGGACTCGCCGGTGAACTTGCTGACTCCAGTTGCCAGCCTGAAATTGGGAGGAATCACCGCGGCCCTGATGGCTCGACTGAAGCACTCTGGCCCTGAAACACGTACTCTGCTGCTACTGGCAGGCGCATCTCTATTGTGGCCCTCTCGATGAGCCCTGTTCCTGTCGACCAAACCTTGAATGAGGATAGACCTCGCATCAAAGCCTGGGCCTCTGGGGTCGACTGGAATCCTCTGCCCAACACTGAGAGGGCGTCTGTCATCTTGCCGTCGAGGCGCATATGACCCGCTCCTCGGGGGAGGGGTTGGCACTCGACGTCGATCATCTCGTCCGAATCGATGATCATACTGTTCATTTCTCCTGTACTGATCATGCCGGTCATCACGTCCCTCACGCCTCGGGGGCGATCTCGGGATGTGGGCCGACTGGACTCTGTCTGCTGCAACGGATCGACTGTGGATCCTATCCCGCGACTGAGAAACGGCGGAATTCTGGTTTCCTGCCGCCCGGAGCAATGCTCTGATCTGCAACAAGCCTCTGCCTGCCTCTGACTGGGATGGCTGAATTGATTCTGCTATACGGGCTGCGGCGGCCAAATACTGAAGTGGGGTTCGATATACCTGAGGCGGTGAGAAGGGCCGGCGCCGACTGGACTCGGGAGCTAGCGGGCGTCGACTGGACTGGGGAGCCCGCCGACGCGTTTGCTCGTCGAGTATTCGCTAGAGATTCTCCAGTCGAGCGCGCTTGGCCAGGTTAGCAAGGCGCACGTCCTCCAAGGCCCGGGCCTCGGGGGTTTCTCCGACAATAGGAGTGTGGAGTGCGTCCATGTTCCGGCGGCGAAGCTCCTCCCGCTGTAACGACGTGAGAGGTTCGGGAAGATACTCATCGTGGGAACGCGACGGGTCGCCTCCGCCCGTAGCTCCGTCAGCGCGAGGGAAACCGGGGGGACTGTGCGTCCCATCGACCGCCAGAACCTCAGCCGTTGAGTCACTGCTGTCGCACTCAGATGCGGTCCCCACGGAGCCAGTTGACAGGTCGAGCAGGCCATAGAGGGACTCGACGGGCTCGATTGCTGCAACTTGTGGGGCGGCCGACTGGCGGGCCACGGCGTGCCTCACCTACCGCTGAAGTCTCGACCGACCGGAGCGCTTGCGCTGGTGGGAGACAGGGCGGGGAGACGACGCAGGGGTCGACCGATACTGGGTCGACGGCTGCCGCAGGAGGATGCCACGAATGCATGTGCGGAAGTGCGTCGCGCCGCGGATGGGGAGCGCGTCGATGTCGAGTGGTGCCTCCTGAAGCCAGGCAGAGTCATCGGCGATGAAGGCGAGTGCGCCGAGACGGATCTCGCGGCCCTCCACCAAAACTCCGCAAGAAACCAAGATCAAAGGGATCGGAAAAGATCGCAACTTCTCCAATTAAGCGCTAAGATTCCTGCCCCACGGTGGGCGCCAACTGTCGTGGTTCTAACTCTGACAGTGATGTAGGGGGGTGAGTATGGAGAGGCTAGATCCTAGATATTGGGAAGTTGTTACACGCGAGGTTTACGAGTTCAGGCCCTTCTCGGAGGAAGTAATAGCCCTACGTCTCAGAGCCCGGAGGCGGTCGACTGGATTATGCGTGCATGGATTACAGGGGTGCGAACCCCTCCTACTGAGGAGGGGGGTGGCTTATATAGAGTTCGCCGGCCTCCTCCTGCCCTCGGTAATGCAGGGTTTAAGGTACATTTAAGATTGGGCGTTACTGGTAACGCCTCTAATAAAGTGCTATAATGGCCATGAAGACTACCTAACAGCTGACCGTTTGCCTACGGAGTGACTGTAGGTCTCCTGGCAGTCGAGTGATTAACTTCATGGTCGAGTGGTAGCTTCTTGGTCGAGTGTCTTGAACCTGTCGAGTGGGGTACCTTCAAGTCGATTGATAGGTGATTTCCTCAAGGGATGTCCTTGGGTAGGGCTCTTTGGACGGGTCCGTGCCCCTACCCTAGGTACATAGCCTCATCACATTCCTCGACAACTTTCAGGGCACTTATGTGCGGCCACCAGATGCCGATGACTTGAGCCACATAATTCAGCAGCCAGAAGAATCGGACAGGCAATTCTGGACTCGGTTCCTAACAAAGAAAAATCAAATTGTCGACTGTGTGGATGCAGAGGCCCTAGAGGCTTTCAAACACAACATCCGACACGAATGGCTAGCCCGGCACCTTGGTGAGGAAAAGCCGAAATCTATGGCAGCCCTCATGACACTCATGACCCGCTTTTGTGCGGGAGAAGACAGCTGGCTGGCTCGTAGTAATAACATATCAAAGAACCATGGTACTTCGGATACCAAGGACGGCAATAGTAGGTCACATCGCAACAAACATAAGCGCCACATTAACATCGATAATAACGAGGATACGGCAGTCAATGCCGGATTCAAAGGCTCTAAACCCGGTCAGCGGAAAAAGCCATTCAAACAAAGTACGCCGGGACCGTCCAGTTTGGACCGTATACTCAATCGCTCGTGTCAAATACATGGCACCCCAGAAAAGCCAGCCAATCACACCAACATGGATTGTTGGGTGTTCAAGCAGGCCGGCAAGTTAATTACCGAAAATAAGGACAAGGGGCCACATAGCGATAACGAGGAGGAGCCCCGGCAGCCACACACCGGAGGACAGAAGAGGTTTCCCCCACAAGTGCGGACGGTGAACATGATATACGCAACCCACATCCCCAAGAGGGAGTGGAAGCGTGCGCTCAGGGGCGTATATGCGTTGGATCCAGTCGCCCCAAAGTTCAAACCATGGTCCTCCTATCCGATCACTTTTGATCGCAGGGACCATCCCACTAGTATCCGTCATGGCGGATTTGCCGCACTGGTTCTGGACCCAATCATTGACGGATTTCACCTCACTCGAGTCCTTTTGGATGGCGGCAGCAGCCTGAACCTGCTTTATTAGGACACAGTGCGCAAAATGGGTATAGACCCCTCAAGGATCAAACCCACAAAAACGACTTTTAAGGGCGTCATTCCAGGCGTAGAGGCCCATTGCATAGGCTCAATTACACTGGAAGTGGTCTTCGGATCCCCGGATAACTTCCGAAGCGAAGAGTTAATCTTCTATATAGTACCGTTCCGTAGTGGTTATCATGCACGGCTCGGGCGAACCGCATTTGCGAGATTCAATGCGGTACCGCATTATGCATACCTCAAGCTCAAGATGCCAGGACCTCGCGGGGTTATTATAGTCAATGGAAACACAGAGCGCTCTCTCCGAATAGAGGAGCACACTGCGGCCCTCGCAGCAGAAGCGCAAAACAGCCTCTCAAGGCAATCCACCAGTTCGGCATTTCAAGACCCGGACACCTTCAAGTGCGCTTGGAGCAATCGGCAAATAGACCTACTGGCGCGATCTCAGCTCGCGTAGCAATGCGGGCCCCACCCCAGTCCCAGCCAAAAGGCGAAGCTTGTGCCACGCGTACATAATTATGCATTAAAAATACCATGGGCACGGGTGGGGAGAGGGGCACACTACGGCACGCCCCAAGATGCGGCTTAAACTACACTAGGGGCTTCCCGTTTGGTTATTTTTCTCTTTTTTTCAGGACCTTAATCTATGGAAACCCTGTCCGGCAGCACTATTGCCAAACAGATGATGTAGCAACCAAGGAGGCAAAAAGCTACGTCACACCACGGAATTCCCAGGTGGATTACAATAACGAGCGAAATATTTGATTTAATACCATTCCTCAGCTTGCCCTTGGAAGGGACATAGTCCCACTCTTTGCTTATCGCAATATCTGTATCACTCTGCTTTAACGCACCTTTTTGAATAAACAATGCATAACATCACGACTATTATTGCATTCTTGTTATATATATGTGTTCATTAACGACACCTTGCAACCGTACACTTTGGTACGGCCAATACACCAGGGGCTTACGTACCCCACAATATGGTGTGAAAAGTCTGAACACTTTCACAAGTGCGGCACACCGAACTTATAGCATTATATGCATCAGCTCCGAATCATGTCTTTGGTCAAATGTTGGGTTTGCCCGGCTCCTATGTTTTGGTACCTTACGTTCCGCTCTATCGGCTAAGGTAGCGCTAGGAGAACTACTGCGATTCTGCCCCGGTTCTGCCGGGCTTAGCACCTCAGTAGAGAAAGCTAAAACTGACTGTCATGATAAGGTGAGAGACTGGTCGCTGTTCGGCGAGGTTTTCGAGTCCCTAAAACTTATGCCGCTTAGGGCGAGGGGCCGGCCTTGTCCGGCTTAAAGGCGTGTATCGCGCCCCGAATTCAGCCTTCTGAATACCAGGGGCTTCGCCAAAATTTAAAATTATAGAATTCTATGGCTAAGTGAGAGTGATAAAGCATCATTAGTCCGGTTGCCTTGTTCGTTGTGCTGAGCACCTCCCTCAAAGGACCCAAATATGGGAACAAGAGTGTTCAGGTTTATCCCGTACACCCCAGCACTCGTGGTATGGGGCTTGAAGCCGAGGACCAGCCATCTCTCAGATTGGATAAACAGCCAAACAGAAGGTAATATTTTAAATTCACACAAGCGTTGCATAGCGCATATGAAACAATTTTTCATCATACAGGATCACACGAGCAAGTTTACTCAAATATTACATCCTTGGAACATTCGTCCGCTACAAGACGGGCACCCTTCAGGACACCCTCATAATAAATTTCGGGGGTGCGATGCTCCTTGCCCTGCGGCGGCCCTTCCTTGATCAGCTTCGCAGCGTCTAGCTTGGCCCACTTCACCTTCACACGGGCGAAAGCCCGGCGTGCACCTTCGATGCAGACGGACCACTTGACGACCTCCAGCCATGGGCACGCAATCACAAGCCGCCTCACCAGGCCGAAGTAGTTGTTCGGAAGGGCGTCGCCAGGCCACAGCCGGACTATAAGGCCCTTCATGGCATGTTCGGCCGCCTTGTGCAGCTCGACCAGCTGCTTTAGCTGGTCGCTCAGAGGCATCGGGTGTTCGGTCCCAGTATACTGAGACCAGAACAGCTTCTCTGTTGAGCTCCCTTCCTCGGCCTGGTAAAACTATGCGGCATCCGACACGCTGCGGGGCAAATCTACGAATGCTCCTGGAGAGCTCCGAATTCGGGTAAGTAATCGGTAATTTACTTTTACATGCTTGCTTTGCATATAGAATGCCTTACCCGCCGCTATTTTCTTCATCGCATCAATCTCCTGGAGGGCCTTTTGGGCTTCAGCCTTTGCACTTTTTGCGCTCTCAAGGGCCGTGGCAAGCTCAGACTCTCCCGTCTTCGAGTCAAGCTCCAACACCTCGTGCTTCGTCACGAGAGCCTGGAGCTCTTGCTGCACCTCGCCCACCTGAGCCTCTTGCTTTTCCCACTCGGTACGCTCCTTGGCCGCTTTATCTTCAGCTTTGGTTAGCGCTTGCTTCAGGGTGGCCACCTCGGTCGTGGCCCCTGGCAAATATAAGATGATCCTGTCATTTTGCAATCGCGTCTTCTTTTATATACATATCTACAAAAAGGGCATTACTTACCCTTGTTCTCCTTGAGCTGCCTCTTGGCAAGGCCGAGCTCTTTCTTGGACCCCTCGAGGTCCTGCTTCAGTACGGCGACCTCCGCAGTCAGTGCGGCGGACGCCAGCAGCGAGGCCTGCATACGCATAGTGACATGCTTATATTAGACTCCTGTGATATTATTTGATCCTCTGTTCAGCTTTTCTTTGTGAACATCGAACAAAGCATCAGGGGCTACTGTCTATGCGGTAATATTTTCCTATATTTTAAAACACTTACCTCAAAGCCTGTTAGAAGGCTAGCACAGGCTTCAGTCAATCCGCTCTTGGCAGACTGAACCTTCTGGACCACCGCACTCATAATAGTACGGTGCTCCTCGTCGATGGAAGCACTGCGGAGCGCTTCCAGCAGATTGTTCGGCGCCTCTGGATGGATAGAGGTCACCGGCACAGGCGTCTTGCCCCTCTTAGAAGGAGGCCGCCTGCCCGAGCCCGGAACCACTGGAGGTTCCGGCGCGGTGTCCGGCTGAGGGCCGAACTCGGAGCTCTCAGGGGCCTTGTCCCCTCGACTCCTGGAGTCCGGGAGGCCGCCTTGAGGTGCCTCCGGGACTATCTCCCCTCGACCCGGTGCCTCGTGAGATAGCACCTCGGCGTCGTCCGCAGGATAGGGGGAGGTGGCGATCGGAACTGGATCGCTATCCATGTCCGACGAGCCCAGGGAGCCGTCCGATGATACATCGATATGGGCTCGGGGCGGCCTGCATAATCATATTTCGGCGTCAGGCAAAGTAGTGAGGCAAAGGAATACTATGACTTACTCTGGTATCCGAATACTTACGACTTCCCCAAGGGCTTGGCCCTGGGCAGCCACTCGTCTTCACCATCGGCGGCGGTGGTAGACTAGTCCGGAAGGAGAGTTCTCCCCTTCTTGGACCCTTCGCCCCCAGTCGGGGCGGCCTTCCTTTTCTTATCTCCCCCAACTGGAGGGGGAGCATCTTCTTCTTCTTCCTCGTCTTCGGGGGAGGAGTGCGCCGCAGAGTCATCAGACGGTGAGTCCGACGACGCCTGGCATCGGGAACTCTTTCGGGTTCCCTTGGCCTTCTTGGTCTTTTCCGGCACCGTATAAGGAGTCGGAGTCAGCATCTTTGCCAGAAGAGAGTTTGCTGGGACTTGGGGCAGGGGAGCCAGACAGTCGATTTGTCCGGCCATTTTCTGCTAGTCCTGTCAAAGGAACGGGAGCTTAGATCCGCATAGAGTCAAACTATGAAACACAAGTATCCTGTGAGAGGTACAGCAGGTTACCGCACTGGCTTGGCGCTTCGCGCTGAATCCGCGATCCTCAGTAATGGGTGGGGGAACCTCGGCGCCCTTGAAAAGCACTTTCCAGGCATCCTCGTGTGTTGTGTCGAAGAGCCTGTTCAGAGTTTTGTGCTGGGCCGGGTCGAACTCCCACAAGTTGAAGGCCCGTTGTTGACACGGGAGGATCCGGCGGACGAGCATGACCTGGACTACGTTGACGAGTTTGAGCTTCTTGTTCACCATGTTTTGAATACATGTTTGGAGTACGGTCAGCTCTTCCGAACTGCCCCAGTACAGGCCCTTCTATTTCCAGGAGGTGAGTCGCTTGGGGATGCCAGATCGGAACTCGGGGGCTGCTGCCCATGCAGGGTCACGCGGCTCGGTGATGTAGAACCACCCCGATTGCCACCCCTATATGGTTTCCACAAAGGAGCCCTCGAGCCATATAAAGTTGGGCATTTTTCCCACCATGGCGCCTCCGCACTCCGCCTGGCGGCCACCCACAACCTTCGGCTTGACATTGAAGGTCTTCAGCCATAAGCCGAAGTGGGGCTTGATGCGGAGGAAGGCCTCGCACACGACGATAAACGTCGAGATGTTGAGGATGAAGTTCGTGGCAAGATCGTGGAAATCCAGGCCGTAGTAGAACATGAGCCCCCGGACGAATGGGTGGAGAGGGAATCCCAGTCCGTGGAGGAAATGGGTAAGGAACACTACCCTCTCATGGGGCCCGGGGGTGGGGATGAGCTACCCCTCATCTGGGAGCCGGTGCGCAATGTCGTCGGGCAGGTATCCGGCTCTCCTTAGCTTCTTGATGTCTCCCTCCGTGACGGAGGAGACCATCCACTTGCCTCCCGCTCCGGACATGGTTGGAGAAGGTTGAGGTGGGAAGTGCGGACTTGGGCGTAGAGCTCGAGCGAAAATGGATGAGCAAAGGAGGAAGAATGTGTGGATGAAAAGGTGAATCCTTATCCCTTTATATGGGCGGACGAAACTAAGCGTCCCCACTAGCCTGGTAAAACTCGCTTATCCCCCAAGCGCCGTAATCGATGGCGCGGTTGGGTTACCCACGCCCGTATTGATGAGAATCCCATGATAAGGGGACACGATCTTTGCTTTGACAAGACGTGTCTAAAAACTGCCTCGCGTTATGTGCAGGGCTAGTTAAAGGAAATGGTTCGAATAATCATCGGGCCATGGCATAATGCCGTGTTGCCAAAACAAGTCAGCAAATTAGATTTGTGAAAATATTATTCTCTCTATGGTGGTATGTGGAACTTATTTTGCAGGGTCGGACACTATCCTTGTATTCAAATTCTTCTATGATTTATTCAGAGAAGGAACCCGCCTTGCAAATCCGAAGACAATACTGCGCGCCGGACTCATTGTCATTGAAGCCTGGTTCAGGGGCTACTGAGGGAGTCCTGGATTAGGGGGTCTCCGGACAGCCGGATTATATCCTTTGGCCGGACTGTTGGACTATGAAGATACAATATTGAAGACTTCGTCTCGTGTCCGGATGGGACTCTACTTGGCGTGGAAGGCAAGCTAGGTAATACGGATATGGATATCTCCTCCTTTGTAACCAACCTTGTGTAACCCTAACCCTCTCCGGTGTCTATATAAACCGGAGGGTTTTAGTCCGTAGGACAACATACAATCATACCATAGGCTAGCTTCTAGGGTTTAGCCTCTCTGATCACGTGGTAGATCTACTCTTGTACTGCCCATATCATCAATATTAATCAAGCAGGACGTAGGGTTTTACCTCCATCAAGAGGGCCCGAACCTGGGTAAAACATTGTGTCCCCTGCCTCCTATTACCATCGGCCTTAGACGCACAGTTCGGGACCCCCTACCTGAGATCCGCCGGTTTTGACACCGACACTCCCCCTCTCTTGTGGACATCTATTCGATGTAATCTTCTTTTTGCGGTGTGTTTGTTGAGACCGATGAATTGTGGGTTTATGATCAAGATTATCTATGAACAATATTTGAATCTTCTCTGAATTCTTTTATGTATGATTGGTTATCTTTGCAAGTCTCTTCGAATAATCAGTTTGGTTTGGCCTACTAGATTGATCTTTCTTGCAATGGGAGAAGTGCTTAGCTTTGGGTTCAATCTTGCGGTGTCCTTTCCCAGTGACAGTAGGGGCAGCAAGGCACATATTGTATTGTTGCCATCGAGGATAACAAGATGGGTTTTTTTATCATATTGCATTAATTTATCCCTCTACATCATGTCATCTTGCTTAAGGTGTTACCCTGTTTTCATGAATTTAATACTCTAGATGCATGCTGGATAGCGGTCGATGAGTGGAGTAATAGTAGTAGATGCAGGCAGGAGTCGGTCTACTTGTCTTGGACGTGATGCCTACATACATGATCATACCTAGATATTCTCATTACTATGCTCAATTCTGTCAATTGCTCAACAGTAACTCGTTCACCCACTGTAAAATACTTATGCTCTTGAGAGAAGCCACTAGTGAAACCTATGGCCCCCGGGTCTATCTTCATCATATTAATCTTCCAATACTTAGTTATTTCCTTTGCTTTTTTACTTAGCTTTTATTTTACTTTGCACAAAAATACCAAAAATATTATCTTATCATATCTATCAGATCTCACTCTCGTAAGTGCCCGTGAAGGGATTGACAACCCCTTATCGCGTTGGTTGCGAGGAGTTATTTGTTTTGTGCAGGTACGAGGGACTCACGCGTAGCCTCCTACTGGATTGATACCTTGGTTCTCAAAAACTGAGGGAAATACTTAGCTACTTTGCTGCATCATCCTTTCCTCTTCAAGGAAATCCAACGCAGTGCTCAAGAGGTAGCAGGCGCGCGCCCCTACCTCACGGCCTCCTCGATTGTTTCTTGACGCCCACGCCAAGTCTCCTGGGTCATGTTTGTTGAGAAAATCACGTTCCCGATGGTTTCATTCCGTTTGGACTCCGTTTGATATTCCTATTCGGTGAAACTCTAAAATAGGCACACAAAAAACAGCAATTTGGGTTGGGCCTCCGGTTAATAGGTTAGTACCAAAAATGATACAAAAGTGTAAAATAAAGCCCATTAACATCCAAAATAGATAATATAATAGCATGGAGCAATCAAAAATTATAGATACGTTGGAGACGTATCAAGCATCCCCAAGCTTAATTCATGCTCGTCCTCGAGTAGGTAAAAAAGAATTTTTGATGACGAATGTTTTCTAACATATTTCTCAATGTAATTTTTCTTTATTGTGGCATGAATGTTCAGATCCGAAAGATTCAAGATAAAAGTTTAATATTGACATAAAAATAATAATACTTCAAGTATACTAACTAAGAAATCATGTCTTCTCAAAATAACATGGCCAAAGAAAGTTATCCCTGCCAAATCATATAGTCTGGCTATGCTCTATCTTCACCACAAAAAATAATTAAATCATGCACAACCCCGATGACAAGCCAAGCAATTGTTTCATACTTTTGATGTTCTCAAACTTTTTCAATCTTCACGCAATATATGAGCGTGAGCCATGGACATAGCACCATATGTGGAATAGAATTGTGGTTGTGGAAAAGAAAAAAAGGAGAAGATAGTCTCACATCAACTAGGCGTATCAATGGGCTATGGAGATGCCCATCAATAGATATCGATGTGAATGAGTAGGGATTGCCATGCAATGGATGCACTACAGCTATAAGTATATGAAATCTCAACAAAAGAAACTAAGTGGGTGTGCATCCATCTCGCTTGCTCATGAAGACCTAGGGCATTTTGAGGAAGCCCATCATTGGAATATACAAGCCAAGTTCTATAATGAGAAATTCCCACTAGTATATGAAAGTGATATCATAAGAGACTCTCTATCATGAAGATCATGGTGCTACTTTGAAGCACAAGTGTGGAAGAAGGATAGTAGCATTGTCCCTTCTCTCTTTTTCTCTCATTCATTTTTTTGGGCCTTTTCTCTTTTTTTGGTCTCTTTTTTTCGTCCGGAGTCTCATACCGACTTGTGGGGGAATCATAGTCTCCATCATCCTTTACTCACTTGGGACAATGCTCTAATAATAATGATCATCACACTTTATTTACTTACAACTCAAGAATTACAACTCAATACTTAGAACAAAATATGACTATGTTAATGCCTCCGGCAGTGTACCGGGATGTGCAATGATGCATGAGTGACATGTATGAAGAATTATGAACGGTGGCCTTGCCACAAATATGATGTCAACTACATGATCATGCAAGCAATATGACAATGATGAAGCGTGTCATAATAAAGGAACGGTGGAAAGTTGCATGGCAATATATCTCGGAATGGCTATGGAAATGCCATAATAGGTAGGTATGGTGGCTGTTTTGAGGAAGGTATATGGTGGGTTTAAGGTATCGGCGAAAGTTGCGTGATACTAGAGAGGCTAGCAATGGTGGAAGGGTGAGAGTGCGTATAATCCATCGACTCAACATTAGGCATAAAGAACTCACATACTTATTGCAAAACTCTATTAGTTATCGAAACAAAGTATTACGCGCATGCTCCTAGGGGGATATATTGGTAGGAAAAGACCATCGCTCGTCCCCGACCGCCACTCATAAGGAAGACAATCAATAAATAAATCATGCTCCGACTTCATCACTTAACGGTTCACCATATGTGCATGCTACGGGAATCACAAACTTCAACACAAGTATTTCTCAAATTCACAACTACTCAACTAGCATGACTCTAATATCACCATCTCCATATCTCAAAACAAATATCAAGTATCAAACTTCTCATAGTATTCAATGCACTTCTATGAATTTTTTTATATTATTCCTAAAAGCAAATTTCCATGTTTTTCTAAAGGACTCTAAAAATAATATAAGTGATGCATGAGAGATCAATTATTTCTATAAAATAAAACAACCTCCGTGCTCTAAAAGATATAAGTGAAGAACTAGAGCAAAAACTATATAGCTCAAAAGATATAAGTGAAGCACATAGAGTATTCTAATAAATTTCAAATCATGTGAGTCTCTATCAAAAGGTGTGTACAGCAAGGATGATTGTGGTAAACTAAAAATAAAATACTTAAATCATATAGGGCGCTCCAAGCAAAACACATATCATGTGATGAATAAAAATATAGCTCCAAGTAAAGTTACAGATGAACGAAGACAAAAGAGGGGATGCCTTCCGGGGCATCCCCAAGCTTAGGCTTTTTGGTATATTTTAATTTTACCTTGGGGTGCCATGGGCATCCCCAAGATTAGGTTCTTGCCACTCCTTGTCCCATAATCCATCAAATCTTTACCCAAAACTTGAAAACTTCACAACACAAAACTCAAAATAGAAAATCTCGTGAGCTCCGTTAGCGAAAGAAAACAAAACACCACTTCAAGGTACTGTAATGAACTCATTCTTTATTTATATTTGTGTTAAACCTACTGTATTCCAACTTCTCTATGGTTTATAAACTCTTTTACTAGCCATAGATTCATCAAAATAAGCAAACAACACACGAAAAACAGAATCTGTCAAAAACAGAACAGTCTGTAGTAATCTGTAGCTAACGCAAACTTCTAGAACCCCCAAAACTCTAAAATAAATTGCTGGACGTGAGGAATTTATCTATTAATCATCTTCAAAAAGAATTAACTAAATATCACTATCCAAATAAAAATAGCAGCAATTCTCGTGAGCGCGAAAGTTTCTGTGTTTTACAGCAAGATCAAAAAGACTTTCCCCAAGTCTTCCCAACGGTTCTACTTGGCACAAACACTAATTAAACACAAAAAACACAACCAAAACAGAGGCTAGATAAATTATTTCTTACTAAACAGGAGCAAAAAGCAAGGAATAAAAATAAAGTTGGGTTGCCTCCCAACATCGTTTAACGCCCCTAGCTAGGCGTAAAAGCGAAGATAGATCTAGGTGTTGCCATAATAATAGGATAGATCACGAAAACTCATTTCATATTCTCTACGTTCAGCATCAAGTTTTCTTTGAGGCAAGCAAAAGTAATCAAAAGGGCTAAATTTAATGGGACAGAAGTCCCCAAGATCAATTTTGGGAGGTATAGGTTCCTCCTTTGGCCCTTCATATTGCACAACCAATTCATCATTATAAGCATTGTTTTGACAAAACTTCGTAAGCCTATAATCGAGAGAATATCCTAGCTCATTATTGAAAATAGCAAAATCATTATTAAGTTCGGGAATTCTATCAACTAGAACATTGGTAGGAACATTTTTTCTAAGGTTCTCATGAGAAGCAACAAAGTCTAGAGATTGAAAGCGCATTATTTCCTCTTGATCAAAGAGGATTGCCTCTATGGGAGGACGGCCAGCGTCCACCCTATAGTGAGCAAAGATTTCTTTGGCCTCTTTTATTATAAATCTGAACTCATGAGCCAAAAAGATAGTAGTGGCACGCTTAACAGAAGAATGCTCAATATTAGAAAATTCTAGGAAAATACTTTGTATGCAAGGATGCATGTGCATAAATTGCCTTTGAAGTTCAACTACAAGCACGGCGATAGCGTCCGCAAGACTACTAGTTCTATGAAGAATAGAACTACCCATAGAAGGCAAAGCACCGGCACAAGTAAAAAAATCTTGGATAACTCCTTTCCCAATAATATTACCACTACCAATTCGGAATTTTTTTGTATGTAAGATAGGGGGTTCTTCAGCAGGAGCATCAGAATTTTCCATGTTATTATTATTGTCCATATCGACAATAATTTCCCCAATTTCAGACATAACGGCAGAAAGTGCGAGGAGCAAAAGAAAGAGGGAGGCGAACAAAAAAGAGAGGGCGAATAAAACGACAAGGGTGAAGTGGGGGAGAGGAAAACATGAGGCAAATGGCAAATAATGTAATGCAAGGGATAAGAGTTTGTGATGGGTACTTGGTATGTCTTGACTTCTCCGTAGACTCCCCGGCAATGGCGCCAGAAATGGATCGTTGTCGGTAGTCAAATCTTGACTTGACTTGGCGCGGATCTCCCCGACAACGGCGCCAGAAATCCTTCTTGCTACCTCTTGAGCACTGCGTTGGTTTTCCCTTGAAGAGGAAAGGGTGATGTAGTAAAGTAGCATAAGTATTTCCCTCAGTTTTTGAGAACCAAGGTATCAATCCAGTAGGAGATCACGGTCGAGTCCCACGCACCTACACAAACAAATAAGAACCTCGCAACCAACGCGATAAAGGGGTTGTCAATCCCTTCATGGTCACTTACGAGAGTGGGATCTGATAGATATGATAAGATAATATTTTTGGTATTTTTATGATAAAGTGAAATAAAGATGCAAAGTAAAATAAACGGCAATAGAAATAACTAAGTGTTGGAAGATTAATATGATGGAAGATAGACCCGGGGGCCATAGGTTTCACTAGTGGCTTCTCTCAAGAGCATAAGTATTACGGTGGGTAAACGAATTACTGTCGAGCAATTGATAGAATTGAGCATAGTTATGAGAATATCTAGGTATGATCATGTATATAGGCATCACATCCACGACACTTAGACCGAAATGATTCTGCATCTACTACTATTACTCCACACATCAACCGCTATCCAGCATGCATCTAGAGTATTAAATTCATAAGAACAGATTAATGCTTTAAGTTAGATGACATGATGTAGAGGGATAAACTCATGCAATATGATATAAACCCCATGTTTTTATCCTCGATAGCAACAATATGTGTCATTTCCCTTTCTGTCATTGGGATTGAGCACCGCAAGATTGAACACAAAGCTAAGCACTTCTTCCATTGCAAGAAAGATCAATATAGTAGGCCAAACCAAACTGATAATTCGAAGATACTTGCAAAGATATACCAATCATACATAAAAGAATTCAGAGGAGATTTAAATATTGTTCATAGATAAAATTGATCATAAACCCACAATTCATCAGATCTCGACAAATAGACCGCAAAAGAAGATTACATCGAATAGATCTCCAAGAAAATCGAGGAGAACTTTGTATTGAGATCCAAAGAGAGAGAAGAAGCCATCTAGCTAATAACTATGGACCTGAAGGTCTGAAGTAAACTACTCACACATCATCGAAGAGGCCATGGAGTTGATGTAGAGGCCTTCCGTGATCAATGCCCCCTCCGGCGGAGCTCCGGAAAAGGCCCCAAGATAGGATCTCTTGGGTACATAAGGTTGCGGCGGTGGAATTAGGTTTTCGTGGTGCTCCTGGATGTTTGGGGGTACGTGGATATATATAGGATGAAGAAGTAGGTCGGTGGAGCAACGAGGGGCCCACGAGGGTGGAGGGCACGCTCAGGGGGGGTGGGCGCGCCCCCCTACCACGTGGCCTCCTTGATTGTTTCTTGACACCACTCAAAGTCTCCTAGATCATGTTTCTTGAGAAAATCACATTCCCGAAGGTTTCATTCCGTTTGGACTCCATTTGATATTACTTTTGGGCGAAACTCTAAAATAGGCAAATAAACAGCAATTTGGGCTGGGCCTCCGGTTAATAGGTTAGTCCCAAAAATGATATAAAAGTGTAAAATAAAGCCCATTAACATCCAAAATAGAAAATATAATAGCATGGAGCAATCAAAAATTATAGATACGTTGGAGACGTATCAGAGAGTAGGAGGTCGCGTCTATTGTTGTCGAAGCCTAGTGCAAGCGCCTACTTCAGAACTTATGGCACGAGGCTCGGGTGCAGGCCATTCGAGACTACTACGCCTCGAAGGGTACTAGGAGGGTCAAGTCCAAGTGTCGCGGCATGTTTCTTAGTAAGGAGAAGTACATGCAGGTAATTACCTATTCTTAAGGCCTTGAACTTAGTTTTCTTGATTTGATTCGTAGGCGTAGCGCTGAAATTTCTCTTGACTAAATTAGGTGCCCTCAAGATGGTGTGCGGATAAGATGGACTGTTGGGAGGCGTTGGTGGATGCGTGGTGCTCTCCCCAATGGCTAGTCGAACACCATAGGGCCAAGGATAAGCGTGACCAAATGGAAGGTGTGCCACACCATCAAGGGAGCTCCAACCTATTTGAGGACGGGGATCACTGGGTATGTGGTTTGCTACATGATTCATGCAATTTCATTCTTCATGCTAGCATTTCCCTTCCAAAATGACTTAATATGCTTAGTTAGTTAAAAAAATGGCATAACTACCTTGGATAGTTCATTTATGACATAATTAGCTCTAAAATGACATAATAACCTTAGATGGCTCTATAAAATAACTAAATATGCTTTAGTTAGTTAAAAATGGCATAACGACCTAGGATAGCTAAGTAATGACCTAAACTAATCTTAGCTAGTTCATTTATGACATATTTTGCTCTAAAATGACATAATAACCTTAGATAGCTCTATAAAATGACTTAATATGCTTTAGTTAGTTAAAAATGGCATAACTACCTTGGATAGCTCAATAACAAACTAAACTAATCTTAGCTAGTTCATTCATGACATAATTAGCTCTAAAATGACATAATAACCTTAGATAGCTCTATAAAATGCCTAAATACGCTTTAGTTAGCTAAAAATGGCATAACTACCTAGGATAGCTCAATAATGACATAATTAGCATACTTTGGTCAAAAATGGCATAATAATCTTGGTTACCTCCAAAATGACCTAAACATAGCTTATTTTCCTCGAAAATGACATAATAACCTTACTTAGCTCCAAAATGACCAATTTTTACATAGCAATATCATTCTTCATGATAGCTTGAGCCCTTAACTAATATTTTGTTCCTCTCTCACAGGAGCGCCACAACAAGAAGCTTGTGCCAAATCTGTTCGACCTCTATGGCATGGCCCATACTGCCCCGCACAATAAGACCAAGCCATTCTTGGAGTCTGACCTAGATGATCCAGAGAGCTTCACGAACATATCCTCCCACCACAAGCTCATGAAGTACAGAGACGAGGGGAAGGCGAGGAAAGGGGAGGACTTTAACCGGAGCCAGGATCCTTTTGATACAGAGCTGGTGATGATATCTGGTGGCGGCAGGTCCCATGGCTCCATAGCCATTGGTGATGGACTGATACGTTGTCCTAGGACTCTCCTGCAAATCAAGAAGCGCCAGAGTAGCTCTGATTCTTAGATAACGCCTCATGCACGGCTCGCGGAGCTCTCCATGGCGGTTAGTCATAAAAACTTTCTCACCTTTCCTCCATTACATTGTGTGTGTGTTTGTCGATGATTACAATGCTAACGAGGAGTTGTGTGTTGCAGGCATTGGTTGAGAAACAGAGATTGAACACCCAAGCGCTTTTGGAGGAGGCAAAAAAAGGGAGGCGGTGGAGAGGGAGAGGGAGCTGGAGGAGAGGATGGCTAAGCTGTTGGAGGAGCAGAGGAACCGGAACGAGGCGTATCACCGGGCCCTATACGAGCTCCTCGTGGTACGTTTCTCGTGCATATTAGCCAAATCATGCACGTAATGTTCACATTACTAACTAATATGACTGACTCGTGAGAACCAAATGTGCAGACCATGTGCGAGAAAAACGGTCAGACCCCTCCGCCAATGCCCCAGATTGCTCCGGCAACCACGGTGAGTTTGATTTGAATGGTCATTAGTTACTAGTATTCACATTTCAGTTGCATCATGCTAACGAGACATTGTTGGAAATGATCTTTGGTGCATCATGCCTCCCGACAAGCATAGACCAATCCTTCTGCGTCTGGCAATGGCGGAACCCCGACCAGTCCTTCACCTCCGTCTACCACTGGCGCAGCCCCGACCGTTCCTTCACATCCGTGATAACGGTATTTTTCTTCTTATTTAGCCTTTTTAGTCCATTTAAGACATAATTTAGCCTATTTAGTCCACAGATGACATAATAAGATGCAGAAAATCAAGGAAGAGGAAGAAAAGAAGGAATAGGGAGAAAAGAAGAAGAAGAAGAATTCTTCTTCTTTTCTTATTCTTCTTCTTCTTCTTTTTCCTTTCCTCCTCTTACTTGTTTTTACTCGTAAATGGCATAATAACCTTGCTAACCTCATAAATGCCATATACTTAGCTTGTTGTCCTCTAAAATGACACAATAAGCTTAGTTAGGTAAAAAATGGCATAATTAGCTAGGTTAGCTCAAAAATGACCAAGTTTACCTAGGTTAGTTCCAATATGATCCATTTAACCTACGTTAGCTCCAAAATGACCTATTTACCTAGCTTAGCTCTAAATTAACCTACACACTTAGCATTTTTACCTACCTTAGACCAAAAATGGCATTTTTACCTACATTAGTTAGAAAGAAGAAGATAAAGAATAAGAGAGGAGAGAAAGAAAGAAAGACAAGATAAATTCTACTTCTTCTAACTTTCATCTTTCCCATTTTGCAGATTTGCTTTAGATGAGGAAGCTTGCATTGACGGAGTGTACTATTCTTTTGGTGCTTCCTTGTTGTTTATGAAAACTTGTTTGGATATGTATGTCTATATGGATATGTTGTTGGAAACTTGTTTCTGGATATGTATGTATATATGGATATGTTGGATAGGATGGAATTAGTTGAACTATGTTGTTGGATATGTTGGATTTGATGAAATATGTTGTTGGACATGTTGTTATATGTTGTTGGATATGTTTGATATGTATGTATGTATATCTGTGTATGAAATCCTATCAAATTAAATGGATTCAAATAAAAACAGGGGATATATAGCCCCTTTGCCGTCTGCTAGCGGATGGCAAAGATCTTTGCCGTCTGCTAGCGGATGGCAGAGAGCTTTGCCGTCTACTAGCGGACGGCAAAGAGGAAACGTCGCGGCTACCTGTAGAAACTAGGAACACTGGGCTGCCTATTTGGGCACTTTGCCATCTGCCAGCGGACAGCAAAGACATTCGAATCTTTGTCGTCAACTGGCTGACGACAAATTGCCCAAATAGGCCTGGCAAATAGGGCCAGCTATGTCGTCCGCCAGCGGATGGCAAAGATTCAAAGCTCTTTGCCGTCAGCTGGCCGACGGCATAGCTGGCCACATGGCAACTTCCCAGTGCTAACCGAGCTGAGCTCTTTGCCGTCTGTCAGCACACGGCAAAGCACGCCGTTAACCCCTAACGGACTTCACCCCACCCAACTGCCGTCCATGATCTTTGCCATCTGCTGGCCTACAATGGCGGACAGCAGAACCCTTTGCCGTCAGCTTCTATGAAGCAGACGGCAAAGAAGGCCTTTCCCGGCACTCGTTAAGCCGGATAGTTTGCCGTCCGCGATGCATCTGATACATCTCCAACGTATCTATAATTTTTTATTGTTCCATGCTATTATATTATCCATCTAGGATGTTTATATGCATTTATATGCTATTTTATATGATTTTTGAGACTAACCTATTAACCTAGAGCCCAGTGCCAATTTCTGTTTTTCCTTGTTTTTGAGTATCGCAGAAAAGGAAAACCAAACGGAGTCCAATTGACTTGAAATTTCACGGAGATTATTTTTGGACCAGAAGAAGCCCATGGAGTATCGAAGATGGGCCAGAAGAGTCCCGAGGCACCCACGAGGGTGGGGGCGCGCCCTACCCCCCTGGGCGCGCCCCCCTACCTCGTGGCCACCTCGGGGACCCCCCTGACTTGTTCCCGACGCCAAAACCTCTTATATATACCCAAACTTCTAGAACATAACCTAGATCGGCAATTTTGCCGCCGAAAGGCTCTCTAGCCACGGAAAACCAATCTAGACCTGTTTTGACACCTTGCCGGAGGGGGGAATCCCTCTCCGGTGGCCATCTTCATCATCCCGGCGCTCTCCATGACGAGGAGGGAGTAGTTTACCCTTAGGGCTGAGGGTATGTATCAGTAGTTATGTGTTTGATCTCTCTCTCCCTCTTGTGTTGTTGATTCGCACGATCTTGATGTATCGCGATCTTTGCTATTATAGTTGGATCTTATGATGTTTCTCCCCCTCTATCTCCTTGTGATGAATTGAGTTTTCCCTTTGAAGTTACCTTATTAGATTGAGTCTTTAGGGATTTGAGAACACTTGATGTATGCCTTGCATGTGCTTATCTATGGTGACAATGGGATATCACGTGATCCACTTGATGTATGTTTTGGTGATCAACTTGCGAGTTTCGTGACCTCGTGAACTTATGCATAGGAGTTGGCACACATTTTCGTCTTGACTCTCCGGTAGAAACTTTGGGGCACTCTTTGAAGTTCTTTGTGTTGGTTGAATCGATGAATCTGAGATTGTGTGATGCATATCGTATAATCAGACCCCATGGATACTTGAGGTTACATTGGAGTATCTAGGTGACATTAGGGTTTTGGTTGATTTGTGTATTAAGGTGTTATTCTAGTACGAACTCTAGGATAGATTGAACGGAAAGAATAGCTTCGTGTTATTTTACTACGGACTCTTGAATAGATTGATCAGAAAGGATAACTTTGAGGTGGTTTACCCTACAATAATCTCTTCGTTTGTTCTCCGCTATTAGTGACTTTGGAGTGACTCTTTGTTGCATGTTGAGGGACTGTTATATGATCCAATTATGTTATTATTGTTAAGAGAACTTGCACTAGTGAAAGTATGAACCCTAGGCCTTGTTTCAACGGATTGCAATACCGTATTCGCTTAATTTTATCATTAGTTACCTTGCTGTTTTTATATTTTCATATTACAAAAACCTATATCTACCATCCATACTGCAATTGTATCACCATCTCTTCGCCGAACTAGTGCACCTATACAATTTACCATTGTATTGGGTGTGTTGGGGACACAAGAGACTTTTTGTTATTTGGTTGCAGGGTTGCTTGAGAGAGACCATCTTCATCCTGCATCTCCCACAGATTGATAAACCTTAGGTCATCCACTTGAGGGAAATTTTCTACTATCCTACAAACCTCTGCACTTGGAGGCCCAACAACATCTACAAGAAGAAGGTTGTGTAGTAGACATCAAGCTCTTTTCTGTCGCCGTTGTCGGGGAGGTTAGTGCTTGAAGGTATATCTTTAGATCTTGAAATAAAATCTTTTAGTTTCTTGTTTTATCACTAGTTTAGTCTATAAAAGAAAACTACAAAAAAAATGGAATTAAGGGTGCCTCATATGCTTCATCTTTTTAATATCTTTCTTGAAAATAAGGATTCCGATAATTGTGCCAAAATGCTAGAAGAAGAATGTATTAAAATGTTTGGCACTAAATCTTTGGATGATGAGCATGATTGCAATGTTGTTAGTATGAATTCTTTGAATATCCATGATGCTAATGATATGCAAAGCCACAAGCTTGGGGATGCTATGTTTGATGAAGATGGTATTTTTTTGTCCCCAGGTTTTGATGAGAAAATTTATTTTGATGATAGCATGCCTCCTATTTATGATGATTATATTGATGAAAGTGGGTTTGGAAGAGTGTCAATTTTAGGAAGTAATGATCCCACTATTTTGGAGGGTGTTGAATCTTATTGTATAATTATGAAAGTGGGTTTGGAGAGGTCATGACTTTAGTTAATGTTAATCCCACTATTTTGGAAGAGTGTCAACTTTGCATACATGTGGATCATGTTAATAATATGTTTTGTCATAGCTATATTGTTGAATTTGCTTATGATCCTACATGTAATTATTATGAGGGAGGAACATATGCTTGTAGGAATTGCAGTAATATCAAGTTTCCTCTCCATGTGTTGAAAATCATGAAGATTTGCTTGTTTTATCTTCCTATGCAAGTTGATTATTGTTCCCAAAAGTTGTTTGCTCAAAAAATCCCTATGCATAGGAAATGGGTTAGACTTAAATGTTCTAGTCATATTCTTCATGATGCTCTCTTTATGTTACAATTCTTATCTTTTATGTTAGCATCATTGAAATCATCATGCCAAGCTAGGGGCGTTAAACGATATTGCTTGTTGGGAGGCAACCCAATTTTATTTTTGTTCCTTGATTTTTGCTCCTATTTTTTAATAAATAATTAATCTAGCCTCTGTTTAGATGTGTTTTTATGTTTTAATTAGTGTTTGTGCCAAGTATAACCTTTGGGAAGTCTTGGGTGAAGTCTTTGCAATCTTGCTGTAAAAAAACAGAAACTTTTGCGCTCACGAGATTAGCTGCCATTTTTTACTGGAGAGTGCGTTTAGGTTGATTCTTTTTGAAGATGATTAATAGACAAATTTCTCAGGTCCACCAATTTATTTTTAGAATTTTTGGAGTGACATAAGTATTCGAAACCTCCAGATTGCTACAGACTATTCTGTTTTTGACAGATTCTGTTTTTTATTCTGTTGTTTGCTTATTTTGATGAATCTATGAGTAGTATCGGGGGGGTATGAACCATAGATAAGTTGGAATACATTATATATTACACCAATATGAATTTAGAATGAGTTCACAATTGTACCAAAAGCGGTGATTTGTTTTCTTATACTAACGGACCTTACGAGTTTTGTGTTGAGTTTTGTGTTGTGAAGTTTTCAAGTTTTGGGTAAAGATTCAATGGACTATGGAATAAGGAGTGGAAAGAGCCTAATCTTGGGGATGTCCAAGGCACCCCAAGGTAATATTCAAGGACAACCAAGAGCCTAAGCTTGGGGATGCCCCGGATGGCATCCTCTCTTTCGTCTTCGTTCATCGGTAACTTTACTTGAGGCTATATTCTTATTCACCACATGATATGTGTTTTGCTTGGAGCGTCATTTTATTTTCTTTTGTTTTCCTTGCTTTTTGAATAAAATATCAAGATCTGAAATTCTTAAATGTTAGAGAATCTTCACATAGTTGCATAATTATTAAACTACTCATTGATCTTCACTTATATCTTTCGGAGTAGTTTGTCGTTTGCTCTAGTTCTTAAGTTATATCTTTTAGAGAACGACGGTGGTTTTATTTTGAAGAAATAGATGAACTCTCATACTTCACTTATATTATTTTGAGAGTCCTAAACAGCATGGTAATTTTCTTTGGTTATGAAACTAGTCCTAATATGATGGGCATCCAAGAGGGATATAATAAAAACTTTCATATAAAGTGCATTGAATACTATGAGAAGTTTGATGCTTGATGATTGTTTGGAGACATGAGGATGGTGATATTAGAGTCATGCTAGTTAAGTAGTTGTGAATTTGAGAAATACTTGTGTTGAGTTTGCAAGTCCCGTAGCATGCATGTATGGTAACTGTTATGTGACAAATTTGAAGCATGGGGTGTTTCTTTGATTATCTTCCTTATGAGTGGCGGTCGGGTACGAGCGATGGTCTTTTCCTACCAATATATCCCCCTAGGAGCATGAGCGTAATGCTTGGTTTTTGATGACTTGTAGATTTTTGCAATAAGTATGTGAGTTCTTTATGACTAATGTTGAGTCCATGGATTATACGCACTCTCACCTTCGCATCATTGCTAGCCTCTTCAGTACCGTGCATTGCCCTTTCTCACCTTGAGAGTTGGTGCAAACTTTGCCGGTGCATCCAACCCCCGTGATATGATACGCTCTATCACACATAAACCTCCTTATATCTTCCTCAAAACAGCCACCATACCTACCTATTATGGCATTTTCATAGCCATTCCGAGATATATTGCCATGCAACTTTCCACCGTTACGTTTATTATGACACGCTTCATCATTGTCATATTGCCTTGCATGATCATGTAGTTGACATCGTATTTGTGGCAAGGCCACCATGCATATTTTTTCATACATGTCACTCTTGTTTCATTGCCCATCCCGTTACACCGCCGGAGGCACTCATATAGAGTCATATTTTGTTCTAGTATCGAGTTGTAATCATTGTGTTTTAAATAAATAGAAGTGTGATGATCATCATTAATAGAGCATTGTCCCCTGAAAAAAAGAAAAAAAAGGGAAAGGCCAAATAAAAAAAGAAGAAAAAAAGGGACAATGCTACTATCCTTTTTCCACACTTGTGTTTCAAAGTAGCACCATGATCTTTATGATAGAGAGTCTCTTATTTTGTCACTTTCATATACTAGTGGGAATTTTTCATTATAGAACTTGCCTTGTATATTCCAACAATGGACTGTGACGCCCCCGATTTGACCGTACACCAATCATACACACAATTGTGTACGATCAAGATCAAGGACTCGTGGGAAGTTATCACAAGACAACTCTAGACACAAATTAAAATAATACAATGTTTATATTACAAGCCAGGGGCCTCGAGGGCTCGAATACATAAGCTCGAAAACACAAGAGTCAGTGGAAGCAACAATATCTGAGTACATACATAGGTTAAACAAGTTTGCCTTAAGAAGCCTAGCACAAAAGCATCTACGATCGAAAAGGCAAGGCCTCCTGCCTGGGAGCCTCCTAACTACTCCAGGTCGTCAGCGGCCATCACTTGGGAGTAGGCAACCTCGGGGTAGTAGTAGTCATCATTGGTGTCATCTGGCTCCTGGGACCCGTCATCTGGCGCAACAATCGGGTATGGGGGAAAAGAGGTAGCAAAGCAGCCATGAGTACTCATCCAAAGTACTCGCAAGACTTACATCATCTAAACTAAGTATGCATCTGTATCAAAGGAAATGGGTTGTATCTATGGACTAAACTGCAGAATGCCAGAAGAGAAGGGGAAAGCCTAGCCTATCGAAGACTAGTATCTTCGAGCATCTTGCAGCATATATAAGAGTACAGAACAACATAATGTAAAATAGTAGTAGTGTTATCAACCTCGGCCAGAGATCCTTTCTCGACTCCCTGCGAGAAAGCAATCCCAGAGCCATACTATCCAGTTATCACCTCAAGTATCCAGTTCTAATTGTATCGAACGGGATACAATTCCAAGTGTCCGTTACCGTAGGACAGGCTATAGATAGATGTTCTCTTCCCTGCAGGGGTGCACCAACTTACCTACCACGCTCGATTAACTCCGGTCGGACACACTTTCCTGGGTCATGCCCGGCCTCGGCCAAACAATATGCCGCAACCCGACCTAGGCTTAATAGAGAGGTCAGCATGCCGAAATAAGCCTATGCCCCCAGGGTTCATGGGCCATCTCCCCGGGAACTCCTGCACGTTGCGTATGCGACAGATGAGCAGACCTAGCTACCTCCTTAAACAAGGCAGGAGCTTACGTAGTCCAACCTGGCGTGCGCCGCTCGATCGCTGATGTTGATTAAGCTTCGGGTGATGCATACGACGGAGAGCGCCCATATAATGCCCACGTGATGGTTAGTGCTATCAGGCCATAGGCCCCTCGGATCAAATATCCAAACCGTTAGTGCGTTGCTAGTGCGGTCACGAGCAGAGACTCATGAAAGATGTGACCCCATCGCCACATCTCGACTACTTGCGACAAGGGCTAAGAATGCCCGGCCACGCCTTGTGTTCAACTCTCGGGTACCCTCCAGGTCAACCCGTCTCCACATCACTCACGGGTACCCCTCAGGGTCGACCCGCCTTTCCAAGTAACAGATGTAAAGTCCAAGTATCTGTGTGTCCAAACATCAAGGGGAAACCCCGAGGAATCACCCCCGGTGAATTCCACTCGATGTAATCATCAAGGTGAACATAAGAGGATCCACCCTCGAGGTTCACACTTGAGGGGTTTCACGACAGAGCCGTATTGGAAGTGGTTAAGGAGTAAATCACCCTCGATGACCACGACCGAATAGCTACACTACAGAGGTCTCATCAGGAGTGATGTAAGAGGTTCCACCCTCGGCACTCGATGGTAACTCTGCGGAGTCGTTCAACTAGGGGGGTGATTGATACGTCCATTTTGCATCATGCTTTTGTATCGATATTTATTGCATTATGGGCTGTTGTTACACATTATGTCATAATACTTATGCCTATTCTCTCTTATTTTACAAGGTTTACATAAAGAGGGAGAATGTCGGCAGCTGGGATTCTGGGCTGGAAAAGGAGCAAATATTAGAGACCTATTCTGCAGAGCTCCAAAAGTCCTGACACTTCACGAAAGTCATTTTCAGAATATATAAAAAATACTGAGTGCAAGAAGTTCCCCAGGGGGGCACACCCTGTCCACGAGGGTGGGGGGCACGCCCTACCCCCCTGGGCGCGCCCCCTGCCTCGTGGCCCCCTGGTGGCCCTTCGATGCTCACCTTATGCTATATGGAGTCTTTCGGTGAGAAAAAATCATAAGCCAGCCTTCGAGACGAGACTCCGCCGCCACGAGGCGGAACGTTGGCGGGACCAATCTAGGGCTCTGGCGGAGCTGTTCTGCCGGGGAAACTTCCCTTCGGGAGGGGGGGGGGAATCATCGCCATCGTCATCACCAACGATCCTCTCATCGGGAGGGGGTCAATCTCCATCAACATCTTCACCAGCACCATCTCCTCTCAAACCCTAGTTCATCTCTTGTATCCAATTCTTGTCTCCAAGTCTGGGATTGGTACCTGTGGGTTGCTAGTAGTGTTAATTACTCCTTCTAGTTGATGCTAGTTGGTTTATCTGGTGGAAGATTATATGTTCAGATCCTATATGCATATTAATACCCCTCTGATTATGAACATGAATATGCTTTGTGGTAGTTACGTTTAATCCTGAGGACATGGGAGATGTCTTGCTATTAGTAGTCGTGTGAATTTGGTATTCGTTCGATATTTTGATGAGATGTATGTTGTCTCTCCTCTAGTGGTGTTATGTGAACGTCGACTACATGACACTTCACCATTATTTGGGCCTAGAGGAAGGCATTGGGAAGTAATAAGTAGATGATGGGTTGCTAGAGTGACATAAGCTTAAACCCTAGTTTATGTGTTGCTTCGTAAGGGGATGATTTGTATCCATATGTTTCATGCTATGATTAGGTTTACCTTAATAATTTTTTTGTAGTTGCGGATGCTTGCAATAGAGGTTAATCATAAGTGGGATGCTTGTCCAAGTAAGGACAGCACCCAAGCACTGGTCCACCCACATATCAGATTATCAAAGTACCGAACGCGAATCATATGAACGTGATGAAAACTACCTTGACAATAATTCCCATGTGTCCTCGGGAGCGCTTTTCTCTATATAAGAATTTGTCCAGGCTTGTCCTTTGCTACAAAAAGGATTGTCCCACCTTGCTGCACTTTATTTACTTTTGTTACTTGTTGCTTGTTACCAATTACCTTATCACAAAACTATCTGTTACCTATAATTTCAGTGCTTGCAGAGAATACCTTGCTGAAAACCGCTTATCATTTCCTTCTGCTCCTCGTTGGATTTGACACTCTTACTTATCGAAAGGACTGCAATAGATTCCCTATACTTGTGGGTCATCAAGACTCATTTCTAGCGCCATTGCCGGGGAGTGCTACCTCTTGAGCACTTGCGTTGGTTTTCCCTTGGAGAGGAAAGGGTGGTGCAGCAAAGTAGCATAAGTATTTCCCTCAGTTTTTGAAAACCAAGGTATCAATCCAATAGGAGGCCATGCACGAGTCCCTCGTACCTACACAAACAAACGTGATAAGGGGTTGTCAATCCCTACATGGTCACTTACGAGAGTGAGATCTGATAGATATGATAAGATAATATTTTTGGTATTTTTATGATAAAGATGGAAAGTAAAATAAAAGGCAATAAAAATAACTAAGTATTGGAAGATTAATATGATGGAAGATAGACCCGGGGGCCATAGGTTTCACTAGTGGCTTCTCTCGAGAGCATAAGTATTCACGATGGGTAAACAAATTACTGTTTAGCAATTGACATAATTGAGCATAATTATGAGAATATCTAGGTATGATCATGTATATAGGCATCACGTCCGAGACAAGTAGACCGACTCCTGCCTGCATCTACTACTATTACTCCACACATCGATCACTATCCAGCATGCATCTAGAGTATTAAATTCAAGTGAACAGAGTAACGCTTTAAGCAAGATGTCATGATGTAGAGGGATAAACTCATGCAATATGAAATAAACCCCATCTTGTTATCCTCGATGGCAACAATACAATACATGCCTTGCTGCCCCTACTGTCACTGGGAAAGGACACCGCAAGATTGAACCCAAAGCTAAGCACTTCTCCCATTGCAAGAAAGATCAATCTAGTAGGCCAAACCAAACTCATAATTCGAAGAGACTTGCAAAGATAACCAATCATACATAAAAGAATTCAGAGAAGATTCAAATATAGTTCATTGATAAACTTGATCATAAACCCACAATTCATCGGTCTCGACAAACACACCGCAAAAGAAGATTACATCGAATAGATCTCCACAAGAGAGGGGGAGAACTTTGTATTGAGATCCAAAAAGAGAGAAGAAGCCATCTAGCTAATAACTATGGACCCGTAGGTCTGAGGTAAACTACTCACACTTCATCGGAAGGGCTATGGTGTTGATGTAGAAGCCCTCCGTGATCGATGCCCCCTCCGGCGGAGCTCCGGAACAGGCCCCAAGATTGGATCTCGTGGATACAGAAAGTTACAGCGGTGGAATTAGGGTTTTGGCTCCGTAACTGGTAGTTTGGGGGTACGTAGGTATATATAGGAGGAAGGAGTACGTCGGTGGAGCAACAGGGGGGCCACGAGGGTGGAGGGCGCGCCCAGGTTGGGTAGGCGCGCCCCCCTACCTCGTGGCCTCCTAGTTGATGTCTTGACGTAGGGTCCAAGTCCTCTGGATCATGTTCGTTCCGAAAATCACGTTCCCAAAGGTTTTATTCCCTTTGGACTCCGTTTGATATTCTTTTTCTGCGAAACCCTAAAATAGGTAAAAAAACAGCAATTCTGTGCTGGGCCTTCGGTTAATAGTGAAGGAAATATGTCCTAGAGGCAATAATAAAGTTACTATTTATTTCCTTATATAATGATAAATGTTTATTATTCATGCTAGAATTGTATTTACCGGAAACATAATACATGTGTGAATACATAGACAATCAGAGTGTCACTAGTATGCCTCTACTTGACTAGCTCGTTGATCAAAGATGGTTATGTTTCCTAACCATAGACATGAGTTGTCATTTGATTAATGGGATCACATCATTAGGAGAATGATGTGATTTACTTGACCCATTCCGTTAGCTTAGCACTTGATCGTTAGTTTGTTGCTATTGCTTTCTTCATGACTTATACATGTCCTATGACTATGAGATTATGCAACTCCCGTTTACCGAAGGAACACTTTGTGTGCTACCAAACGTCACAACGTAACTGGGTGATTATAAAGGTGCTCTACAGGTGTCTCCAAAGGTACTTATTGGGTTGGCGTATTTCGAGATTAGTATTTGTCACTCCGATTGTCGGAGAGGTATCTCTGGGCCCACTCGGTAATGCACATCACTTACGCCTTGCAAGCATTGCAACTAATGAGTTAGTTGCGGGATGATGTATTACGGAACGAGTAAAGAGACTTGCCGGTAACGAGATTGAACTAGGTATTGAGATACCGACGATCGAATCTCGGGCAAGTAACATACCGATGACAAAGGGAACAACGTATGTTGTTACGCGGTTTGACCGATAAAGATCTTCGTAGAATATGTAGGAGCCAATATGAGCATCCAAGTTCTGCCATTGGTTATTGACCGAAGACGTCTCTCGGTCATGTCTACATAATTCTCGAACCCGTAGGGTCCGCACGCTTAACGTTTCGATGACAGTTATATTATGAGTTTATATGTTTTGATGTACCGAAGGTTGTTCGGAGTCCCAGATGTGATCACGGACATGACAAGGAGTCTCGAAATAGTCGATACATGAAGATTGATATATTGGAAGCCTGTGTTTGGATATCGGAAGTGTTCCAGGTGAAATCGGGATTTTACTGGAGTACCGGGAGGTTACCGGAACCCCCTGGGGACTTAATGGGCCTTGGTGGGCCTTGGTGGAAAGAGAGGAGAGGCGTCCAGGACATGGGCCACGCCCCCTCCCCCCTAGTCCGAATAGGACAAGGAGAGGGGGGCGGCGCCCCCTTCCTTCTTCTCCTCCACCTCTTTCCCCTCTCTCTCCTAGTCCAACAAGGAAAAGGGGGGGGAGACCTACTCCCGGTAGGAGTAGGACTCCTCCTAGCGCGCCCCTCTCCCCCCATGCTCCTTTATATATGGGGGCAGGGGGCACCCCATAGACACAACAATTGATCGTTTGATCTTTTAGCCGTGTGCGGTGCCCGCCTCCACCATAGTCCACCTCGATAATACTGTAGCAGTGCTTACGCGAAGCCCTGCGTCGGTAGAACATCATCATCGTCACCACGCCGTCGTGCTGACGAAACTCTCCCTCAACACTCAGCTGGATCGGAGTTCAAGGGACGTCATCGGGCTGAACGTGTGCTGAACTCGGAGGTGTCGTGCGTTCGGTACTTGATCGGTTGGATCGTGAAGACGTATGTGAAGGAAATATGCCCTAGAGGCAATAATAAAGTTATTATTTATTTCCTTATATCATGATAAATGTTTATTATTCATGCTAGAGTTGTATTAACCGGAAACATAATACATGTGTGAATACATAGACAAACAGAGTGTCACTAGTATGCCTCTACTTGACTAGCTCGTTGATCAAAGATGGTTAAGTTTCCTAACCATATACATGAGTTGTCATTTGATTAACGGGATCACATCATTAGGAGAATGATGTGGTTGACTTAACCCATTTCGTTAGCTTAGTACTAGATCATTTATTTTGTTGCTATTGCTTTCTTCATGACTTATACATGTTCCTATTTCTATGAGATTATGCAACTCCTATTTAACAGAGGAACACTTTGTATGCCACCAACTATCACAACGTAACTGGGTGATTATAAAGGTGCTCTACAGGTGTCTCCGAAGGTACCTGTTGGGTTGGCGTATTTCGAGATTAGGATTTGTCACTCCGATTGTCGGAGAGGTATCTCTGGGCCCACTCGGTAATGCACATCACTATAAGGCTTGCTAGCATTGCAACTGATGAGTTAGTTCCGGGATGATGTATTACGGAACGAGTAAAGAGAATTATCGGTAATGAGATTGAACTAGGTATTGAGATACCGATGATCGAATCTCGGGCAAGTAACATACCGATGACAAAGGGAACAACGTATGTTGTTATGCGGTTCAACCGATAAAGATCTTCGTAGAATATGTAGGAGACAATATGGGCATCCAGGTTCTGCTATTGGTTATTGACCAGAGAAATGTCTCGGTCATGTCTACATAGTTCTCGAACCCGTAGGGTCCGCATGCTTAACGTTCGTTGACGATATAGTATTTATGAGTTATGTATGTTGGTAACCAAATGTTGTTCGGAGTTCCGGATAAGATCACGGACATGACGAGGAACTCCGAAATGGTCCGGAGATAAAGATTGATATATGGGATAATAGTGTTTGGACTCCGGAAGGGTTCCGGAATTCACCGGAAGGGGTTCCAGATGTTTCCCGCAATGTTTGGATACGAGAACACTTTATTTGGGCCAAAGGGGAAAGCCCATAAGATTTTTGGAAAGCGCAAAAGGAAGTTTTGTGGAGTCCAGAGGCCAGACGCCAGGGTCCCTGGCGTCTGGGTCCAGACGCCGAGAACCCTGGCGTCTGGCCCTGGAGGCCGAGAAGGACTCTTGCCTTTCGGGTGAAACCGACTTTGTGGAGGCTTTTACTCCAAGTTTCGACCCCAAGGCTCAACATATAAATAGAGGGGCAGGGCTAGCACCCAAGACACATCAAGAAACACCAAGCCGTGTGCCGGCAACCCCGTCCCCTCTAGTTTATCCTCTGTCATAGTTTTCGTAGTGCTTAGGCGAAGCCCTGCGGAGATTGTTCTTCACCAACACCGTCACCATGCCATCGTGCTGCCAGAACTCATCTACTACTTCGCCCCTCTTGCTGCATCGAGAGGGCGAGGACGTCACCGAGCCAAACGTGTGCAGAACTCGGAGGTGCCGTGCTTTCGGTACTTGGATCGATCGGATCGTGAAGACATACGACTACATCAACCGTGTTGATATAATGCTTCCGCGAACGGTCTACGAGGGTACGTAGACAACACTCTCCCCACTTGTTGCTATGCATCACCATGATCTTGTGTGTGCGTAGGATTTTTTTTGAAATTACTACATTCCCCAATAGTACGACTACATCAACCGCGTTGTGCTAACGCTTCTGCTTTCGGTCTACAAGGGTACGTGGACAACACTCTCCCCTCTCATTGCTATGCATCACCATGATGTTGCGTGTGCGTAGAAAATTTTTGAAATTACTACATTCCCCAACAAATAGGTTAGTCCCAAAAATAATATAAAAGTGTATAATAAAGCCCAATAATGTCCAGAACAGAATATAATATAGCATGGAACAATAAAAAATTATAGACACGTTGGAGACGTATCAGGGAGTGAAGCGCCTTTGTTAGGTGGAATTTGGTATGGAAAAATTTATATAGTGTGCTGAAATTTATTGTCACTTGTTACTATGGAAAGTAATTCTCTGAGGGGATTCTTCGGGGTATCTTCACCCCGACCAGTAGAGCAAAGAGTTGCTCCTCAACCTATTGAACCTACTGAAAATGAAAATGTCTACTTTGAGATTCCTTCAGGTATGATAGAAAAACTGCTAGCTAATCCTTTTGCAGGAGACGGAACAATGCATCTTGATGAGCACCTAATATATGTGGATGAAGTTTGTGGATTATTTAAGCTTGCAGGTGTGCCCGATGATGTTATTAAGAAGAAGGTCTTCCCTTTATCTTTGTAGGAGATGCATTGACATGGTATAGGCTATGTGATGATATGGGATCATGGAACTACAAATGATTGAAATTGGAATTTCATCAGAAGTTTTATCCTATGCATCTTGTTCATCGTGATCGCAATTATATATATAATTTTTGGCCTCGCGAAGGAGAAAGCATCGCTCAAGCTTGGGGGAGGCTTAAATCATGAGCTTCCAAGAGAAATAATTATTCAAAATTTATATGCTCGGCTTTCTGATAACAATCGCACCATGCTCGATACTTCTTGTGTTGGTTCTTTTATGATGAAGACTATTGAATTAAAATGGGATTTGTTGGTAAGAATTAAACACAGCTCTGAAGATTGGGACCTCGACGAAGGTAAGGAGTCAGGTATGACACCTAAGTTTGATTGTGTTAAACCTTTTATGGATACCGATGTTTTCCGTAAATTTAGCACTAAATATGGACTTGACTCTGAAATAGTAGCTTCTTTCTGTGAATCTTTTGCCACTCATGTTGATCTCCCGAGGGAGAAGTGGTTTAAATATCATCCTCCCATAGAAGTAAAAGTCACTACTAGGAAAAGGGCTATAGATCAAATTGACACTAATGGCGCACCAGAGAAGTGGTGCGCCACTACTATATACTAATGGCGCACCATGTGGTGACGCGCCATTAGTGTGGAAGACACTAATGGCGCACCAGGCATAAGGTGCGCCACAAGTAACAATTTTTTTCATTTTTCCAAACATACTAATGGCGCATCCAGGCAAAGTGCGTCATTAGTAATTCTAACTAGTAATGGCGCACCAGCCATAGAGTGCGCCACTACTGTATTTTTTTATTTTGTTTTTTGCAAAACTACTAATGGCGCACCGTTGCAAAGTGCGCCATTACTAGTTTAAACTAGTAATGGCGCACTCTGCCACTGTGCGCCATTAGTATATATATATATATTTATTTATTTTTTTACTATTTTGCAAAACTGCTAATGGCGCACGGCCAGCAGGTGCGCCATTAGTATGTTGGGTTACTAATGGCGCATGGCTGTATGGTGCGCCATTAGTAACCTGGGCCCAGCTAGATATTTTGGATAGCCACACCGACACACTCACTTTCCCCACTTCATTCCCTCCACCTCCTTCTCCCAGCTTGTCGGCTGCCTCCTCCGCCTCACCTCATTTACACCATAGATTCATCAAAATTAAGTGGTGAAATTACCTTTTTATATAGGTAAGTAAGGGAAAAGCTATCTTCATGTTGTAGATCTACTTTTTTTCTCCCTAGCTCGCTCCAACAACGTGCACATGCACTTTTTGTGGCCTAGCTAGATCTATGTATGTTTGTGGTGTTGCATATGTTTGTGGTGTTGCATATATGTTTGTGTTTGCAAGTACCGGTATTTGAAATGCGATGGTTGCCAATATTTTGCCGGAATGTTTATTCATTTCCGTTTCGGCGATAATTTTGGCACTATGCATTCTTATTGGTCCTATTTTTAGGGAAAGTCATGCCAAAAATTTTCTTGGTTCTAAAATATGTTTTGCTCTACCCCGCAGGCGACCATGGTCCGCACGAGGACCGAAGGCATCGTGAATAAGTTTTTGAGCTCCGCGAAGGCCGATATGCTTCAAAAGAACGAGACTGAGATAAGATGTCCGTGTCGAAGATGCAAGCTGAAGAGCCTTATTGCGGACCCGGATTCCGGGCAGGTGCGGGACCACATGCTCTTGCGTGGTTTCATGGATGGGTATCGGTGGCAAGGTGATGAAGATGACTATGAAGTCGTCCATGGGGGCCGGGCAAGAAATGAGGAAGGGCAGCAAGACAACCACCGCGGCTCGAGCGGGCGAGAAGACGAAGAATCTCCAGGACATGATCACGACGGTGATGTTGTACACAGTCATCATGTAGAAGATGCCGGACATGATGATGAGGAAGATGCCGGAGCAGACGAAGGGCATGATCATGAAGATGAAGATGCCGGCGGAGCAGACGACGATGGACCATCGATGGGCTGGGTGCAGGACCCTCATATTCAAGAGATGCTTCTCAAGCAGACGGATAATGCAAGAGCTGCCGCCCGAGAGAAACCCAAGCTGGATCAACTGGAGATAGACGCGAATACTCCATTGTATGAAGGATGCAGACCCGAGGATACCCGCCTGAAAGTAACGCTCATGGCTTTGGAGATGAAGGTAAAACACAAAATGACCGACGCATGCTTCGACGAGAACATGTCATTCTGGCACGAACGTCTTCCCAAGGGGAACAAGTGTCCGACCAGTTTCGAGGAGGCGAAGAAAGTCGTGTGTCCTCTGGATTTACCGCACGTGAAATATCATGTGTGCATGAACAATTGCATCATTTATCGGGGCGAGCACGCGGAGTCTACCATATGTCCGGTGTGCGGCGTCACTCGATACAAGAAGAGGAAGAAAGCTCCTCGAAAAGTGGTGTGGTACTTTCCGATCACTCCTCGTCTACAGCGGTATTTCGCGGACCCTAAGGTAGCAAAGCTCCTGCGTTGGCACGCGGATAGGGAGGAGAAGAAGCGAGAAGATGACGCAAATGATCCGGAGATAAATAAAAAAGACAAGATGTTGAGTCACCCTAAGGATGGGAGCCAGTGGCAAGCGTTGAACTTCGAACACCCAGAATTTGGGAAGGATCCAAGGAACATCGTGCTGGGCGCAAGCACCAATGGAGTCAATCCGTTTGGCAGCCAGAGAAGCACACATAGCACCAGGCCTGTGTTTGTGTGGATGTACAACCTTCCCCCCTGGTTGTGCATGAAGAGGAAGTACATTCACATGAGTATGCTAATTGAAGGGCCGAAACAACCAGGGAACAACATCAATCTGTATCTAGGGCTGCTGAAAGAGGAGTTAGACACACTGTGGAAAATGACAGCCAATATGTGGGACGCCGCAGAGAAAGAATATTTCCCTATGAGAGCCGCACTGCTCACGACGGTGCACGACTATCTCGGTTACGGATATCTCGCGGGGCAGGTGGTCCACGGATTTTCTGGATGCGTCGGGTGCATGGATGACACAATGTATCGCCGGCTAGATAGAGATCCCAGGTCTTCGAAAACTGTGTTCGTGGGACATCGAAGGTGGCTTCGCGACGATGACCCGTGGAGGAAACGCAAGGATCTGTTTGACGGTGAAACCGAACCCCGAAGACGCCCGCGTACGAGGAGTGGCGAGGAAATAGACGGGCTGTTGAAAAATTGGAAAGATTGCCCACTGTCGGGAAAGAAGCAAAAGGCGCCAGAGCCGGGAAAGAAGCGAAATGCGCCAGAGCTGCTGCTGAAGGTATGGAAAACGAGGTCTGTTTTCTGGGACTTGCCGTACTGGAAGATCCACCGTGTGCCTCACAGCCTTGATGCCATGCATATCACGAAGAACGCGTGCGAGAGTCTGCTTGGTACCCTGCTCAAGATGCCAGAGAGGACCAAAGATGGGCCGAAAGCAAGGGCAGACTTGAAATCAATGGGCATCAGGCAGGAGCTTCACGCTAATGATGATGATGATGATGATGATGATGATGATGATGATGATGAGGCGAACAAGGACACAGAAAGTCATCGCAAAGGCAAAAAGGCCAAGAAGACCGGAAATGACTACCCTCCCGCATGCTTCACTCTAAGTCAGGAGGAGATTGAGCAGTTTTTCACCTGCCTCGTAGGAGTAAAACTTCCTTACGGTTACGCGGGGAAGATAAGATGATACCTAGACCCAGCGAAGCAAAAGTTCAGTGGGATGAAGTCTCACGACTGTCACGTGCTGATCACGTAGATACTTCCAATTGCAATCTGTGGGATCATGGACGCGCACGTCCGTGAAACGCTATTTGGCCTATGCAACTTTTTCGACGTCATCTCTCGGAAGTCGGTTGGCGTGAGGCAACTCAGAAGGCTACAGGAAGAGATCGTGGTGATACTATGCGAGCTTGAGATGTACTTCCCGCCCGCATTCTTCAACATTATGGTGCATCTGCTGGTCCATATCGTGGAGGATATCATCCAACTCGGGCCAATGTTTCTGCACAGCATGATGCCGTTCAAAAGGATGAATGGTGTCATCAATGGATACGTTCGCAACATGTCACGTCCAGAGGGAAGTATAACCAGGGGCTTTCTGACCGAAGAGTGCATCTCCTACTGCATGAATTATCTAGGCATCGAGAACCCCGTTGGTCTGCCCGTCAACAGGCACCTCGGCAGGCTCGCTGGATGGGTTCACCGTGAGGGTCGCCGCGAAATGCATGTCGACTTCGAGGGTTGACTCGCCGACTTTGAAAGAGCAAACCTAGTCGCGCTACAAGACATAGACGTGTTTGATCCTTGGGTGGTAGAGCACAAAACCTTTATTGAGAAGACGTACAATGACCGAGGCCAACAGAGGACGGATGGAGATATAATCAAAGAGCACAACTCATGTTTCACGCGTTGGTTCAAGCAGAAGCTTCTGTCGTACCCTTTACGTGAGGATTCTTCTGCGGAAGAACAACTCATATTCGCCTTGTCACAGGGCGCCAAGCACAACCTAATGACCTACGAGGCGTACGATATCAACGGCTACACGTTCTACACCGAGGACAAGGACAAGAAGAGTGATGGTTATCAGAACTCCGGGGTAACGATGGAATCCTACACCAGTAACGACAAGGAGAGATACTACGGAAGGATCGAGGAGATCTGGAAGCTGAGCTACGCTGGAGAGAAGGTCCCAATGTTCCGTGTCAGATGGGCCAAGAGCGTCCTAAAAGAAGACCGGTATTTCACCACCATGGTTATACCCGAAGCCAAATCCAAGACCGCGGGCGCAAACGTCACCGCGAAAAATGAGCCATCGGTACTGGCTTCCCAAGTGGACCAATGCTTCTTCATTACCGACCCGTCAAAGCCCAGTCGTGTTGTCGTGAGGAGAGGCAAAAGGAAGATCATCGGAATGGATGGAGTAGCCAATGAGCAAGACTTCGACAAGTACGGCGACCCGAAGATCGAACATGACGACGACGATGAAGTAGCAGCATACCCCACAAGAAGAAGCAGGACCACCCTACCTAAAGGACGTCCATTCCACAGAAGAACTCCATTTGCGAAAAAGAAGGGCAAGAAGCTTGTGAACAGATAGCTAGCTAAGATCGATTGTATTTAAATTGTAGTCTTCATTTCTCGATTGTATTTCATGGGCACTTTTTGATATCATGAATATTTTTAAATTTCATGGGCACTTTTTGAATTCATGAGGACACTCGATCTCGATCCCCCTCCATCTCTATCTTGATTCCACCCGCACCCTCCCCCGCTAGCTCCACCACCGCCGACGACCCACCGCACCCTCCCCCGCTCCACTGCCGCCGACGAGCACCCCCCGCACCCTCCATCTCAATCTTGATTCCACCCGCACCCTCCCCCGCTAGCTCCACCGCCGACGACGACCCACCGCACCCTCCCCCGCTCCACCGCCGCCGACGAGCACCCCCCACACCCTCCCCCGCTCCACGGCCGCCGAAGAGCACCCCCCGCACCCTCCCTCGCTCCACCGCCGCCGCCGATGATATTTTCAAATTACAAATGTGATGATATTTTTTAAAAAATTATTACTGTTTTTATAAAAAATTATTACTGTTTCATATTCATATTCATTTTCTAAAAAAATTGTAGACTACAATTGTCGTTAAACAACAATTATTACTGTTTTTATAAAAAAATATTACTGTTTCATATTCTTATTCATTTTCTAAAAAAAATTGTAGACTACAATTGTTGTTAAACAACAATTATTACTGTTTTTATAAAAAAATATTACTGTTTCATATTCTTATTCATTTATTAAAAAAATAATAATAAAATATACTAATGGCGCACCGGCCTGGTGGTGCGCCATTGCTATCTAGAAAAAAGATTTCTAATGGCGCACCGATGGTGGGTGCGCCATTGCTATCTAAAAAAACAATTTCTAATGGCGCACCGATGGGTGGTGCGCCATTAGTAAGCTTCCCCCCTATAGCTAAGTCCTCCCTCTCCCTCGCCAGATCCCATTCGTCCCTCTCTCCCTCGCCAGACACACGACGCTGCCGCCCCAACCCACGACGCCGCCGCCCCGACCCCCACTGGACTCCACCCCCGCCGCCCCCGCGCCCCCACCCCCGCCGCCCCGACCCTCAACGTCTTCGCCTTCCTCCTCGCTGTCGGCGCCGAGCAGCGACACAGCACCGTACGCCCCCCCCCCGACCCTCCTCCTCCCCTTGCCCCTCGCCTGCGCCGGGGCTAACGGCCCTTTCTCTGTCTCCCAGGGCAAGGTCTCCGGCGCCTCTACGACACCGACGCCTCACCGTCGATCCGCGTCACCTCGTCAACCCCGGCCCCGCATGAGCTCGCCATCATCTTCCTCTCGGTGAGCTGCACCGGTTCCCCTCCCCCCCTTTCTGTTAACTGAACATTGTCAGGTTTAGGTTCTGTTAACTGAAAAGTTTAGATTCAGAAACATTGTTGGACTGATAGGAAGTTTGTTGAACAGAGCAATCTACACCTGTAATTTCTACTGTTATGCCTTTGTTACTCCAGTCAAAATTTCAGTCAAAATTTTCCTGTCAAAATTTTCAGTCAAGCACAACTGATCATGTAACTTGAGACCTTGCCCTGCGGCATTATAATGTTTGATGCACAACTGGTCCTTTTCATTGTATTGGTCCTTTTCATTTTTGTCAAAGAGGCCCCGAGTTCTCTCTTCACTTCTGTGGTGATTGTCTTGGTCCTTTTCATTTTTGTCATGGCATTCTTGAGGTGCTGATGTGTCTGAGGGCATGAACCATGATCAGGTTGAGTTCAGATTTCATTAGATTAGATGGATTATCATGCCTTGTGTCCTGATAGTTGGATATTTGAGTAGTATTGTCAACAGTAATAACTTTTACATGTTTGCATTGCTTCCAAGAGTAACAGCAGGTGCTTAGGACACCTTTAGGAGATCTACTCATCTCTAATCATGCTACTCAAGGATAGGAACCGTAGGCTTCTATATATATTTTTTCAGTGTCCTTTATTGGTGGTTCTATGATGTAGTCTAGATGAAACCAATTGCATGCATTGAGAAATAGAGTATTAAAACAGAACTTGACGTGGTTTTCCACTTAGCTATCTGAATTGAGAAACAACATAGCTTTTGCGGTCTCTGAGGCAAAACTTGCTACTCCATATACAACTAATACTACTACTAGACAAGATACTACTCCATATACTACTAATACTACTATTGTATTTCATTTCAAAGTTCAAAATGTTGGCACTGAGATTTTCATTTCCAATGAGTGATGTTTTTCCTAGCAGTAGAAAAAACATAGCAACTTCTCTGATTTTATAAAGTTGTTCTTATATGGGTGAAACTTCACTTGTTTTTAGGCTAGTGCAGGGTGTTGCTTCTTCTGTATGGGCCAACTATGTCACAAATAAATTATTCCTTCTTCTGTATTTGACAAGTAATGACTTGCAAAGAAGATGATCATCTTGCTAGTTTGCTGGGTTTTGTCTTCGACCATTGTGTCGTGATGAATTTGCAGGTACCCCAAGAGGCCCTTGAGTTTGCCGGAATGTTGATTAACTTCCGTTCTGGCAAATTCGGGTACTCCATATGTCCTATTTTCAGCAAAGGTCATGCCGAAATTTTCCGTGAAATTTAGCATGACTTTCCTAAAAATAGGACATATGGGGTACTTGCGAATAATGCATGGGCCGGGGTATCTTAGTACTTAGTTAAGTAGGATCAACTGCCCCGCCATTCTTGCTGCATTAAACCATAGGTGGCAATAGAGCCAAGTGATTAGGCCCAACTTAGAATTCTCCTTAACATCGATAAACCCTAGATGATAAACCCAACATAGGTGGCAATAGAGCCATGTGATTAGTGCCAAGTGATTAGGCCCAACCTAGGGAGCCTCGGCGTCGACAAATCCCAAATGATAAAATCTTAGCTTTTAGGATGCCTCGGTGTCGACAAACCCTAAATGATGAGACCATGATCTTGTTCCTTGACAATAACCAACTTTTTGACCAAACTTTTCTCCTATTTAGAGCGAAACATGGCCCACAACGATGAGGCCGGCGGTTCGGGCGGCAAGCAATTCTGGGAGCTGTCCCAGGAGTTGGAGGAAGAACCTTACCGCTATGAGGACGCCGCGGAAGACACCGATCTTGACTACACAACCCCTAGTGGCGTCGGGGATGACACCACTGATGATGGCGCCGCGGATGCCACCACTGATGATGGCGGCGCACGCACAGATGGCAGCCAACCGAAGAGGCAACGGAAGGACCGGCGCCCAAGCGTGCTCGGCACCGTCAGGGAGGAATTTACTAAAGTGAACTCTAACGGGAATCCGACGGCGCCCAAACACATAGTCAAGGGGTACTCGGTTCAACTCGGGTGCATTCTCCGGAGCACCGTCTCGATCAACATCGATAACCTAAGGCATAAGGACCGAGGGAATTTGCGCAGCCTCCTCTTCACGAAGCTGCATGAACGATACAAGTTCCCTGCTGAGTTCGCAAACACACGCCTCTCAGGGAATAAAGTGAATGGTGCCGCCCTCACGAGGATGAGCACGGCCCTGTCTACTTGGAAAAGCACGGTGAAGGCAAGATTGAAAAAGGTGATAGTTATGAGAAGATCAAGACGAAATATCCTTTGATGAGCGAAGATGACTACAAGGAGTTCAAGATCAAGTGTGAGAGCCCTGCAACCTCCGAATCAAGTCAGTGGGGGAAAGAAATGCGGCAGTTGAACTTAGGGATCCACCAACTCGGTCCCGGCGGTTACAGAGTGGCGGAGCCTATATGTGACAAGGAGGACGCGGAGCGTGCCGAGCAAGGCCTACCGCCCCGCTTCGAGAAATACCGTGACAAGCAGACCAGGAACTTTCTCAGGGCCCGGTACAAGGAGGACCCGGTAACAAAGGAGCTTACCACGGATCCGAAGACCAAGGCGCTTGAGCTTCTTCTGGTAAGGAATACACCCCCGCGTAATTAGCTCCATATGGTTGCATTCTAATTAATCCCCAATATTTCTAAATGGTTCACGTTCCTTCCGCAGGACAAAGAAAGCAGTAGCGCGGGGTCGTCTCAGAGCTCCCCTTTCGACACCCCTTTGAATAGGGCGTTGAACGTAATGAAAAACAAGGATAAGCTCAGTCGTCAAAATGGTCGTGTGGCCAGCTAGTCGTGTGGCCAGCAAAGGCTTGTCCACAAAATGGTCGTCATACTATACCGCTGGTGGGCGAAAGGAGAAAAAGACCAGCTCGGAAAGACAGTCACGCAAGGTTGAAGCACTCAAGGCACAAGTGGCACGGATTCCGGAGCTTGTCCAAGAGCAACTAGAACAACAACTGGGAACGAAGCTCAACGCCATGGTGCCTACATTGATTCATGGGCTGACGACGTGGATTGCGGGCGGCCAACAGGGGCCTCCTCCGGTTCCCAGCTTCATGGCCAGCAACTCGCACAGCGCGCAGGCGGCGCCATTGGTGTCTCCGGCGGCGCCATTGGTGTCTCCGGCGGCGCCATTGGTGTCTCCGGCGGAGGCGGTATTCGTGTCTCCGGCGCCGGCAAGGGCATTGGAGCTTAATGCACCCGGGTGTACGCCGGCCGGCACCTCGCCAGCAAGCGGCCCCTCCGTCAGTTGCACGCCCGCCGTTGGCGGTGCCTCGACATTAGCCGAGCTCGATGGCATCACGGTAACTAAGCCTCTCGGCCGATGACTTCATCTCCTTGCCTTTGACTGGGCATCCCTGAAGCCCTACATGTTTTCGCAGGGCGCCGCCGACGTTCCTTGCACTCTCCTGCACTTCGTGGGCGGCGAGTTGGTCGATGTCGCCAAGGGCAGAATCATTCAACCGGGCAACCCCGTATTCCACGGTAATCTGATGCCACCCACAGTGTATAGGGTTGAAGTGGTTCGGGTGCTGCCAGGCTGCGACGAGCTGTTACCTCCGATTCGAGCCAGTGGGGCCGACGAAGAAGATGAGATGACCCTCAGCACCTTCGTAAGCCGGCCCCTGCTTTGGCCGAAGAGCCAGATTCGTTTGGGGGCGGGGGACACCACCCCACAGACAAGACCGCCAGTCATGCCGGCGCCAAGCCATGGAAAGAACGCCGCAACGCTACCGGACATGCTAGACATCCCTATGGCACAGGATCCAGACATGCATATGGCACAGGATCCGGACGACGACAACGACGACGGTACATTTACCAACATCGATAAGTACTTTGCCGAACATGGGTACGGTGACGAGTTCTACGGGCCTCCTTCTCAAGAACCCAACCAAGACGACCGCGATCTAGCTGGTACGGCGGAGAAACCCAGTTGCAACAGGCGTCGTCTGGCGTTCAGTTCTCAGGAGACGCCTCCAGCTGCCGCCTTCACCGAGCCTCAGATAGCTGAGGTGCCAAATATTATCAGCCCCAACACGCTCAAGAAGGCGGTCTGTGAGTAGAACTCGGTCCCATTACAGCAGATCAAGAAGAAGAGCCGGAAACGGAAGACTAAAAAGGGCGTCGGTGCGAGCCAGCCGGCACCGAGTACGATTCATGCTCAGGACGGTCCACCTTCACCTAAGGATATCTCGAGGAGGGTGCATGTGTCAGGTAGGGCGATGCTACCGAGTAATATGCTCAATGCTGCAACCGATGCTATGCGGAGTATGCACGACAGTGTTCTTTCTTTGGAGAAGCGGCGTCTTAGAGAGAATGATGTGGCATACCCGGTTTTCGTGGACAAGGTGCCAGAGGGCAAGGGCCTTGTGGATGGCGACATCGGGGGTACAATTGTCCTGCGGTTTGATGGCATCTTTGCTATGTTTAACCTTCATCCGCTGCACTACACCTTCGTTTGGCTGTTTTCGCTGAGTATGGAGATGCGGATCATTAGAGACAAGACCCCGGACATCGCGATAGTCGACCCCTTCTACATGCGTGCCAAGCTCTTGAGCAGCGCTGGGGACCGCCAAGTCGCGAGTTCACACCTCGATGGCATCATTCTGGCAAACCCAGAAAAGGATAACTTCCTTGTGGCTTACTTTCCCGAGTAAGTCATCCCTTAACCGCCCCGTAACATATGATTTCTTAGATTTCGATCATTCTTTTTTTTCTAACATCCCGTGTTCTATGCAGTGACACACATTGCACACTCATCCTCTTAAGCCCGAAATATTCCATGGCCACGTATTTTGACCCGAACCGTGACTCCAAGATAGACTACACAAATATCAAGAAAGTTCTTGATGATGTTCTCCCCGGCTACGCCAAATCTGGAGGCACCTTCACCAGGGCAGTTCGTAAGTACGGCAAGCACGTGTTCGCCCACAATACGACGTTCTGCTGTGTCAAGCAGCCGCCTCGCGGTCAGAAGGATTCCTACTACGCCCTCCATCACATGCGGGCGATCGTAAGGGACCTTCATCACCTTCTGCTACCAGATAATCTCAAAGATTGGGCCGCGAGCTTGTTGGCAATCCAGGACACGGACATCAGACAAGAATTCTTTCGCATCCAGTCGGAGTTTGCGGACATCATCCATCAAGATGTCCTTCATACCTCGGGGAAGTTCTTCCTCAGATATCAACCGTCCAACAGTGAGATAGACGGAACGCTACAAATGCAGGCTGACAACGCCCATGATTTCATGACCATCACGACAAACGGCGGCTTCATCCACGCTCCTGTCCCATGAGTCGAGTCGAAAGTAGTGATGTGTAGTTTGGAAACATTGATTGGCTCATGTTGTAATTAAACTTTAATGAATTGTATGTCTCTTTGGTTTGGACAGTCGTTCAACTTAGATGTAATCGATGCTATTTATTAGTAGGACCATGAATCGTGCTATTAATGTCTTGCTTTTCTCTTCCAATCCTTTTGTTGCATACTAATATATTGCTTATGTATGTATTGTCTGTTGTTTGGCTTGTGCATAGAGATGCCGCCGTATGTCGTGTACAAGGGTAAGGTTCCCGGAGTCTACGACGGCTGGGAGGAGTGTCGGAGACAGGTTCACCGTCTTAGCGGTAATAGTTACAAAGGGTACACCACTAGGGCGGAGGCGGAATCTAGATACGCCCGCTATCTAGCGGGAGAGAGGAGGGAGCGTTGGAGGAACCGGATCAAGACCAGTTTCATCGCGATGATGCTCATCGTGATGACCGCAGCTCTCTTCTATGTGATGGTAGTTTAGATGATCGATATCGACTTGTAATGTGAAGACAAACTCGATACTCGCGGTCTCGAGACTTGTAATGTTTTATCTTTGTTTGGTCTTTTGAATTCGGAGACTAATATGATGAATTGTATTCGGAGACTAATCTTCTATTGTATTCGATGAATCTGCTGTTGCTGTGTGCTGTTGTCTATATTCTGTCAAATAATATATTTTTTAACATGTGCAAAAATCAGAAAAGTAAAAAAAATAAAACCTAATATTCATACTAATGGCGCATCACTACAGAGTGTGCCATTAGTATGCCAAAGTATACTAATGGCGCATCACCCAACAGTGCGCCATTAGTATGCCAAAGCACATGGTTAAATATGGCCCCCTGGGAGGCATACTAATGGCGCATGGTGTTCTATACTAATGGCGTACTGCGTGGTGCGCCATTAGTATACCAGATACTAATGGCGCACCGATGGTGCGCCATTAGTAAGAAATACTAGTGGTGTGATACTAATGGCGCACCAGTAGTGCGCCATTAGTAGCCAAAATTGGTGCGCCATTAGTAGCCCTTTTCCTAGTAGTGAGTAGCTGCACCTATTAAAGTTGAAGAAAAGATTGTCACTTATAATGATCCTATTGTTCCTACTGCTTATGTTGAGAAACCACCTTTTCCTGTTAGGATAAAAGGTCATGCTAAAGCTTCAACTGTGGTTCGCAAAAGCAATATTAGAACCTATACACCTCCTGAACAAGTTAAAGTTGAACCTAATATTGCTATTGTTAAGGATCTCTTGGCTGATATTGATGGGCATGTTATTTATTTCTGTGATGAAACTGCTAGAATTGCTAAACCTTGTGCTAAAGATAAACATAGACCCGTGGTAGGCATGCCTGTTATTTCTGTTAAAATAGGAGATCATTGTTATCATGGCTTATGTGATATGGGTGCTAGTGCTAGTGCAATACCTATTGACTTATACAAAGAAATTATGCATGATATTGCACCTGCTGAGTTAGAAGATATTGATGCCAAAATTAAATTCCCAATAGAGATACTATTTCACCCATTGGAATTTTTAGAGATGTTGAAGTCTTGTGTGGGAAAACTAAATATCCTGCTGATTTTCTTGTTCTTGGTTCCCCACAAGATAGCTTTTGTCCCATTATATTTGGTAGACCCTTCTTGAACACAGCTAATGGTAAGATAGATTGCGAAAAGGATGTTGTTACTATTGGTTTAGGTGATATGTCTCATGAATTTAATTTCTCTAAATTTCATAGACAACACCGTGAATAGGAATTGCCTAGTAAAGATGAAATTATTGGTCTTGCTTCTATTGTCGTGCCTCCTAGTGGTCCTTTAGTACAATATTTGCTAGACCATGAAAATGACATGTTTATGAATGAAAGAAGGGAAATAGATGAAGTATTCTTTAAACAAGAACCCATCCTGAAACACAATTTGCCTGTCGAAATCCTAGGGGGATCCTCCTCCACCCAAGGGTGATCCCGTGTTTGAGCTCAAACCGTTACCTCATACTCTTAAATATGCTTATCTTGATGAGAAAAAGATATGTCCTCTTATTATTAGTGCTAACCTTTTAGAGCATGAGGAAGAGAGATTATTGAAAACTCTGAAGAAGCATCATGCTGCTATTGGATATACTCTTGATGATCTTAAAGGCATCAGTCCCACACTATGTCAACACAAAATAAATTTGGAGAAAGATGCCAAACCAGTTCGTGATCACCAACGACGGCTGAATCCTAAGATGAAAGAAGTGGTAAGAAAGGAAATACTAAAGCTCCTTGAGGCAGGTATAATTTATCCCGTTGCTGATAGTCAGTGGGTAAGTCCTATCCATTGTGTCCCTAAAAAGGGAGGTATTACTGTCGTTCCTAATGATAAAGATGAATTGATTCCGCAAAGAATTATTACAGGTTATAGGATGGTAATTGATTTCCGCAAATTAAATAAGGCTACTAAAAAAGATCATTACCCCTTACCATTTATTGATCAAATGATAGAAAGATTATCCAAACATACACATTTTTGCTTTTTAGATGGTTATTCTGATTTCTCCCAAATACCTGTGTTAGCTGATGATCAATCTAAGACCACTTTTACTTGCCCTTTCGATACTTTTGCTTATAGACGTATGCATTTTGGTTTAGGTAATGCACCTGCTACCTTTCAAAGATGCATGATGGCTATATTTTCTGATTTTTGTGAAAGGATATGTGAGGTATTCATGGATGATTTCTCCGTTTATGGATCCTCTTTTGATGATTGCTTAAGCAACCTTGATCAAGTTTTGGAGAGATGTGAAGAAACCAACCTTGTCTTGAATTGGGAGAAATGCCACTTTATGGTTAATGAAGGTATTGTCTTGGGGCACAAAATTTCTGAAAGAGGCATTGAAGTTGATAAACCTAAAGTTGATGCTATTAAAAAGATGTCGTGTCCCAAGGACATCAAAGGTATAAGAAGTTTCCTTGGTCATGCCGGTTTTTATTGGAGGTTCATTAAGGACTTCTCAAAAATTTCTGGGCCTCTGACTAATTTATTACAAAAAGATATACCATTCGTCTTTGATGATGATTGTGCAGAAGCCTTTGAAATACTTAAGAAAGGATTAACCTCTGCACCTATTGTTCAGCCACCTGATTGGAATTTACCTTTTGAAATTATGTGTGATGCTAGTGATTGTGATGTAGGTGATGTTCGAGGGCAAAGAGTTGATAAGAAATTAAATGTTATTCAATATGCTAGTAAAACTCTAGACAATGCCCAGAGAAATTATGCTACTACCGAAAAAGAATTCTTAGCAGTTGTATTTGCTTGTGATAAGTTCAGACCTTACATTGCCGATTCTAAAGTAAATATTCACACTGATCATGCTGCTATTAAATATCTTATGGAAAAGAAAGATGCTAAACCTAGACTTATTAGATGGGTTCTCTTGCTACAAGAATTTGATTTCCATATTATTGATAGAAAGGGAGCTGAGAACCCCGTTGCAGACAACTTGTCTAGGCTAGAGAATGTTCTTGATGACCCACTACCTATTGATGATAGCTTTCCTGCTGAACAACTAAATGTCATAAATGCTTCTCGTACTGCTCCATGGTATGATGATTATGCTAGTTATATTGTTGCTAAATTTATACCACCTAGTTTCACATACCAGCAAAAGAAAAAGGTTTTCTATGATTTAAGACATTACTTTTGGGATGACCCACATCTTTATAAACAAGGAGCAGATGGTGTTATTAGATGTTGTGTACCTGAGCATGAACAGAAACAGATCCTACGCAAGTGTCACTCCGCAGCTTATGGAGGACACCACGCTGGAGATAGAACTGCACATAAGGTATTGCAATCCGGTTTTTATTGGCCTACTCTCTTCAAGGATGCCCGTAAGTTTGTTGTATCTTGTAATGAATGTCAAAGAATTGGCAATATTAGTAGATGTCAAGAAATGCCTATGAATTATTCACTTGTTATTGAACCAGTTGATGTTTGGGGTTTTGATTATATGGGACCTTTTCCTGCCTCCAATGGATACACACATATTTTAGTTGCTGTTGATTACGTTACTGAGTGGGTAGAAGCTATTCCAACTAGTAGTGATGATTGATAACCCACAAGTATAGGGGATCGCAACAGTTTTCGATAAGTAAGAGTGTCGAACCCAACGAGGAGCTAAAGGTAGAACAAATATTCCCTCAAGTTCTATCGACCACCGATACAACTCTACGCACACTTGACGTTCGCTTTACCTAGAACAAGTATGAAACTAGAAGTACTTTGTAGGTGTTGTTGTATAGGTTTGAAAGATAATAAAGAGCAAGTAAATAAAAAGGAGGGGCTGTTTAGATAAAGACACAACTAAATTAGTTTTAGTAGAGAGCTTGTTGTTACGAGAAAGTTATTTGTCCCTAGGCAATCGATAACTAGACCGGTAATCATTATTGCAATATTATTTGAGGGAGAGGCATAAGCTAACATACTTTCTCTACTTGGATCATATGCACTTATGATTGTAACTCTAGCAAGCATCCGCAACTACCAAAGATCATTAAGGTAAAACCCAACCATAGCATTAAAGTATCAAGTCCTCTTTATCCCATACGCAACAACCCCCTTACTCAGGTTTGTGTTTCGGTCACTCACGCAACCCACTATAAGCGAATCATGAACGTATTGCAACACCCTACAGCGGGGATCCCTCACGCTTGCACGACACGGAGAGCACCATAGGACAGCACCAATAATAAAACACGCAACTCAAACCAATCTTGATCATCAAATAGCCCATAGGACAAAACAGATCTACTCAAACATCATAGGGTAGCCATACATCATTGGGAAATAATATATAGCATTGAGCACCATGTTTAAGTAGAGATTACAGCGGGTAAGAGAGAGGTTACACCGCTGCATAGAGGGGGGAAGAGTTGGTGGTGAAGTTGTTGGTGAAGATTGCGGTGATGATGATGGCCCCCGGTGGCACTCCGGTGCCACCGGAAGCGAGGGGGGAGAGCCCCCCTTCTTCTTCTTCTTCCATGACCTCCTCCCTAGATGGGAGAAGGGTTTCCCCTCTGGTCCTTGGCCTCCATGGCATGGGAGGGGCGAGAGCCCCTCCGAGATTGGATCTGTCTCTCTGTCTCTCTCTCTCTATTTTTGCGTTCTCAGATTCTACCCTTTAACCGTTTTTTATATTCCTGGAGATCCGTAACTCCAATTGGGCTGAAATTTTAACACGATCTCTATCCAGATATTAGCTTTCTTGCGAGAAAGAAGGGCATCAACCGGCCTATGCGGTGGACACAAGGGTCAGGGGTGTGCCTGCCCCCTGGGGCGCGCACCCCTGCCTTGTGGGCCCCTCGAGCATCGTCTCGCGTTGATTTCACTTCCCAAAAATCACATATATTCCAAAAAAATCTCCGTCCGTTTTTATCCCGTTTGAACTCCGTTTGATATGGATATTCTACCAAACAAAAAACATGCAACAAACAGGAACTAGCACTGGGCACTGGATCAATATGTTAGTCCCAAAAATAGTATAAAAAGTTGCCAAAAGTATATGAAAGTTGTAGAATATTGGCATGGAACAATCAAAAATTATAGATACAACGGAAACGTATTAGCATCCCCAAGCTTAATTCCAACTCGTCCTCGAGTAGGTAAATGATAAAAAAGATAATTTTTGATGTGGAATGCTACCTAGCATAATCTTGATCATGTATCTAATCATGGCATGAATATTAAGACACGAGTGATTCAAAGCAATAGTCTATCATTTGACGTAAAAACAATAATAATTCAAGCCTACTAATAAAGCAATCACGTCTTTTCAAAATAACAAGGCCAAAGAAAGTTATCCCTACAAAATCATATAGTCTGGCTATGCTCCATCTTCACCACACAAAATATTCACATCATGCACAACCCCGATGACAAGCCGAGCAATTGGTTCATACTTTTTAACGCGCTTCAGCATTTTCAAACCTCACGCAATACATGAGCGTGAGCCATGGATATAGCACTATAGGTGGAATAGAATGGTGGTTGTGGAGAAGAAAAAAAGGAGAAGATAGTCTCACATCAACTAGGTGTATCAACGGGCTATGGAGATGCCCATCAATAGATATCAATATTCGTGAGTAGGGATTGCCATGCAACGGATGCACTAAGAGCTATAAGTGTATGAAAGCTTAGACTGAAAAGTAAGTGGGTGTGCATCCAACTTGCTTGCTCATGAAGACCTCGGGCATTTGAGGAAGCCCATCATCGGAATATACAAGCCAAGTTCTATAATGAAAATTCCCACTAGTATATGAAAGTGATAACTCAAGAGACTCTCTATATGAAGAACATGGTGCTACTTTGAAGCACAAGTGTGGTAAAAGGATAGTAACATTGCCCCTTCTCTCTTTTTCTCTCATTTTTTTGGGGCCTTCTCTTTTTTTGGCCTTTCTCTTTTTTATCTTTTTTTTATTTTATTTTTAAAAAAAAATCGTCCGGAGTCTCATCCCGACTTGTGGGGGAATCATAGTCTCCATCATCCTTTCCTCACTGGGCAATGCTCTAATAATGATGATCATCACACTTTTATTTACTTACAACTCAATATTGCAACTCGATACTAGAGCAAAGATATGACTCTATATGAATGCCTCTGGCGGTGTACCGGGATGTGCAATGATCTAGCATAGCAATGACATCAAAAAAACGGACAAGCCATGAAAACATCATGGTAGCTATCTTACGATCATGCAAAGCAATATGACAATGAATGCTCAAGTCATGTATATGATGATGATGGCAGTTGCATGGCAAAATATCTCAGAATGGCTATGGAAATGCCATAATAGGTAGGTATGGTGGCTGTTTTGAGGAAGGTATATGGTGGGTTTAAGGTACCGACGAAAATTGCGCGGTACTAGAGAGGCTAGCAATGGTGGAAGGGTGAGAGTGCGTATAATCCATGGACTCAACATTAGTCATAAAGAACTCACATATTTATTGCAAAAGTTTATTAGCCCTCGAAGCAAAGTACTACTACGCATGCCCCTAGGGGGATAGATTGGTAGGAAAAGACCATCGCTCGTCCCCGACCGCCACTCATAAGGAAGACAATCAATAAATAAATCATGCTCCGACTTTGTTACATAACGGTTCACCATACGTGCATGCTACGGGAATCACAAACCTCAACACAAGTATTTATACTAATCCACAACTACCCACTAGCATGACTCTAATATCACCATCTTTATATCGCAAAACTATTGCAAGGAATCAAACATATCATATTCAGTGATCTACAAGTTTTATGTAGGATTTTATGACTAACCATGTGAATGACCAGTTCATGTCATCTCTCTAAATAGATATAAGTGAAGCAAGAGAGTTTAGTTCTTTCTACAAAAGATATGCCCACGCTCTAACAAATATAAGTGAAGCAAAAGAGCATTCTACAAATGGCGGTTGTATATGTAAAGAGAAACAGGCAATCCAAGCTTCAAATGATATAAGTGAAGTGCAATGAGCATTCTATAAATCAACCAAGGACTATCTCATACCAGCATGGTGCATAAAAGAAAAGTGAAAACTAAAGCAAAAGACGCTCCAAGATTGCACATATCGCATGAACGAAACGAATCCGAAAACATACTGATACTTGTTGAAGAAAGAGGGGATGCCTTCCGGGGCATCCGCAAGCTTAGACGCTTGAGTCTCCTTGAATATTTACTTGGGGTGCTTAGATAAAGACACAACTAAATTAGTTTTAGTAGAGAGCTTGTTGTTACGAGAAAGTTATTTGTCCCTAGGCAATCGATAACTAGACCGGTAATCATTATTGCAATATTATTTGAGGGAGAGGCATAAGCTAACATACTTTCTCTACTTGGATCATATGCACTTATGATTGGAACTCTAGCAAGCATCCGCAACTACTAAAGATCATTAAGGTAAAACCCAACCATAGCATTAAAGTATCAAGTCCTGTTTATCCCATACGCAACAACCCCCTTACTCGGGTTTGTGTTTCAGTCACTCACGCAACCCACTATAAGCGAATCATGAACGTATTGCAACACCCTACAGCGGGGATCCCTCACGCTTGCACGACACAGAGAGCACCATAGGACAGCACCAATAACAAAACACGCAACTCAAACCAATCTTGATCATCAAATAGCCCATAGGACAAAACGGATCTACTCAAACATCATAGGATAGCCATATATCATTGGGAAATAATATATAGCGTCGAGCACCATGTTTAAGTAGAGATTACAGCGGGTAAGATAGAGGTTACACCGCTGCATAGAGGAGGGGAGAGTTGGTGATGATGGTGGTGAAGTTGTTGGTGAAGATTGTGGTGATGATGATGGCCCCCGGTGGCACTCCGGTGCCACCGGAAGCGAGGGGGAGAGAGCCCCCCTCCTTCTTCTTCTTCCTTGACCTCCTCCCTAGATGGGAGAAGGGTTTACCCTCTGGTCCTTGGCCTCCATGGCATGGGAGGGGCGAGAGCCCCTCTGAGATTAGATCTGTCTCTCTGTCTCTCTCTGTTTCTGCGTTCTCAGATTCTACCCTTTCACCATTTCTTATATTCCCGGAGATCCATAACTCTGATTGCGCTGAAATTTTAACACGATATCTATTCAGATATTAGCTTTCTTGCGGCGAAAGAAGGGCATCAACCGCCTTACGGGGTGGCCACGAGAGTCAGGGGCGTGCCCCCTGCCTCGTGGGCCCCTCGAGCATCGTCTCACGTTGATTTCACTTCCCAAAAATCACATATATTCCAAAAACAATCTGTGTCCATTTTTATCCCGTTTGGACTCCGTTTGATATGGATATTCTGAGAAACAAAAAACATGCAACAAACAGGAACTGGCACTGGGCACTGGATCAATATGTTAGTCCCAAAAATAGTATAAAAAGTTGCCAAAAGTATATGAAAGTTGTAGAATATTGGCATGGAACAATCAAAAATTATAGATACGACGGAGACGTATCACTGATCATAACGCCTCTATTAAGATGCTTAAAGAAGTTATTTTTCCAAGGTTTGGAGTCCCTAGATATTTAATGACTGATGGTGGTTCACATTTTATTCATGGTGCTTTCCGTAAAATGCTTGCTAAGTATGATGTTAATCATAGAATTGCATCTCCTTATCACCCACAGTCTAGTGGTGTGACGCCCCCGATTCAATCGTACACTAATCATACACGCAAACGTGTACGATCAAGATCAGGACTCATGGGAAGATATCAAAACACAACTCTACAAATAAAAAGTCATACAAGCATCATATTACAAGCCAGGGGCCTCGAGGGCTGAATACAAGAGCTCGATCATAGACGAGTCAGCGGAAGCAACAATATCTGAGTACAAACATAAGTTAAACAAGTTTGCCTTAAGAAGGCTAGCACAAACTGGGATACAGATCGAAAGAGGCGCAGGCCTCCTGCCTGGGATCCTCCTAAACTACTCCTGGTCTTCGTCAGCGGGCTGCACGTAGTAGTTGGCACCTCCCGAGTAGTAGTAGTCGTTGTCGACGGTGGCGTCTGGCTCCTGGGCTCCAACGTCTGGTCGTAACAATCGAGTATAGAAAGGGGGAAAAGGGGGAGCAAAACAACCGTGAGTACTCATCCAAAGTACTCGCAAGCAAGGAGCTACACTACATATGTATGCATTGGTATCAAATGGAAAAGGCTATCATATGTGGACTGAACTGTAGAAAGCCGGAATAAGAGGGGGATAGCTAGTCCTATCGAAGACTATGCTTCTGGTAACCTCCATCTTGCAGCAGGAGAAGAGAGTAGATGGCAAGTTCACCAAGTAGCATCGTGTAGCATAATCCTAACCGATGGTCCTCCCCTCATCGCCCTGTGAGAGAGCGATCACCAGTTGTATCTGGCACTTGGAAGGGTGTGTTTTATTAAGTATCCGGTTCTAGTTGTCATAAGGTCAAGGTACAACTCTGGGTCGTCCTTTTACTGAGGGACACGGCTATTCGAATAGATCAACTTCCCTGCAGGGGTGCACCACATTTCCCAACACGCTCGATCCCCTTTGTCCGGACACACTTTTCTGGGTCATGCCCGGCCTCGGAAGATCAACACGTCGCAGCCCTACCTAGGCACAACAGAGAGGTCAGCACGCCGGTCTAAATCCTATGGCGCAAGGGTCTGGGCCCATCGCCCATTGCACACCTGCACGTTGCGTACGCGGCCGGAGAGCAGACCTAGCAACCTCCATTACAAAGGAAGTTGCATTACACGGTCCAACCCGGCGCGCGCCGCTCAGTCACTGACGTCACGAAGGCTTCGGCTGATACCACGACGTCGAATGCCCATAACTGTCCCTGCGTAGATGGTTAGTGCATATAGGCCAGTGGCCAGACTCAGATCAAATACCAAGATCTCGTTAAGCGTGTTATTTTGAAATAACCACGAACGCCGACTAGGGCCAGGCCCACCTCTCACCTAGGTTGTTTCAACCTGCCCTGTCGCTCCGCCACAAAGTAATCGTCGGGGGCCGTCGGGAACTCAGGCCCACCACTACCTGGATGGAGCCACCTGCTCCTTCAGCCCCCATCTCCAAACAGTATCACCGGTAATGTAACAGTGTAAAGTATATAGTATATGCTCGTGATCACCTCCCGAAGTGATCACGGCCCGGTAGTATAGCATGGCAGACGGACAAGAGTGTAGGGCCACTGATGATAATCTAGCATCGTATACTAAGCATTTAGGATTGCAGGTAAGGTATCAACAGTTGTAGCAACAATGACAGGCTATGCGTCAGAATAGGATTAACGGAAAGCAGTAACATGCTACACTACACTAATGCAAGCAGTATAGAGGAGAGTAGGTGATATCTGGTGATCAAGGGGGGGGCTTGCCTGGTAGCTCTGTTGCACAAGAAGAAGGATCGTCGGTGACGTAGTCATACTCAATCGCATCAATGCTGGTCTCGGGGTATACCGGAGAAGAAGAGGGGGAAGAAACAGTAAATACGGAGGAAACAAAGCATCACAAAACATAACGAGGCAAAACGCGGTGCTAGGTATGCCCTAAAACGGCACTAGTTGCTACTGGTGAAGGGGGGGAAACCTCCAGGAAAGTATTCCCGGTGTTTCACGTTTTCGGACAGATGGACCAAAGGGGAAAAGTTGCATGTTTGCTATGCTAGGGATGTGTGGTGGGCGAACGGATTGCGTATTCGGATTTGTCTCGTCGTTCTGAGCAACTTCATGTACAAGGTTTTTCCATCCGAGCTACGGTTTATTTTATATAAATTTTCAAAGTTTTAATTCATTTTTCTAAAATTTCTGGAATTAATATTAATTCGAAATTAAATAGTTAAATGCTAGGTGCACCCAGCTCTGCGTACACAGAAGTGTACCAGAGGCTGACAGGTGGGCCAGGAGGTCCCAGTTGACCAGTCAATGTTTGACTGGTCAACTGGGTGTGCGGCCCCGTGTCATTGACTGTTACACTAACATAGTAGTTAATTTAGTCTAACTAGGTTATCAGGCTAACACATTTTAATTAGTTCAATTAAACATGTTTAATTAAGTTAATTAATTGATTATGTATTATCATTTATATTTTTTAATCTTTTTTTATTTCCTTTTCTCTCGGGCCTTCCCCACCTGTCATAGGCCCAAGTGGCCAAGCGGGGTGGGTGGCTTAACAGGCGCAGGTGCCCGTGGAGGCCGAACCCGCCTGGGCGCAGGGCGAGGCCGAAGCCATGGCGAGGCGGGCCGACGAAGGGGAGGTGGCCGGCGGCCACGTGCGGTTGTGCCTGGGGGCGGACGGCAGAGGGGCGAGGCCGCGAGCTATAGTGGCGGGTATCGACCTGCGGCAGAAAGAGGAGGCGACGGCAGGCGAGGGAGGGGGCATGCGGGCACGAGCGGCCACGGGGAGGAGCAACGGCGACGGGTGAGGCATAGGGTGTGGGCGACGCACGGGTGCGGTGCCTCCGTCCCGGGCACTGGCGGGGTCGGGTGTTGTCGAGGACGACGCCATGACGAGCAGAGGCCGGAGGCGAGCAACTACACGAGCGACTGCAGGCGCGCCGACGAAGCAGGCAGCAGCGGTCAGCGGGCGAGCAGCAGCGTCGCAAGGGCGCGGCGGGGGTGGCCGCGGGCGCGGTTGGGAGCTGGCGCAGGCGCAGGTGGGAGCAGGGGTGGCGCAGGACGGCGGGCACGCACGACGTGGCGGGTCTACGGCAGCGGGCCGGGGAGCGGTGAAGCCATGGGGCGCGGGCGGTGGTTGCGGGGCGCGCCCCAGGCGCGTCGAGGAGCGGGCGTGCGCGAGCGGGCGATGGGAAGGGGCCGGTGATGGGCGCGGGGAGCACGGTCGGGGACGGCGCCGTATCGTGCGAGGGAGAGAGGAGGGGGGCCTCACGGGGGGATGTAGGGCACGGGGCAGTGGGTGTCGGGGAGGACGTCGGGGACGACAGTGACGAAGAGGAGGCAGGCCGGCGACGGTGTCCTGGCGCAGGGGCGGCGCGGTCGACGTGGCTTCGGGCGCCGGCATTGTTGGTCTCCGCAGCCCTGATCCAGATGGGATCGGGAGAGAGGGGGGAGTGAGGAACGTGGGTGTCGGTGGGGTGGGGTTGACCGTGAAGTGGGGGGTTCTGGGGGAGTGGGGTTGGGCCTTGGCCCAGTTGGGCAGGCCAGCTGGGCTGGAGCCCAGTGGGGGTGTTGTTCCTTTTTTTAGTTAGTCTTGGTTTTTTGTTTTTATTTCATTTCCCAAATTGTTTTAGTTTTGTAAAACATTCAAATAGCACCTAAAATAATATCATTAATTATACCACTGCCACAATAACTTTGGCACCTAGCTAAAATAGTTTAGTATTTTATAAAATATAATAGGAGTATAATTAATTGTTTTTACTATCGACTTAATCACTTTAGGGTATTTAATTATTTTATAAAGATGTTGTTTCTCCACCAATATTATCCATGATTTATTTGTCACATTTAGCACATTTTAGTTTTTATGTTTAAAAACTTCTACGTTTAACTTTATTTTAAATTTGAATTCAAAAGGGACTTGATTCACCGCAAGATTAACAATAGTAACCATGGTGATGTGGCATCATTAACGTGAGGTTACTGTAGCCTAATTATCCGGGCGTCACAAGTGGTCAAGTAGAATTGAGGAATAGAGAACTCAAATTAATTTTTCAAAAGACTGTTAATAGATCTAGAAAGAATTGGTCCAAGAAACTTGATGATGCATTATGGGCCTATAGAACTGCATATAAAAATCCTATGGGTATGTCTACGTATAAAATGGTCTATGGAAAAGCATGTCACTTACCTCTCGAGCTAGAACCTAAGGCTTATTAGGCTATTAAAGAGCTCAACTATGATTTCAAACTTGCTGGTGAGAAGAGGTTATTTGACATTAGCTCACTCGATGAATGGAGAACCCAAGCCTATGAGAATGCCAAATTATTTAAAGCAAAAGTTAAAAGATGGCATGACAAAAGAATACAAAAGTGTGAGTTTAATGTATGTGATTATGTATTGCTATACAACTCTTGTTTAAGATTTTTTTGCAGGAAAACTTCTCTCTAAATGGGAAGGTCCTTACGTTATCGAGGAGGTCTATCGTTCCGGTGCCATAAAAATCAACAACTTCGAAGGCACAAATCCGAAGGTGGTGAACGGTCAAAGAATCAAACATTATATCTCAGGTAATCCTATAAATGTTGAAACCAATGTTATTGAAACCGTAACCCCGGAGGAATACATAAGGGACACTTTCCGGAACGTTTCAGACTCCGAAAAGGAATAGGTATGTGGTACGGTAAGTAAACCGACTCCAAAACAGTTCTAATGGCAATTTTCTTCCGTTTTGGAATATTTAAAAAAATAGAAAAATAAGAAGCATTCCGGGAAGGACACGAGGGTGGACGGCTCGCCCTACCCCCCCCCCCCCCCCGGGCGCGCCCCCTGCCTCGTGGGCACCTCGTGCACTCTCCGGACTCCGTTTTCTTACACGTTACATATTTTGGTCGGTAAAAATTCATTATATAATCTCCTGGAGGTTTTGACTCCTGTATCACGCAAATATCTCATGTCTTTGTTTCGAGCTGTCCTGCTGCAGATTAGAGCAACATGTCGTCCCAGGATTCGGAAGGAGAAAGCTATGTGGCTGACTACCTTGCAGATCCTAAGGACTATGGGGATGTAGAGCATTGTGGTTGGACTACGGAAGAAGAAGAAGACTATGAACCCAAGGGAAGGGAGGAGACGAGCTCAGAAGAAGATGAAGTCCCATTACCTCAACCTAGGGACATGCATGTGGAGTTCAAAAAGTCAAGCCTCCCGGATAGAGTAAAGAAACCTAAGATCGAGTTTATCCCTTTTCGCCTCTTGCGGGAAAACAAGCAGGAACTATGCAAAAAGATACTGAGCCTAGAGCAGAAGATCGAGGACCTAAGGGACCAAAATTCTGTCCTCAAGCGCAAATTAAGGAAGAAGCCTACGCCATCAACAAAACCATCACATTCTTCACCAACAAAGAAGAATTGAGTATCTGGTATGGGCACTCCCCTTGGCAACTGCCAAGCTTGGGGGAGTGCCCCGGTATCGTATCACCATCACTTTTATCTTTACCATTTTTCTTAGTTCGATCCTTTTGATAATATCTTGATCTAGTAGAATAAAGTTTTAGTATGATCTAGTTGTGAGTTTTGCTTTCTGATCCTTCTATGTAATCGAGTCCATGACCTATATATAATTAAGATTAGTGTTGAGTCTGAAGGAAATATGCCCTAGAGGCAATAATAAAGTTATTATTTATTTCCTTATATCATGATAAATGTTTATTATTCATGCTAGAATTGTATTAACTGGAAACATAATACATGTGTGAATACATAGACAAACAAAGTGTCACTAGTATGCCTCTACTTGACTAGCTCGTTAATCAAAGATGGTTATGTTTCCTAACCATGAACAAGTAGTTGTTATTTGATTAACGAGATCACATCATTATGTGAATGATCTGATTGACATGACCCATTCCACTAGCTTAGCACCCGATCGTTTAGTATGTTGCTATTGCTTTCTTCATGACTTATACATGTTCCTATGACTATGAGATTATGCAACTCCCGTATGCCGGAGGAACACTTTGTGTGCTACCAAACGTCACAACGTAACTGGGTGATTATAAAGGAGCTCTACAGGTGTCTCTAAAGGTACATGTTGGGTTGGCGTATTTCGAGATTAGGATTTGTCACTCCGATTGTCGGAGAGGTATCTCTAGGGCCCTCTCGGTAATGCACATCACTTAAGCCTTGCAAGCATTGCAACTAATGAGTTAGTTGCGGGATGATGTATTACAGAACGACTAAAGAGACTTGCCGGTAACGAGATTGAACTAGGTATTTGGAATACCGACGATCGAATCTCGGGCAAGTAACATACAGATGACAAGGGAACAACATATGTTGTTATGCGGTCTGACCGATAAAGATCTTCGTAGAATATGTAGGAGCCAATATGAGCATCCAGGTTCCGCTATTGGTTATTGACCGGAGACATGTCTTGGTCATGTCTACATTGTTCTCGAACCCGTAGGGTCCGCACGCTTAAGGTTACGATGACAATTATATTATGAGTTTATAAATTTTGATGTACCGAAGTTTGTTCGGAGTCCCGGATGTGATCACGGACATGACGAGGAGTCTCGAAATGGTCGAGACATAAAGATTGATATATTGGAAGCCTATGTTTGGGTACCGGAAGTGTTCCGGGTGAAATCGGGATTTTACCGGAGTACCGGGAGGTTACCGGAACCCCCCAGGAGCTAAATGGGCCATGATGGGCCTTAGTGGAAAAGAGAAGAGGCAGCCCTACATGGGTCGCGCGCCCCTCCCCTCCCTTGGTCCGAATAGGACAAGGAGAGGGGGTCGGCCCCTCTCTCTCTTTTCCCCCCTCCGCGAATCCTATTCCAACTAGGATTGGGGGGGAATCCTACTCCCAGAGGGAGTAGGACTCTCCTGGCGCGCCCTCCTTGGCCGGCCAGCCTTCCCCCCTTTAGTCCTTTATATACAGAGGCAGGGGCACCCCAGAGAGACACAAGTTGATCCACGTGATCTATTCCTTAGCCGTGTGCGGCGCCCCCAGCCACCATAGTCCTCGATAATATTGTAGCGGTGCTTAGGCGAAGCCCTGCAGCAGTAGTACGTCAAGATCGTCACCACGCCGTCGTGCTGACGGAACTCTTCCCCGACACTTTGCTGGATCGGAGTCCGGGGATCGTCATCGAGCTGAACGTGTGCTAGAACTCGGAGGTGCCGTAGTTTCGGTGCTTGATCGGTCGGATCATGGAGACGTACGACTACATCAACCAAACGCTTCCGTTGTCGATCTACTAGGTATGTAGATCATACTCCCCCTCTCGTTGCTACGCATCACCATTATCTTGCGTGTGCATAGGAAATTTTTTGAAATTACTACGAAACCCAACAGTGGCATCCGAGCCTAGGTTTTATATGTTGATGTTATATGCACGAGTAGAACACAAGTGAGTTGTGGGCGATATAAGTCATACTGCTTACCAGCATGCCATACTTTGGTTCGGCGGTATTGTTGGACGAAGCGGCCCGGACCGACATTACGCGTACGCTTACGCGAGACCGGTTGTCCCGACGTGCTTTGCACATAGGTGGCTTGCGGGTGACAGTTTCTCCAACTTTAGTTGAATCGAGTGTGGCTATGCCCGGTCCTTGCCAAGGTTAAAACAGCACCAACTTGACAAACTATCGTTGTGGTTTTGATGCGTAGGTAAGATTGGTTCTTGCTTAAGCCCGTAGCAGCCACGTAAAAACTTGCAACAACAAAGTAGAGGACGTCTAACTTGTTTTTGCAGGGCATGTTGTGACGTGATATGGTCAAGACATGATGCTCAATTTTATTGTATGAGATGATCATGTTTTGTAACCGAGTTATCGGCAACTGGCAGGAGCCATATGGTTGTCGCTTTATTGTATGCAATGCAATCGCGCTGTAATGCTTTACTTTATCACTAAACGGTAGCGATAGTCGTGGAAGCACAAGCTCGGCAAGACGACAACGATGCTACGATGGAGATCAAGGTGTCGCGCCGGTGACAATGGTGATCACGACGGTGCTTCGAAGATGGAGATCACAAGCACAAGATGATGATGGCCATATCATATCACTTTTCTTGATTGCATGTGATGTTTATCTTTTATGCATCTTATCTTGCTTTGATTGACGGTAGCATTATAAGATGATCTCTCACTAAATTATCAAGTAGTGTTCTCCCTGAGTATGCACCGTTGCGAAAGTTCTTCGTGCTGAGACACCACGTGATGATCGGGTGTGATAGGCTCTACGTTCAAATACAACGGGTGCAAAACAGTTGCACATGCAGAATACTCAGGTTAAACTGGACGAGCCAAGCATATACAGATATGGCCTCGGAACACGGAGACCGAAAGGTCGAGCGTGAATCATATAGTAGATATGATTAACATAAAGATGTTCACCAATGAAACTACTCCATCTCACGTGATGATCGGACATGGTTTAGTTGATTTGGATCACGTAATCACTTAGAGGATTAGAGGGGTGTCTATCTAAGTGGGAGTTCTTTAAGTAAATTAACTGAACTTAAATTTATCATGAAACTTAGTACCTAATTAGTATCTTGCTTGTTTATGTGTGATTGTAGATAGATGGCTCGTGCTGTTGTTCCGTTGAATTTTAATGCATTCCTTGAGAAAGCAAAGTTGAAAGATGATGGTAGCAATTACACGGACTGGGTCCGTAACTTGAGGATTCTCCTCATTGCTGCACAGAAGAATTACGTCCTGGAAGCACCGCTGGGTGCCAGGCCTGCTACAGGAGCAACGCCGGATGTTATGAACGTCTGGCAGAGCAAAGCTGATGACTACTCAATAGTTCAGTGTGCCATGCTTTACGGCTTAGAATCGGGACTTCAACGATGTTTTGAACATCATGGAGCATATGAGATGTTCCAGGAGTTGAAGTTAATATTTCAAGCAAATGCCCGGATTGAGAGATACGAAGTCTCCAATAAGTTCTATAGCTGCAAGATGGAGGAGAACAGTTCTGTCAGTGAGCATATACTCAAAATGTCTGGGTATAATAATCACTTGATTCAGTTGGGAGTTAATCTTCCAGATGACTGCGTCATTGACAGAATTCTCCAATCACTGCCACCAAGCTACAAGAGCTTCGTGATGAACTATAATATGCAAGGGATGAATAAGACTATTCCCAAGCTCTTCGCGATGCTGAAAGCTGCGAAGGTAGAAATCAAGAAGGAGCATCAAGTGTTGATGGTCAACAAGACCACTAGTTTCAAGAAAAAGGGCAAAGGGAAGAAGAAGGGGAACTTCAAAAAGAACGGCAAGCAAGTTGCTACTCAAGAGAAGAAACCCAAACCTGGACCTAAGCCTGAAACTGAGTGCTTCTATTGCAAGTAGACTGGTCACTGGAAGCGGAACTGCCCCAAGTTTTTGGCGGATAAGAAGGATGGCAAGGTGAACAAAGGTATATGTGATATACATGTTATTGATGTGTACCTTACTAATGCTCGCAGTAGCACCTGGGTATTTGATACTGGTTCTGTTGCTAATATTTGCAACTCGAAACAGGGACTACGGATTAAGCGAAGATTGGCTAAGGACGAGGTGACGATGCGCGTGGGAAACGGTTCCAAAGTCGATGTGATCGCAGTCGGCACGCTACCTCTACATCTACCTTCGGGATTAATATTAGACCTAAATAATTGTTATTTGGTGCCAGCGTTAAGCATGAACATTATATCTGGATCTTGTTTGATGCGAGACGGTTATTCATTTAAATCAGAGAATAATGGTTGTTCTATTTATATGAGTAATATCTTTTATGGTCATGCACCCTTGAAGAGTGGTCTATTCTTGTTAAATCTCGATAGTAGTAATACACATATTCATAATGTTGAAGCCAAAAGATGCAGAGTTGATAATGATAGTGCAACTTATTTATGGCACTGCCGTTTAGGTCATATCGGTATAAAGCGCATGAAGAAACTCCATACTGATGGACTTTTGGAACCACTTGATTATGAATCACTTGGTACTTGCGAACCGTGCCTCATGGGCAAGATGACTAAAACGCCGTTCTCCAATACTATGGAGAGAGCAACAGATTTGTTGGAAATCATACATACAGATGTATGTGGTCCGATGAATATTGAGGCTCATGGCGGATATCGTTATTTTCTCACCTTCACAGATGATTTAAGCAGATATGGGTATATCTACTTAATGAAACATAAGTCTGAAACGTTTGAAAAGTTCAAGGAATTTCAGAGTGAAGTTGAAAATCATCGTAACAAGAAAATAAAGTTTCTACGATCTGATCGTGGAGGAGAATATTTGAGTTACGAGTTTGGTGTACATTTGAAAAATTGTGGAATAGTTTCGCAACTCACGCCACCCGGAACACCACAGCGTAATGGTGTGTCCGAACATCATAATCGTACTTTACTGGATATGGTGCGATCTATGATGTCTCTTACTGATTTACCGCTATCATTTTGGGGATACGCTCTAGAGACGGCCGCATTCACGTTAAATAGGGCACCATCAAAATCTGTTGAGACGATGCCTTATGAACTGTGGTTTGGCAAGAAACCAAAGTTGTCGTTTTTGAAAGTTTGGGGCTGCGATGCTTATGTGAAAAAGCTTCAACCTGATAAGCTCGAACCCAAATCGGAGAAATGTGTCTTCATAGGATATCCAAAGGAGACTATTGGATACACCTTCTATCACAGATCCGAAGGCAAGACTTCTGTTGCTAAATTCGGAAACTTTCTGGAGAAGGAGTTTCTCTCGAAAGAAGTGAGTGGGAGGAAAGTAGAACTTGACGAGATAACTGTACCTGCTCCCTTATTGGAAAGTAGTGCATCACAGAAAACTGTTTCTGTGACACCTACACCAGTTAGTGAGGAAGCTAATGATGATGATCATGAAACTTCAGAACAAGATACTACTGAACCTCGTAGATCAACCAGAGTAAGATCCGCACCAGAGTGGTACGGTAATCCCGTTCTGGAAGTCATGCTGCTAGATCATGATGAACCTACGAACTATGAAGAAGCGATGGTGAGCCCAGATTCCGCAAAGTGGCTTGAAGCCATGAAATCTGAGATGGGATCCATGTATGAGAACAAAGTATGGACTTTGGTTGACTTGCCCGATGATCGGCAAGAAATTGAGAATAAATGGATCTTCAAGAAGAAGACTGACGCTGACGGTAATATTACTGTCTACAAAGCTCGACTTGTCGCAAAAGGTTTTCGGCAAGTTCAAGGGATTGACTACGATGAGACCTTCTCACCCGTAGCGATGCTTAAGTCTGTCCGAATCATGTTAGCAATTGCCTCATTTTATGATTATGAAATTTGGCAGATGGATGTAAAAACTGCATTCCTGAATGGATTTTTGGAAGAAGAGTTGTATATGATGCAACCAGAAGGTTTTGTCGATCCAAAGGGAGCTAACAAAGTGTGCAAGCTCCAGCGATCCATTTATGGACTAGTGCAAGCCTCTCGGAGTTGGAATAAACGCTTTGATAGTGTGATCAAAGCATTTGGTTTTATACAGACTTTTGGAGAAGCCTGTATTTACAAGAAAGTGAGTGGGAGCTCTGTAGCATTTATGATGTTATATGTAGATGACATATTACTAATTGGAAATGATATAGAATTTCTGGATAGCATAAAGGGATACTTGAATAAGAGTTTTTCAATGAAAGACCTCGGTGAAGCTGCTTACATATTAGGCATTAAGATCTATAGAGATAGATCAAAATTCTTAATTGGACTTTCACAAACCACATACCTTGACAAAGTTTTGAAGAAGTTCAAAATGGATCAAGCAAAGAAAGGGTTCTTGCCTGTGTTACAAGGTGTGAAGTTGAGTAAGACTCAATGCCTGACCACTGCAGAAGATAGAGAGAATATGAAAGATGTTCCCTATGCATCAGCCATAGGATCTATCATGTATGCAATGCTGTGTACCAGACCTGATGTGTGCCTTGCTATAAGTCTAGCAGGGAGGTACCAAAGTAATCCAGGAGTGGATCACTGGACAGTGGTCAAGAACATCCTGAAATACCTGAAAAGGACTAAGGATATGTTTCTCATATATGGGGGTGACAAAGAGCTCATCGTAAAAGGTTACATTGATGCAAGCTTTGACACTGATCCGGACGATTCTAAATCGCAAACCAGATACGTGTTTACATTAAACGGTGGAGCTGTCAGTTGGTGCAGTTCTAAACAAAGTGTTGTAGTGGGATCTACATGTGAAGCGGAGTACATAGCTGCTTCGGAAGCAGCAAATGAAGGAGTCTGGATGAAGGAGTTCATATCCGATCTAGGTGTCATACCTAGTGCATCGGGTCCAATGAAAATCTTTTGTGACAATACTGGTGCAATTGCCTTGGAAAAGGAATCTAGATTTCACAAGAGAACCAAGCACATCAAGAGACGCTTCAATTCCATCCGGGATCTAGTCCAGATGGGAGACATAGAGATTTGCAAGATACATACGGATCTGAATGTTGCAGACCCGTTGACTAAGCCTCTTCCACGAGCAAAACATGATCAGCACCAAGGCTCCATGGGTGTTAGAATCATTACTGTGTAATCTAGATTATTGACTCTAGTGCAAGTGGGAGACTGAAGGAAATATGCCCTAGAGGCAATAATAAAGTTATTATTTATTTCCTTATATCATGATAAATGTTTATTATTCATGCTAGAATTGTATTAACCGGAAACATAATACATGTGTGAATACATAGACAAACAAAGTGTCACTAGTATGCCTCTACTTGACTAGCTTGTCATTCAAAGATGGTTATGTTTCCTAACCATGAACAAGTAGTTGTTATTTGATTAACGAGATCACATCATTAAGTGAATGATCTGATTGACATGACCCATTCCACTAGCTTAGCACCCGATCGTTTAGTATGTTGCTATTGCTTTCTTCATGACTTATACATGTTCCTATGACTATGAGATTATGCAACTCCCGTATGCCGGAGGAACACTTTGTGTGCTACCAAACGTCACAACGTAACTGGGTGATTATAAAGGAGCTCTACAGGTGTCTCTAAAGGTACATGTTGGGTTGGCGTATTTCGAGATTAGGATTTGTCACTCCGATTGTCGGAGAGGTATCTCTAGGGCCCTCTTGGTAATGCACATCACTTAAGCCTTGCAAGCATTGCAACTAATGAGTTAGTTGTGGATGATGTATTACAGAACGAGTAAAGAGACTTGCCGGTAACAAGATTGAACTAGGTATTTGGAATACCGACGATCGAATCTCGGGCAAGTAACATACAGATGACAAAGGGAACAACGTATGTTGTTATGGGGTCTGACCGATAAAGATCTTCGTAGAATATGTAGGAGCCAATATGAGCATCCAGGTTCCGCTATTGGTTATTGACCGGAGACATGTCTCGGTCATGTCTACATTGTTCTCGAACCCGTAGGGTCCGCACGCTTAAGGTTACGATGATAGTTATATTATGAGTTTATACATTTTGATGTACCTAAGTTTGTTCGGAGTCCCGGATGTGATCACGGACATGACGAGGAGTCTCGAAATGGTCGAGACATAAATATTGATATATTGGAAGCCTATGTTTGGTTACCGGAAGTGTTCCGGGTGAAATCGGGATTTTACCGGAGTATCGGGAGGTTACCGGAACCCCCCGGGAGCTAAATGGGCCATGATGGGCCTTAGTGGAAAAGAGAAGAGGCAGCCCTACATGGGCCGCGCGCCCCTCCCCTCCCTTGGTCCGAATAGGACAAGGAGAGGGGGCTGGCCCCTCTCTCTCTTTCCCCCCTCCGCGAATCCTATTCCAACTAGGATTGGGGGGGAATCCTACTCCCAGAGGGAGTAGGACTCTCCTGGCGCGCCCTCCTTGGCCGGCCAGCCTTCCCCCCTTTAGTCCTTTATATACAGAGGCAGGGGCACCCCAGAGAGACACAAGTTGATCCACGTGATCTATTCCTTAGCCGTGTGCGGCGCCCCCAGCCACCATAGTCCTCGATAATATTGTAGCGGTGCTTAGGCGAAGCCCTGCAGCAGTAGTACGTCAAGATCGTCACCACGCCGTCGTGCTGACGGAACTCTTCCCTGACACTTTGCTGGATCAGAGTCCGGGGATCGTCATCGAGCTTAACGTGTGCTAGAACTCGGAGGTGCCATAGTTTCGGTGCTTGATCGGTCGGATCGTGGAGACGTACGACTACATCAACCAAACGCTTCCGTTGTCGATCTACTAGGTATGTAGATCATACTCCCCCTCTCGTTGCTATGCATCACCATGATCTTGCGTGTGCGTAGGAAATTTTTTGAAATTACTACGAAACCCAACAGAGTCAAGGGCTTGATTATCTTTCCATGATCCTGGGTGAATAAAAGAAAAGAGAAAGAATAAAAAGAATAAAAGAGATCATATGGATCTTATGGAGAGTAATGAGCTCACATAGAAAGAGTATGATGAATAAAAGTTGTTGAGAGTTGACAAACATAGTTTTGGTCATCGTTGCAATTAATAGGAAGTAATAAAGAAAGAGAGGTCTTCACATATAAATATACTATCTTGGACATCTTTTATGATTGTGAGCACTCATTAAAATATGACATGCTAAAGAGTTGATGTTGGACAAGGAAGACAATGTAATGGGTTATGTTTTCTTACATCTGAGATAAATTATATTGTCATGGATCATCCAACATGATTGAGCTTGCATTTCCCCCTCATGCTAGCCAAATTCTTTGCACCAAGTAGAGATACTACTTGTGCTTCCAAACACCCTTAAACTAGTTTTGCCATGAGAGTCAACCATACCTACCTATGGATTGAGTAAGATCCCTCAAGTAAGTTGTCATCGGTGCAAGTAATAAAAAATTTCCCTCTAAATATGTATGACTTGTTAGTGTGGGAGAAAATAAGCTTTATACGATCATGTGATATGGAAGAAATAAAAGCGATAGACTGCATAATAAAGGTCCATATTACAAGTGGCAATATAAAGTGACATTCATTCGCATTAAGATTTTGTGCATCCAACCATTAAAGCGCATGACAACCTCTGCTTCCCTCTGCGAAGGGCCTATCTTTTACTTTTATCTCCTACCTTGCATAAGAGTCATGGTGATCTTCACCCCTCCTTTTTTAAAATTTTATCTTTTGGCAAGCACAACATGTTGGAAAGATCCTGGTATATATGGCTAATCAGATGTGAGTTTTCATGAACTATTATTGTTAACATTACCCTTGAGGTAAAACGTTGGGAGGCAAAACTATAAGCCCCTATCTTTCTCTGTCTCCGATTAAAACTCCACACCCATAAGTATTGCGTGAGTGTTAGCAATTGTGAAAGACTATATGCTAGTTGAGTATGTGGACTTGCTGAAAAGCTCTTATATTGACTCTTTCCTATGGTATTATAAATTGCAATTGCTTCAATGACCGAGATTATAGTTTGTTAGTTTTCAATGAAGTTTATGGTTCATACTTGAAATTGTGATTGAATTGTTACTTTGGCATAAGAGATCATATGACAATAATCATATAAGTTGTTGTTCTAAGAATGATCATGATGCCCTCATGTCCGTATTTTATTTTTATCGACACCTCTATCTCTAAACATGTGGACATATTTTTTGATTTTGGCTTTCGCTTGAGGACAAGCGAGGTCTAAGCTTGGGGAAGTTGATATGTCCATTTTGCATCATGCTTTTATATCGATATTTATTGCATTATGGGATGTTATTACACATTATGTCACAATACTTTTGCCTAGTCTCTCTTATTTTACAAGGTTTACATAAAGAGGGAGAATGCCGGTAGTTGGGATTCTGGGCTGGAAAAGGAGCAAATATAAGAGACCTATTCTGCACAGCTCCAAAAGTCCTGAAACTTCATGGAAGTCATTTTCAGAATATATAAAAAATACTGAATGCAAGAAGTTCCGGAGGGGGGCCACACCCTGCCCACAAGGGTGGGGGCGTGCCCTACCCCCTCGGCGCGCCCCCCTGCCTCGTCGCCCCCCTGGTGGCCCTCCGATGCTCATCTTCTTCTATATGGAGTCTTTCGATGAGAAAAAAATCATAAGCCAGCCTTCGAGACGAGACTCCGCCGCCACGAGGCGGAACATTGGTGGAACCAATCTAGGGCTCTGGCGGAGCTGTTCTGCCGGGGAAACTTCCCTCCGGGAGGGGGAAATCATCACCATCGTCATCACCAATGATCCTCTCATCGGGAGGGGGTCAATCTCCATCAACATCTTCACCAGCACCATCTCCTCTCAAACCCTAGTTCATCTCTTGTATCCAATTCTTGTCTCCAAGTCTAGGATTGGTACCTGTGGGATGAGATGTATGTTGTCTCTCCTCTAGTGGTGTCATGTGAACGTCGACTACATGACACTTCACCATTATTTGGGCCTAGAGGAAGGCATTGGGAAGTAATAAGTAGATGATGGGTTGCTAGAGTGACAGAAGCTTAAACCCTAGTTTATGTGTTGCTTCGTAAGGGGCTCATTTGGATCCATATGTTTCATCCTATGGTTAGGTTTACCTTAATACTTTTGTTGTAGTTGAGGATGCTTGCACTAGAGGTTAATCATAAGTGGGATGCTTTTCCAAGTAAGGAAAGCACCCAAGCACCGGTCCACCCACATATCAGATTATCAAAGTACCAAACGCGAATCATATGAACATGATGAAAACTAGCTTGACGATAATTCCCATGCGTCCTCGGGAGCGCTTTTCTCTATATAAGAATTTGTCCAGGCTTGTCCTTTGCTACAAAAAGGATTGGGCCACCTTGCTGCACTTTATTTACTTTTGTTACTTGTTGCTCGTTACCAATTACCTTATCACAAAACTATCTGCTACCTATAATTTCAGTGCTTGCAGAGAATACCTTGCTGAAAACCGCTTATCATTTCCTTCTGCTCCTCGTTGGGTTCGACACTCTTACTTATCGAAAGGACTACGATAGATCCCCTATACTTGTGGGTCATTTGTGATGTGCGGTGTCGGGGCCTGGACATCGATCACGTTGGTCGAGTCATCGAACATAAAGCGGGGCAACTGGGACAAGGTGGGGTCACTGATGGATCACTAACCAACCTATACTAAGCAGTTTGGAATAAGCAGGTAAGGTAACAATAATAAGGTAACAAAAACAGGCTATGCATCATAGTAGGATCACACATAAAGCAGTAGCAGTTCTAATGCAAGCATAAGAGGGAAATAAATGGGCAATATCGGAATGCTCAAGGGGGGTTTGCTTGCCTGGAAGCTCTGTTGAAAAGGAAGAAGGCTCGTCGGAGACGTAGTCGATCACAGGGGCGGCATCAGTCTCAGGGTCTATCGGAGAGAAGAGGGGGAAGAAATAGTAAATACAGAGCAAACAGATGCATCACTAAGCATTACATGACGATAGGTAGAGCTAGGGTTGTCCTAATGTAGTACTGCATGTTGCAGACAGAGGGGATAAACATCCGAGGATGAATTCCCGGTGTTAGACGAATTCTGGACAGGTGGAAGAGAGGGGACGGTTCCATGTTCAGCATGCTAGGCGCAGGTGACAGGCGAATGGACCGAGCATTCAGATTCGTTGGATTTTTTCTTAGCAACTTTCATGTAGAAAACATTTTCATCGAAGTTACGGTTTATTTTCAATGAATTTTCAGAGTTTTAAACATTTTCTGGAATTAATTAAATTAGAAGAAAATAAATATGACGTCAGCCTGGCGTGTTGATGACGTTAGCAGTCAACAGACTCGCTGACCAGGTCAAACCTGACCTGTAGGTCCCACCTGTCATAGAGAGTGGGGCTAACAGGGGTTTATTTTAATTTGACAAAGTTAATTAGCAGTAGGGCCCCATATGTCAGTGACTGATTAGGTTAACTAATTATTTTTATTTATAAAAACTTTTTAGTTAGAGGATTAAGCGGTGGAGCCTGCGTGTCAGTGGCACTGAGTGCCTAGTCAGCATAGTTGACCACGGTCAACGTGGTCAACTGGGTCCAGCGGCCCATGGGTAGGGACCCAGAGGCAGGCCCCACTGGTGTCAGGTCAGCATCGGTGCCGGAGCAATGCCGGTGAGACCATTCGCGGCGGCCGAATGCCAGAGACGGCCGGAATCGCGCTACGGCGCATCATTTGAGCCGTGGTCGGGCATGTTCGGAAGCTGATGATATCGCGCGTCGAATGCTACCAATGTTTGGGCTTGGGAATAGCTGGAACATCGCCAGCGATGAGCGCGGTGGACGGCAGTTCGGGCGTGGACGGGGATCGCGCTACCAACGTTTGGGCCTGGGAATGGCCAGAGCTCGATGTGAAGCTCAGCCGCGCGTTACAGTGGTGAAGGCCACGGCGGCGAGCTCATCGGCGGCGGTGCGTGCGGGTTCTAGCAGAGCAGCGGCTACGGGCGACTAGAGGGGGGGTAGGGAAGGGCGCGTTCGGCACAGGAGCTCACCGCGGGAGCGTGGGGACTAGGTAGTGAGCTCGGGGAGGACTGGTGCTGCAGATTGACGGCGAGGTCCTGCGGTGGCCGTAGAGGAGGAAGAGGAAGACTGCGACAGTGGCAGTCCCTTCCGGTCCCGATCTGTTGTCGAGAAAGAAGAGGAGGACCACGCCGGAGCTCCTGGACTTGACAGAGTGGCGTATGGGTGATGGTGGCCTTAGGTACGGTGAACGACGGCGATGGTGGCGCTCGGGCATCCGCCCAAATCGAAGCAGAGAGGGGGTGCTACCTCTTGAGCACTGCGTTGGTTTTCCCCAAAGAGGAAGGGATGACGCAGCAAAGTAGCGTAAATATTTCCCTCAGTTTTGAGAACCAAGGTATCAATCCAGTAGGAGGCTACGCACGAGTCCCTCGTACCTACACAAAACAAATAAATCCTCGCAACCAACGCAAATAGGGGTTGTCAATCCCTATAAGGCCACTTACGAGAGTGAGATCTGGTAGATATGATAAGATAATATTTTTGGTATTTTTGTGATAAAATATGCAAAGTAAAATAAAGGCAAAGTAAATAGCAAAGGAAATAACTAAGTAGTAGGAGATCAATATGATAAAGATAGACCCGGGGGCCATAGGCTTCACTAGTGGCTTCTCTCGAGAGCATATGTATTCTATGGTGGGTGAACAAATTACTGTTGAGCAATTGACAAAATTGCGCATAGTTATGAGAATATCTAGGTATGATCATGTATATAGGCATCACGTCCGAGACAAGTAGACTGACTCTTGCCTACATCTACTACTATTACTCCACTCATCGACCGCTATCTAGCATGCATCTAGAGTATTAAGTTAAAAACAGAGTAACGCCTTAAGCAAGATGACATGATGTAGAGGGATAGACGCATGCAATATGAAGAAAACCCCATCTTGTTATCCTCGATAGCAACAATACAATATGTGCCTTGCTGCCCTTACTGTCACCGGGAAAGGACACCGCAAGATTGAACCCAAAGCTAAGCACTTCTCCCATTGCAAGAAAGATCAATCTAGTAGGCCAAACCAAACTGATAATTCGAAGAGACTTGCAAAAATAACCAATCATACATAAAAGAATTCACAGAAGATTCAAATATTTTTCATAGATAGACTTGATCATAAACCCACAATTCATCGGTCTCAACAAACACACCACAAAAAGAAGATTACATCGAATAGATCTCCACAAGAGAGGGGGAGAACATTGTATTGAGATCCAAAAAGAGAGAAGAAGCCATCTAGCTACTAACTATGGACCCGTAGGTCTGAGGTGAACTACTCACACTTCATCGGAAGGGCTATGGTGTTGATGTAGAAGCCCTCCGTGATCGATGCCCCCCTTTAGCAGAGCTCCGGAACAGGCCCCAAGATGGGATCTCGTGGATACAGAAAGTTACGACGGTGGAATTAGGGTTTTGGTTCCATTTCTGATCATTTGGGGGTACGTGGATATATATATAGGAGGAAGGAGTACGTCGGTGGAGCTACAGGGGGCCCACGAGGGTGGAGGGCGCGCCTGGTGGGGGTGGGCGCACCCCCTACCTCGTGGCCTCCTCTTTTCTTTCTTGACGTAGGGTCCAAGTCTCCCGGGTCTTGTTCGTTGAGAAAATCACATTCCCGAAGGTTTCATTCCATTTGGACTCCATTTGATATTCCTTTTCTTCGAAACCCTAAAACAGGCAAAAAACAGCAATTCTGGGCTGGGCCTCCGGTTAATAGGTTAGTCCCAAAAATAATATAAAAGTGGATAATAAAGCCCAATAATGTCCAAAACAGTAGATAATATAGCATGGAGCAATCAAAATTATAGATACATTGGAGACGTATCAAGCATCCCCAAGCTTAATTCCTGCTCGTCCTCGAGTAGGTAAATGATAAAAACAGAATTTTTGATGCGGAGTGCTACTTGGCATAATTTTAATATAATTCTTCTTAATTGTGGTATGAATATTCAGATCCGAAAGATTCAAGACAAAAGTTCATATTGACATAAAAATAATAATACTTCAGGCATACTAACTAAGCAATTATGTCCTAAACAATCTGTCAAAAACAACACATGAAAAACAGAATCTGTCAAAAACAACACACGAAAAACAGAATCTGTCAAAAACAGAACAGTCTGTAGTAATCTGTAGCTAGCGCAAGATCTGGAACCCCAAAAATTCTAAAATAAATTGCTGGACGTGAGGAATTTATCTATTAATCATCTTCAAAAAGAGTTAACTAAATAGCACTTTCCAAATAAAAATGACAGCAGTACTCGTGAGCGCTAAAGTTTCTGTTTTTTACAGCAAGTTCAACAAGACTTTCCCCAAGTCTTCCCAATGGTTCTACTTGGCACAAACACTAATTAAACACAAAAAACACAACCAAAAAAGAGCTAGATAAATTATTTATTACTAAACAGGAGCAAAAATCAAGGAATAAAAATAAAATTGGGTTGCCTCCCAACAAGCGCTATCGTTTAACGCCCCTAGCTAGGCATAGCAATCAAGAATAGATCTAGGTATTGCCATCTTTGGTTGGAAATCCATAAGTGGCTCTCATAAGATCGTGCCAAATCAAGAACATGAGAGAGAGAGAGATCAAACACATAGCTACTGATACATACCCTCAGCCCCGAGGGAGAACTACTCCCTCCTCGTCATGGAGAGCACCGGGATGATGAAGATGGCCATCGGAGAAGGATTCCCCCTCCGGCAGGCTGCCAGAACGGGTCTAGATTGGCTTTCGGTGGCTACGGAGGCTTCTGGCGGCGGAACTCCCGATCTATTGTGCTCCTCGATGTTTTAGGGTATATAGAGATATATAGGCGGAAGAAATACGCCAGGGGGCCACGAGGGGCCCACGAGGGTGGAGGGCGCGCCCAGGGGGGTGGGCGCGCCCCCCTACCTCGTGGCCTCCTAGAAGCTTCCCTTACGTAGACTCCAAGTCCCCCGAGTTGCTTTCCTTCCAAAAATAAGTTCCATGAAGTTTTAGGTCAATTGGACTCAATTTGATTTTCCTTTTCTGCGGTACTCTAAAACAAGGAAAAAAACAGAAACTGGCACTGGGCTCTGGGTTAATAGGTTAGTCCCAAAAATGATATAAAAGTGTATAATAAAGCCTATAAACATCCAAAATAGAGGATAATATAGCATGAGGCAATCCAAAATTATAGATACGTTGGAGACGTATCAGCATCCCCAAGCTTAATTCCTGCTCGTCCTCGAGTAGGTAAATGATAAAAACAGAATTTTTGATGCGGAGTGCTAATTGGCATAATTTCAATGTAATTCTTCTTAATTGTGGCATGAATATTCAGATCCATAAGATTCAAGACAAAAGTTTAATATTGGCATAGAAACAATAATACTTCAAGCATACTAACTAAGCAATTATGTCTTCTCAAAATAACATGGCCAAAGAAAGTTCATCCCTACAAAATCATATAGTTTAGTCATGCTCCATTTTCGTCACACAAGAATGCTCTCATGGTGCACAACCCTGATGACAAGCCAAGAAATTGTTTCATACGTTAGTAATCTCAAGCCTATAAACTTTCACGCAATATATGAGCATGAGCCATGGACATAGCACTATGGGTGGAATAGAATATGATGATGGGGGTTATGTGGAGAAGACAAAAAAAGGAGAAAGTCTCACATCAACGAGGCTAATCAATGGGCTATGGAGATGCCCATCGATTGATGTTAATGCAAGGAGTAGGATTGCCATGCAACGGATGCACTAGAGCATAAATGTATGAAAGCTCAACAAAAGAAACTAAGTGGGTGTGCATCCAACTTGCTTGCTCACGAAGACCTAGGGCACTTGAGGAGGCCCATTGTTGGAATATACAAGCCAAGTTCTATAATGAAAATTTCCCACTAGTATATGAAAGTGACAAAACAAGAGACTCTCTATCATGAGGATTATGGTGCTACTTTGAAGCACAAGTGTGGCAAAGGATAGTAGCATTGTCCCTTCTCTCTTTTTCTCTCATTTTTTGGGCCTTCTCTTTTTTTATGGCCTTTCTCTTTTTTTGGGCCTTCTCCTTTTTTTATGGCCTTTCTCTTTTTTTTATTCCTCACTTGGGACAATGCTCTAGAAAATGATGATCGTCACACTTCTATTTATTTAGAACTCAATGATTATAGCTCGATACTAGAACACGGTATGACTCTATATGAATGCCTCCGTCAGTGTACCGGGATTGTGATGATGCATGAGTGACATGTATGAAAGAATTATGAGAGGTGGCTTTGCCACAAATACGATGTTAGCTACATGATCATGCAAAGCAATATGACAATGATGATGCGTGTCATAATAAACGGAACGGTGGAAAGTTGCATGGCAATATATCTCAGAATGGCTATGGAAATGCCATAATAGGTAGGTATGGTGGCTGTTTTGAGGAAGATATAAGGAGGTTTATGTGTGAAAGGGTGTATCATATCACGGGGTTTGGATGCACCGGCGAAGTTTGCACCAACTCTCAATGTGAGAAAGGGCAATGCACAGTACCGAAGAGGCTAGCAATGATGGAAGGGTGAGAGTGCGTATAATCCATGGACTCAAGATTAGTCATAAAGAATTCACATACTTATTGCAAAAATCTACAAGTCATCAAAAACCTCGGTACTACGCGCATGCTCCTAGGGGGATAGATTGGTAGGAAAAGACCATCGCTCGTCCCCGACCGCCACTCATAAGGAAGACAATCAAATAACACTTCATGTTTCAAAATTGTTACATAAAGTTTACCATACGTGCATGCTATGGGACTTGCAAAATTCAACACAAGCATTTCTCAATTTCACAACTACTCAACTAGCACGACTTTGATATTATTACCACCATATCTCAAAACAATCATCAAGCATCAAACTTCTCCTAGTATTCAAAACACTCATAAGAAGATTTTACTAATCTTGAATACCTAACATATTAGGATTTTAAGAAAATTACCATGCTATTTAAGACTCTCAAAATAATCTAAGTGAAGTATGAGAGTTCATCTATTTCTTCAAAATAAAACTACCACCATCCTCTAAAAGATAGAAGTGAAGCACTAGAGCAACAACAAACTACTCCGAAAGTATAAGTGAAGATCAATGAGTAGTTGAATAATTATGCAACTATGTGAAGACTGTCTAACATTTAAGAATTTAAGATCTTGATACTTTATTAAAACAGCAAGCAAAACAAAAGAAAATGGCATTCTAAGAATGGCAAGCATCATGTGAAGAAGCAAAAACTTAGGATCAACCGAAACTAACTGATAGTTGTTGAAGAAGAAAGGTGGGATGCCAACCAGGGAATACCCAAGCTTAGATTCTTGAGACTTCTTGAAATATTATCTTGGGATGCCTCGGGCATCCCCAATCTTGAGCTTTTGTGTCTCCTTAATTCCTCTCATATCACGGTCTCCCTAAATCGCAAAAGCTTCATCCACACAAAACTCAACAAGGACTCATGAGATAAGTTAGTATAAATCATTGCAAAAACCTTATCATACTCTACTGTAGCAAATCACTAAAATTATTATTAAACATTGCATACTAAATGCCTCCGCATATTTAATAGTCCTATCCTCAAATAGAATCATTAAAGAAGCAAACATATGCAAACATAACAGCAATCTGCCTAAACAGGACAGTCAGTAAAAAATGCAGCAAAATCCATACTTCCCTAGCTCCAAAAATTATGAAATAAAATTCCCACTGTAGTAAATTTATCAGATCTTAATATGCAAAAGGTTTCAAAATTTTATCACATTGTGACTTTTCTAGGGAATTATTGCAACAGCGGTAAACTTTCTGTTTTCAAACAGCAACATGTTGACTTCTAAAATAGGCATATTAAAGGCTATCAATGCCACTTTTATTGAAATAAAAGATGCAAAACATTGTTCTAAATAACAGAAAGAAAATATTAACAAAATAAATTGACGCTCCAAGCAAAACACTTTTCATGTGGTGAATAAAAATATAGCTCCAAGTAAAGTTACCGATGAACGAAGACGAAAGAGGGGATGCCTTCCGGGGCATCCCCAAGCTTAGGCTTTTGGTTGTCCTTGAATATTACCTTGGGGTGCCTTGGCCATCCCCAAGCTTAGGCTCTTGCCACTCCTTATTCCATAGTCCATCGAATCCTTACCCAAAACTTGAAAACTTCACAACACAAAACTTAACAGAAAACTCGTAAGCTCCGTTAGTACAAGAAAATAAATCACCACTTCAAGGTACTGTAATGAACTCATTCTTTATTTATATTGGTGTTAAACCTACTGTATTCCAACTTCTCTATGGTTTATAAACTCTTTTACTAGCCATAGATTCATCAAAATAAGTAAACAACACATGAAAAACAGAATCTGTCAAAAACAGAACAGTCTGTAGTAATCTGGATCAAACGTATACTTATGGAACTCATAAAATTCTCAAATAAATTGCTGGACCTGAGGAATTTTTATATTAATCATCTTCAAAAATAATTAACTAAATATCACTCTCCAAATAAAAATGGCAGCAATTCTCATGAGCCTTAAAGTTTCTGTTTTTTACAGCATGATCAACAAGACTTTCCCCAAGTCTTCCCAAAGGTTCTACTTGGCACAAACACTAATTAAAAGCATAAAACCACATATAAACAGAGGCTATATGAATTATTTATTACTAAACAGGAACAAAAATCAAGGAACAAAAATAAAGTTGGGTTGTCTCCCAACAAGCGCTATCGTTTAACGCCCCTAGCTAGGCATGATGGTTTCAATGATGCTCACATAAAAGATAAGAATTGAAACATAAAGAGAGCATCATGAATAATATGACTAGCACATTTAATTCTAACCCACTTCCTATGCATAGGGATTTTGTGAGCAAACAACTTATGGGAACAATAATCAACTAGCATAGGAAGGTAAAACAAGCATAACTCCAAAATTTTAAGCACATAGGGAGGAAACTTGATATTATTGCAATTACTAAAAGCATATATTCCTCCTTCATAATAATTTTTAGTAGCATAATGAATGAATTCAACAATATAACCAGCACCTAAAGCATTCTTTTCATGATCTATAAGCATAGAAATTTTATTACTCTCCACACAAGCAAAATTCTTCTCATTAATAGTAGTGGGAACAAACTCAACAAAGTAACTATCATGGGATTGAAAATTGAAATCAAGATGACAAGTTTCATTGTTATTATTACTCTTTAAAGCATACGTGTCATCACAATAATCATCATAGATAGGAGGCATGCTTTCATCATAATAAATCTGCTCATCAAAACTTGGGGGACAAAAAATATCATCTTCATCAAACATAGCTTCCCCAAGCTTGTGGCTTTGCATATCATTAGCATCATGGATATTCAAGGAATTCATACTAACAACATTTCAATCATGCTCATCATTCAAATATTTAGTGCCAAACATTTTATAGATTTCTTCTTCTAGCACTTGAGCACAATTATCCTTTCCATCATACTCACGAAAGATATTAAAAAGGTGAAGCATATGAGACAAACTCAATTCCTTTTTTTATAGTTTTCTTTTATAAACTAAACTAGTGATAAAACAAGAAACTAAAAGACTCAATTGCAAGATCTAAAGATATACCTTCAAGTGCTAACCTCCCCGGCAACGGCGCCAGAAAAGAGCTTGATGTCTACTACACAACCTTCTTCTTGTAGACGTTGTTTGGCCTCCAAGTGCAGAGGTTTGTATGACAGTAGCAAATTTCCCTCAAGTGGATGACCTAAGGTATATCAATCCTTAGGAGGCGTAGGATGAAGATGGTCTCTCTCAAGCAACGCTGCAACCAAATAACAAAGAGTCTCTTGTGTCCCCAACACACCCAATACAATGGTAAATTGTATAGGTGCACTAGTTCGGCGAAGAGATGGTGATACAAGTGGTATATGGATGGTAGATAAAGGTTTTTGTAATCTGAAAATATAAAAACAGCAATGTAACAAATGATAAAAGTGAGTGTAAACGGTATTGCAATGTGTTGAAACAAGGCCTAGGGTTCATACTTTCACTAGTGCAAGTCCTCTCAACAATAATAACATAATTGGATCACATAACTATCCCTCAACATGGAACAAAGAGTCACTCCAAAGTCACTAATAGCGGAGAACAAACGAAGAGATTATGGTAGGGTACGAAACCACCTCAAAGTTATTCTTTCCAATCAATCCGTTGGGCTATTCCTATATGTGTCACAAACAGCCCTAGAGTTCGTACTAGAATAACACCTTAAGACACAAATCAACCAAAACCCTAATGTCACCTAGATACTCCAATGTCACCTCAAGTATCCATGGGTATGATTATACGATATGCATCACACAATCTCAGATTCATCTATTCAACCAACACATAGAACCTCAAAGAGTGCCCCAAAGTTCTACCAGAGAATCACGACGAAAATGTGTGCCAACCCCTATGCATAGGTTCATGGGCGGAACCCGCAAGTTGATCACCAAAACATACATCAAGTGAATCACGTGGTATCCCATTGTCACCACAGATACGCACGGCAAGACATACATCAAGTGTTCTCAAATCTTTAAAGACTCAATTCGATAAGATAACTTCAAAGGGGAAACTCAATTCATTACAAGAGAGAAGAGGGGGAGGAGAAACATAAGATCCAACTATAATAGCAAAGCTCGCGATACATCAAGATCGTGCCAAATCAAGAACACGAGAGAGAGAGAGAGAGAGAGAGATCAAACACATAGCTACTGATACATACCCTCAGCCCCGAGAGAGAACTACTCCCTCCTCGTCATGGAGAGCATCGGGATGATGAAGATGGCCACCGGAGAAGGATTCCCCCTCCGACAGGGTGCCAAAACGGGTCTAGATTGGCTTTCAGTGTCTACGGAGGCTTCTGGCATCGGAACTCCCGATCTATTGTGCTCCTCGATGTTTTTAGGGTATATGGAGATATATAGGCGGAAGAAATACGTCAGGGGGGCACGAGGGGCCCACAAGGGTGGAGGGCGCGCCCCCTACCTCGTGGCCTCCTCGAAGCTTCCCTTATGTGTACTCCAAGTCTCCCAGGTTGCTTTCCTTCCAAAAATAAGTTCCGTGAAGTTTCAGGTCAATTGGACTCCGTTTGATTTTCCTTTTCTGTGATACTATAAACCAAGGAAAAAAACAGAAACTGGCACTGGGCTCTGGGTTAATAGGTTAGTCCCAAAAATGGTATAAAAGTGTATAATAAAGCCCATAAACATCCAAAACAGAGGATAATATAGCATGAGGCAATCAAAAATTATAGATACGTTGGAGACGTATCAGATGCTCTTTGTATGTGAGATCATCTTTAACTTCAATCAATTCTGGATCCACTTCACGTTCCAGGTCCTTGAAGCAACGACGAAGTTGTGACACGTGGAAGACGTGATGGACGTGAGAGAACTGAGGTGGCAACTCCAGTTGATAAGCCACCAGTCCACGACGGGCGCGAATACGGAAGGGACCAATGTAGCGAGGAGCTAGCTTGCCCTTGACTCCGAACTGATGAGTGCCTCTCAAAGGAGTGACACGCAAATAAGCTTGTTCACCAGGTTGATAAGTTGAACCCCAGTGTTTCCGGTCATAGTTGCTCTTCTGACGGGACTGGGCCGCCTTGAGATTATCCCGGACAATGCAAACCTGCTTTTCAGCTTGTTGAATAATGTCTGGACCAATGAGTGTCCGTTCCCCAGTTTCTGACCAATTCAGAGGGGTTCGACACTTACGTCCATAAAGCACTTCGAAGGGTGACATATTCAAGCTGGCTTAATAGTTGTTGTTATAAGAGAACTCTACATAAGGGAGAGATTCATCCCACTTCTTGCCGAAAGAAATAACGCAAGCCCGAAGCATGTCTTCAAGAACTTGATTGACTCACTCGACTTGGCCTTGGGATTGGGGATGATAAGTAGTGCTCCAGGTAATATGAGTTCCCATTGCCTCTTGGAAACTATCCCAGAACTTTGAAGTGAAAATACAGCCATGGTCTGAACTAGTCTCCTTCGAAATGCCATGGAGTGACACAATTATGGAGATATACAAGTTTGCTAATTGACTAGCAGTGATAGTCTCCTTGACTGGCAGAAAGTGCATGACTTTTGAGAATTGGTCGATGACGACAAAGATATCATCGTTACCCTTCTGAGACTTGGGAAGGCCAGTGACAAAGTCCATCTGAATCTTATCCCATTTCCATTCAGGAATCAGAAGTGGATGTAGAAGTCCAGCCAGTTTCCGATGTTCTGCTTTGACGCGATGACAAACGTCACATTCTTCGATATATCGAGCAATATCTTGCTTCATCTTGGACCACCAATACTTCTGACGAATGTCTAAGTACATCTTGTTACTTCCCGGATGAATAGAGAGAGGGGTGTCATGCACTTCTTTCATCACCTTCTCTATCATAAGCTCGAACCGGGGTACTACAATGCGATCTCTGAAGTACAAGGTTCCGTCTTCACCAAGTGAGAAATCTCTTGATTTCTCTAAGGCAAGATCCTTTTTCATCAGATCAACATGAGTATATTTGGCTTGAGCAGACTTAATAGCTTTCAGAAGAGTTGGTTCCAGGAGAACGTTATTCAGAGAACCCTATGGAACTAGTTGAAGGTTCAGCTTGCATAGCTCTTCATAAAGGCGGGGTTGGGATTTGTAGAGCATATGATTGTTGCAATAAGATTTACGGCTCAGAGCATCGGCCATGACATTAGCCTTACCAGGGGTATAGGATATACCGCAGTTGTAGTTAGCAATAGCTTCCATCCATCGCTGTTGACGGAGGTTCAGATCTGGCTGAGTAAACAAATACTTCAGACTCTGATGATCAATGAAGATCTCGCAATGATTACCAAGAAGGTACTATCGCCATAACTTTAGTGCATAGATAACAACAGCAAGCTCGAGGTCGTGAACTGGGTAGTTTTCTTCATGAGGACGCACTTGACGGCAGGCATAAGCAATCACTCTGCGCTCTTGCATTAGGACACAACCTAATCCTTGACGTGAAGCGTCGCAATAGATGACAAAGTCCTTGCGAGAATCAGGGGGAGCAAGCACTGGGGTAGATGTTATCTTATCCTTGAGTTCCTGGAAACTTTCCTGACACTTCTCAGTCCAATCAAACTTAATGCCCTTGTGTAGTAGATTGGTCAGTGGCTTGGCGATCTTGGAAAAGTTCTCGACAAAGTGGCGATAATAGCTGGCTAGTCCGAGAAAGCTTCTGACTTGCTTGACAGTCTTCGGAGGGGTCCAGTCAAGAATAGCCTGCACTCGCTCTGGGTTCATGTCAACACTATCCTTGGAGATGACATGCCCAAGGTAGGTTACTTCAGGAAGCCAGAATTCGCACTTGGAATACTTGGCATAAAGTTGATGTTCTCGAAGCTTCTCTAGAACAAGTCAAAGATGTTCAGCATGTTCTTCGAATATACCAGGATATCATCCAGATAAACTACGACGAAGTTGTCGAGGTAATCCATGAATATGTAGTTCATCAGACGAGAGAATGTGGCTGGAGCATTGGTCAAGCCAAAAGACATGATGGTGTACTCGTAAGAACCATAACGAGTGACGAATGCGGTCTTTGGAATATCCTCTTCACGAACACGGATCTAGTGGTAACCCAACCTCAAGTCGAGTTTAGAGAATATCGATGAACCAGCCTGTTGATCATACAGATCATTGATCCTAGGAAGGGGATATTTGTTCTGAATTGTAGCTTGGTTGATAGGACGATAGTCTTGGACCAAATGATTCGTTCCATCCTTCTTCTTTACAAAGAGAGAAGGTGCTCCCCAAGCTAAGGAACTTGGACGAATAAATCCACTGCGAAGAGAGATTTATCGATTTCCTCCTTAAGTTCAAGGAGCTCATGAGGCGGCATCTTGGAGGGTCGTTTGGCAATAGGAACAGTGCCTGGTTTCAAGTCGATGACGAACTCAACAGCCCGAGCAGGAGGTATTCCTGGAAGTTCTTCTAGAAAGACGTCTAGGAAGTCGCGAACAAATGGAATCTTTTCAATTCCCTCAAGAGGTGTTGCGTTCAACGCATTCAAGACATAAAGTCGTGCTTCAGCGTTTTGAACAAGTTGAGCATGGTAGCTTACTATCTCATTGGAAGGATGTAGGAGGTGAACGACCTTGGTGGCGCAAACGATAGAAGCAGTATGCACTTTCAACCATTCCATTCCCAGAATGAGGTCAATATTGGAAGACTCCAAAATAATGGGAGAAACAAGGAATTCCAACCCTTCAATCTCAACGGGAATGTCACGACCAATCATGGTAGTTTGACATCGGCCCGCAGGGGTGCGTACCACTATCGGAGTGTTCATGGGCTCGCATCGAATGTCGTGTGTGTATGCAAACTTTTCTGACATAAATGAATGTGATGCTCCTGAATCGAATAAAACAAAAGCCGGTATTGAATTAACGAGAAGAGTACCCGCCACATTGGCAGGCTGGTCTTGAGCTTCATTCAGATCAATGTTGTTAGCCTGCCACGACCATAAGGTCGGGCATTATTGTTGCGGGGTTGATTGTTACCACGACCCGTAGCAGGAAGAGACAGTTGGTTCTGATTCTGAGGACAGTTCCTGGAGCTGTAACCTGGAAGGCCACACTTGAAGCATATACCATCATTGGGGTTGGGATCAGGAGCTTGGGGTGGTATAGCTTGAAGAGGCTACCTCTACGGTGGAGGAGGCAAACGAGGTGCAACATAGGACTGTCTTGGTGCCGGTGCAGTTGGGCGGTACATGTTGTGGGGGATCCATATCCGACGCTTCTGCGCTGATGGGCCTGAAGATGAGCCACTGTCACGGTTGCGCCTGAGGGATCCCTGGTATTCCTGAAGACCAGTCTCAACATGAATAGCCTTGTTCACTAAGGTGGCGAAGTCGGCAAAGTCATGAACGAGAAGTGCTAGCTTGATATCAGGGTGAAGTCCATCATGGAACTTTTCTTGCCTATGAGCATCAGTTGCAATGTCTTCTTTAGCATAACGAGACATATCCAGAAATTCCCGCTGATAAGCATCTACAGTATCGTTGCCTTGGGTGAGGTTGCGGAACTCTCGCTTCTTCCTCTCCATGATTCCCTAAGGAATGAAGCGGGCACGAAAAGCATCTTGGAAATCCGGCCAAGTGATGAACGTTCCCGCGGGTAGGGTATGTCTGTGGCAGTCCCACCATTGAGCAGCGGGACACTTCAGAAAGAATGATCCAAAGGCGACTTAGCTAGCAGGGGCCACACTAGCAGACTCCATTTCATACGTGATGTCACGGAGCCAGTCATCAGCATCAAGGGGCTGAGTTGAGCTGCGGTAGATGGTTGGGTTGAGACGCAAGAAGTCCTGCAGAGTTACTGGGGCTGGCTGTTGATTCATATTCGGACGAGGAAACTGAGCCATCATTCCTTCCATGAACTAGAGATTCAGCTCAAATTGTTGTATCATTCCGGCAAAGAATTCAGGCGGTGGTGGATCGTTGGCACCACGGCCATGACTAGTGATTCTAACCATCCTGCTAACATGTAACAAGGGGTAGTTCAGCATTGAGCATTTGCAAAGACAAGGATCATTCAGGATGAAACATGCATAATGAAAGAGGTACGATGGATACCACTTCGTAGTCAACACGATAGTGTGTGTACTATTCAGAATACTATTCTAAGAACTATGGCTTATCCAACTTTGGGGTGAACGTGGTCACGGGATCCTAATGTTAGAGTTAGTAAATTCGTTTAACCCGAATGGAAGAGAGATCAGAATCCAAGAGTAAAGATCGAGGAGTAAAAGATCCTAATACCACCCAATGGCGACGTGGGCCTGTAAGACACACAGCCATGTTAGTAAAAGTTATTTTTGTGACTAGACTCAACTTCGGCCAAGGAGTTGGAAAGGGGGCTACTTACAGGCAGTCGGCTCTGATACCAACTTGTGATGCCCCCGATTTGACCATACACTAATCATACATGCAATTTTGTACGATCAAGATCAAGGACTCACGGGAAGTTATCATGAAACAACTCTAGACACAAATTAAAATAATACAAGCTTTTTATCACAAGCCAGGGGCCTCGAGGGCTCAAATACATAAGCTCGAAAACACAAGATTTAGCGGAAGCAACAATATCTGAGTATAGACATAGGTTAAACAAGTTTGCCTTAAGAAGGCTAGCACAAAAGCATCTATGATCGAAAAAGCAAGGCCTCCTACCTGGGAGCCTCCTAACTACTCTAGGTCGTCAGCGACCGTCACGTAGTAGTAGGCACCCTCAGGGTAGTAGTAGTCATCACTGGTGTCATCTGGCTCCTGGGACCCGTCATCTGGTCGCAACAATCCGGTATGGGGGAAAAGAGGTAGCAAAGCAGACGTGAGTACTCATCCAAAGTACTCGCAAGACTTACATCATATCTAAATTAAGTATGCATCTGTATCAAAGGAAATGGGTTGTATCTGTGGACTAAACTACAGAATGCCAGAAGAGAAGGGGAAAGCCTAGCCTATCAAAGACTAGCATCTTCAAGCATCTTGCAGCATATATAAGAGTACAGAACAACATAATGTAAAATAGTAGTAGTGTTATCAACCTCGGCTAGAGATCCTTTCTTGACTCCCTGCGAGAAAGCAATCCCAAGGCCATACTATCCAGTTATCACCTCAAGTATCCAGTTCTAATTGTATCGAACGGTATACAACTCCAAGTGTCCGTTACCGTAGGACAGGCTATCGATAGATGTTTTCTTCCTTGCAGGGGTGCACCAACTTACCCACCACGCTCGATTAACTCCGGCTGGACACACTTTCCTGGGTCATGCCCGGCCTCGGCCAAACAATATGCCGCAACCCGACCTAGGCTTAATAGAGAGGTCAGCACGCCGGACTAAGCCTATGCCCCCAGGGTTCATGGGCCATCTCCCCGAAACTCCTGCACGTTGCGTACACGACCGGTGAGCAGACCTAGCTACCTCCTTAAACAATGTAGGAGCTTACGCAGTCCAACCCGGCGCACGCCGCTCAGTCACTGACGTCGATTAAGCTTCGGTTGATGCATACTACGCAGAACGCCCATACAATGCCCACGTGATGGTTAGTGCTATCAGGCCAGAGGCCCCTCGGATCAAATATCCAAACCGTTAGTGTGTTGGTAGTGCGGTCACGAGCAAAAGACTCACAAAAGATGTGACCCAGTTGCCCCATCTCGAGTACTTGCGACAAGGGCTAAGAATGCCCGGCCATGCCTCGTGTTCAACTCTCGGGTACCCTACAGGTCAACCCGTCTCCACATCACTCACGGGTACCCCTCAGGGTTGACCCGCCTTTCCAAGTAATAGCTGTAAAGTCCAAGTATCCGTGTGTCCAAACATCAGGGGGAAAACCCGAGGAATCACCCCCGGTGAATTCCACTCGATGTAATCATCAAGGTGAACGTAAGAGGATCCACCCTCGAGGTTCACACTTGAGGGGTTCCACGACAGAGCCGTATCGAAAGTGGTTAAGGAGGAAATCATCCTTGATGACTGAGGGAGTCCTGGATTAGGGGGTCCTCGGACAGCCGGACTATATACTTTGGACGGACTAGTGGACTATGAAGATACAAGATTGAAGACTTCGTCCCGTGTCCGGGTGGGACTCTCCTTTCGTGGAAGGCAAGCTTGGCAATTCAGATATGTAGATCTCCTCCCTTGTAACCGACTTTGTGTAACCTTAGCCCCCTCCGGTGTCTATATAAACTAGAGGTTTTAGTCCGTAGGACAGGACAACAATCATAATCATAGGCTAGCTTCTGGGGTTTAGCCTCTACGATCTCGTGGTAGATCAACTCTTGTAATACTCATATCATCAAGATCAATCAAGCAGGAAGTAGGGTATTACCTCCATCGAGAGGGCCCGAACCTGGGTAAACATTGTGTCCCCCGCCTCCTACTACCATCAGGCTTAGACGCACCGTTCGGGACCCCCTACCTGAGATCCGCCGATTTTGACACCGACATTGGTGCTTTCATTGAGAGTTCCAATGTGCCTTCACGTAAAGACTTTATGGCTCCTTCGATCATCGGCAACTATGCAATCCAGGGTGAGGTTTTTCTCCCCGGACAGATCTTCGTATTCGGCGGCTTCGTACTGCGGGCCAACTCGCTTGGCCATCTAGAGCAGATCGATAGCTACGCCCCTGGCCATCAGGTCAGACTTGGAAGCTTGAACTACACTGCCGATATCCGCGGAGACTTGATCTTCGACGGATTCGAGCTTGTGTCAGGCGCGCCGCACAGTCACGACGAGCATGACTTAGCTCTGCCATCAGACGGTGTTTGGGAGACCACACCTGTGGTTACTCCGGCCCTCAATCCGGAGCAGATCGTGCCATCCGAGGACGGGTGGATGGACCCCGCCACGGAGGCTGCACACTCAGCGGCGATAGAGCCGAATACTGACTTCACCTCCTATGAGACCTACGTTATCGGACCCTTGGATTCGTCCCCAGCCACAGGCTGCGAACCGCCTACATCCGTGCCTATCCAATATGATTGGGCACCGATCATGGATTTTACATCCATGGATATTTTTCAGCAATCGCCCTTGGGTGATGTGCTAGATTCATTGAGGACTCTCTCCTTGTCAGGAGACTCTCGACCGAACTATGTCCGGCTCGAGTGGGAAGTGGACGTTGAAGGAATTCGTTCCCCACCCACCACCCACTTAATAGCCACTGTCGACGACTTAACCGACATGCTTGATTTCGGCTCTGAAAACATCGACGATATGGACGACGATGCAGGAGAAGAACAGGAACCACCGCCCACGGGGCGCTGGACAGCCACCTCATCATACGATATATACATGGTGGACACCCCCAAAGAAAGCAATGGCAATAAGGCAACGGAGGATAATCCCCTCGAGAAGCAATCTAAGCACCAGCGTCATCGACGCCGCTCTAAGCCCCGCCATAGCAAAAGCAGCGATACCTGCACAAGAGACAATAACGCTGCGGACAGTGCCAAAGACGAAGACAATCCCCTCCAGCCAGGCTTCGAGCGGGAGGATGGGAAAGCGAGCCCTAAGGAACAGGCGACAGACGGAGAATCAAGGGATGACAATTACATGCCCCTCTCCGAAGGCGAGGTGAGCCTCAGCGATGAAGAATTCATCGTGCCTGAGGATCCCGTCGAGCAAGAGCGCTTTAAGCGCCGGCTTATAGCCACAGCAAAAAGCCTAGAGAAAAAGCAGCAGCAGCTTCAAGCTGATCAAGATCTGCTAGCGGATAGATGGACCGAGGTCCTGGCAGCCGAGGAATACGAACCCGAGCGCCCAACCAAAAGTTACCCAAAGTGCAGGTTGCTACCCCAACTCGAGGAGGAAGCATTAAAGCCTACACTACCAGCGTATGACGCGGCTGACCGGCCACCTCGTGGCCGAGACAAAGTGCCATATCAGCCCGAAGTCCAGCCCGCACCCCGTCGCCAGTCAAACAAAAACACCAAGGCCTGGGGCTACATGCAGGACCTGCGAGACGTATTGGAAAACAAAACAAAGCAGGACATACAAGATCGATCTACGGATCACGGGGGTGCGCCCCAAGGCGTGACGACGACCATCACGCCGGATATACTAAAAGCAAATCCGGCCAGGCCGAATACAGCAGACAAGACTCGTATGAACTGCGTCGTGATATAGCCTGGCACAGAGGCGCCGCACACCCCCTATGCTTCACTGATGAAGTAATGGATCACAAATTCTCAGAAGGGTTTAAACCCGTAAACATTGAATCATATGATGGTACAACAGACCCCGCGGTATGGATTGAAGATTTCCTCCTCCACATCCACATGGCCCGCGGTGATGATCTACATGCCATCAAGTACCTCCCACTAAAACTCAAACGACAGGCTTGACATTGGCTGAATAGCCTGCCGGCAACTCCATTGGCAGTTGGGAGAACTTGGAAGACGCATTCCTTCACAATTTCTAGGGCACTTATGTGCGACTACCGGATGCGGATGACTTGAGTCACATAACCCAACAGCGCGGGGAGTCAGCCAGGAAATTCTAGACTCAGTTCCTAACTAAAAAGAACCAAATTGTCGATTGTCCAGATGTCGAGGCCTTAGCGGCATTTAAGCATAACATCCATGACGAGTGGCTCGCCCGACACCTCGTCCAAGAGAAGTCGAAGTCCATGGCAGCCCTCACGACACTCATGACCCGCTTTTGTGCGAGCGAGGACAGCTGGCTGGCTCGCAGCAACAACACATCAAGAAATCCTGGCAATTCATATGCCAGAGGTAGCAACGGCAAGCCACGTCGCAACAGACACAAGCGCCGCAACAACGGTGACAACGCCGAAGACACGGCAGTCAATGCCGGACTCAGTGGCTCTAAATCCGGTCAGCGGAAAAAGCCGTTCAAAAGAAGCAATCCGGGCCAGTCCAGTTTGGACCGCATACTCGATCGCTCGTGCCAAATTCATGGCACCCCCGATAAACCAGCCAACCACACCAACAGAGAATGCTAGGTGTTCAAACAGGCTGTGTCGGAGTAATGGGCCACGGGTAGGCTAACCCAGGCCCAGAACCTTTCAAGACATTGAGGCAGACTGCGCCCCTCGAGACCCCAGGACGAAGAGCCACCCTCTGAGAGTCGGCGGCGAGGCGGCCGACTGCCCACTCGCGGCCGCGTCCCAGGGACGACTTCAGGATAAGCCGACTCCTGACTGGCGACTTCCAGAGAAGCCGGCCTTGGGGAGTCGGCCCGCGACGCCAACAACCCCCATGCCCTCATAAAGAGGGACGGGACGGGGAGTGGCCATAGTAAGGTCCACTCCCACCCCTTTTCCAAGGGCAGGCGTGGCTACAGTACGCCGTACCCGCAGAGATCTCCGTGCGGCGCGACACTATTGCCATGCCGGCCCTGATGTCAGCCCTAGAGGGCGGAGTCCTGTGCCCACGACGGCCTGCTGGTACGACCCAGGGATGATGGGTGCCACCAGTCGGCGGGCGTACGAAAGACGGCGAGAGCGCCACCAGTCGGCCCGGATGGGAGTCGGCCACCAGGAGTCGGCCAACACCTCCCACGGGCCCCACGCGCCATTAATCAGACACGACAGGTAGTGGCCACAGTGATCGCCCGCTAGACGGTGGAGCTGTCGCCACGACCTCATGACCGAGCCTACGTCATTAGAGACACGGCTACAGTAATCCACAGCCGGCAAGACCCGCCCGCGGTGGACGCGGCCTGTCGGCTCCATACCGAGCCAGTCGGCGGGCCCCAGGAGTCGGCGGATAAGACGGCGGCCAAAGAGACTGACGGCTGGGCCCGTGCCCAGCCGGATTACCATTGTACCCCTTGGGGTAGGCCTATATAAACCCCCCAGGGCATCCATGCAGAGGGTTGGAATCCATTAGCACTAGACCATGTCATATAGGAAGGAGAGAGCTAGCCTTGCCTTCTCCTACCTCCAAGAAACAGCTCGAGGAGCAACCGTGTAAACACTTCGCCATAGTGATCATGCAGAGACCCCGCAGAGCAGCAGTAGGGGTATTATCTCCCCGGAGAGCCCCGAAGCTGGGTAAGATTCGCCGGCGTGCATGCCTTCGCCTTATCCCGTTTCCAGGCACTGGCAACGTTCTACTCGCCCCCACCATGATAAGCCATCCTTTGGCATATGTCGCACCCAACCCCCGACAGGCCGGCAAGTTGAATGCTGAAAACAAGGAAAAGGAGCTGCATACCGACGACGAGGAGGAGCCCCGGCCGCCGAACACAGGAGGACAGAAGAAATTTCCTCCCCAAGTGAAAACAGTGAACATGATATACGCAACCCATATTCCCAAGCGGGAACGGAAGCATGCACTAAGGGACGTCTACGCGATGGAGCCAGTCGGCCCAAAGTTCAACCCATGGTCTTCTTGTTCGATCACTTACGATCGCAGGGACCACCCTACCAGTATCCATCATGGCGGTTCTGCCGCATTGGTCCTTGACCCCATCATCGACGGATTTCACCTCACTCGAGTCCTTATGGACGGTGGCAGCAGCCTGAACCTGCTCTATCAGGATACAGTGTGCAAAATGGGTATCGACCCCTCGAGGATCAAACCCACAAAAACCACCTTTAAAGGTGCCATACCAGGTGTAGAGGCCTGTTGCACGGGCTCAATCACACTGGAAGTGGTCTTCGGATCCCCGAACAACTTCCAAAGCGAGGAGGTGATCTTCGATATCGTCCCCTTCTGCAGTGGCTATCACGCACTGCTCGGACGAACTGCATTCGCCAGATTCAATGCGGTACCGCATTATGCATACCTCAAGCTCAAAATGCCAGGACCTCGCAGGGTTATAATAGTTAATGGAAACACAGAACGCTCGCTCCATATGGAGGAGCACACTGCGGCCCTCGCAGCAGAAGTACAAAGCAGCCTTCTGAGGCAAACCGCCAATTCGGTGATAAACCCCCTGGACACCTTCAAGCGAGTCCGGAGTACCCTGCAACAGGATCGCCAGGCATGTTCTGAGCTCGCCTAGCAATCCGGCATCCGTCCTAGTCCCAGTCAAGCGGCGAAATTTGCATCGTGCGTCCATAATTACACACTCAAGATACCATGGGCATAGGCGGAGGCACGGGTATGGCACGGCCCACAATGCGGCTCAACCGCCTCAGGACCCATATATCTTTACCATTTTCTTCCTTTCAGGACCCTATTCTCTGAAGGCCCTCTCCGATACCCTGATTATCGGACCCATCACGGGAAGGAAACACCAAGGAAGCAAGAAGCTTTGACGTACAAGGGAATCCCCAGGTGGTCTCTGATAACGATCGCTATACCTATTTTACATACCCACATGCAGCCTGCCCTTGGATAGGACATGTCAAATAGTCCTATTTTTGCTTATTGCACTACTTGTATACATACGCTTTGACGTATCATTTAAATAACAATGCACAGCGTTAGCTTATTATTGCCTTCCTTCATCCTTTTCCCTGTCTGCTCATTTACGACAAACTGCAACTGTACATTCTGGTACATCCAGTGCGCCAGGGGCTTCAGTGTACCCCATAACACGGCAAGAAAAGTCCGAACACTTTCGACAGTGCGGCACCCCGAACTTATAGCATTATATGCATCAGCTCCGAATCATGTCTTGGGTCAATAGTTGGGTTTGCCCGGCTCCCATGTTTTGGTACCTTACGTTCCGCTATATCGGCTAAGGTAGCACTAGGAGAACTACTGCGATTGTGTCCCGGTTCTTCCGGATGAGCACCTCAGTAGAGAAAGCCGAAAACTGACTGTCATGATGCGGCGAGAGCTGGTCGCTATTCGAGAGGTCTCAAATCCTTAAAGATTTCTTCCGCTTTGGGCGAGGAATCGGCCTTGTATGATTTAGGCGTATATAGCGCCCCAAGTTCAGCCTTCCGAATACTAGGGGCTTCGCCAAAATTTAAAATTTTAGACTTCTATGGCTAAGTGAGAGTGATAAAGTTGTATAGTCCGATTGCCTTGTTCGATGCGCTAAAAACCTCCTTAAAGGACCAATTTTTTTGGATAAAGAGTGTTTAAGATTTATCCCGAACACGTCAGTACTAGTTACATGGGGGCAGAAGCCGACGACTGGCCAACTCTCAGATTTTATAAACGGCCGCACAGAAGGTAATATTTTAAATCGACAAGCGTTATATAGCACACATGAACTCGTTTTCATATTACAGGATCACATGAGTACATTCATTCAAATATTACATCCTTAGCACATTCCTCCGCCACAAGGCAGGCACCCTTCAGGACACTGTCATAATACTTTTCAGGGTGGTGATGCTCCTTGCCCTCCGGTGGCCCCTCCTTCAGCAGCTTCTCGGCGTCCATCTTCGCCCAGTGCACTTTCGCACGGGCAAAGGCCCTTGCCCGCACCTTCAATACAGACGGACCGCTTTATGACTTCAAACCATGGGCAGGCATTCACAAGCCGCTTTACCAGGCCGAAGTAGCTGCCAGGCAGGGGCTCGCCAGGCCACATCTGGAGTATGAGACCCTTCATGGCTAGTTCGGACGCCTTGTGAAGCTCGACCAATTGCTTCAGCTAGTCGCTCAAGGGCACCGGATGTTCGGTCCCGGTATATTGAGACCAGAACAACTTTTCCGTCGAGCTCCCTTCCTCAGCCCGATAGAACTCCGCGGCATCCGATACGCTGCTGGGTAGATCTGCGAACACTCCTGGAGAGCTCCGAATTCGGGTAAGTAAAAGGAAAGTTTCCTTCACATGCTTGCTTTGCATAATGAGTGCCTTACCCGCCGCTATCTTCTTGACTGCTTGAATCTCCTGGAGGGCCTTTTGAGCTTCGGCCTTGGCATTTTGTGCGTTCTCGAGGGCATTCGCAAGCTCGGACCCCTGCGTCTTAGAGTCACGCTCCAAGGACTCATATTTTTTGACAAAATCCTGAAGCTCTTGCTGAACCTCGCCGTCTCGGGCCTCTTGCTTCTCGCGCTCGATGCGCTCCTGGGCCGCTCTGTCTTCGGCCTTGGACATCGCCTTCTTCAGGGCCGCCACTTCGGTCATGGCCCCTAGCAAAATTCATGATGATCCTATGATCTAATAACCACTTTTTTCTTTATCAATATACAGACAGGGTATCACTTACCTCTGTTCTCTTCGAGCTGCCTCTTGGTAAGGCCGAGCTCTTCCTCGGACCACTCAAAGTCCCGCTTCAGTCCGAAGACCTCCGCAGTACGAGCGGCAGCGGCCAGCAGCGAAGCCTGCTTATTCACATAGACATATTCTGATTAGACTCCTGTGATTGTTATTTGATCCTCTCTTCGGCCTTTTTTTGCGAACACCAAACAGAGCATCAGGGGCTACTGTCTATGATGTGATATTTTCTCATAATTCCATTACTTACCTCAAAGCCTATTAGGAGGCTGGCACAAGCTTCGGTCAATCCGCTTTTGGCAGACCGAACCTTCTCAACCACCGCACTCATGATAGTGCGGTGCTCTTCGTCAATGGAAGCGCTGGGAAGCGCTTCCAGCAAGTTTTCTAATGCCTCTGGATGTACAAAGGCCATCAGCACAGATGGCTCACCCCCCTTAGCGAGGGGTCGCCTGACAGAATTCGGAACCACTGGAGTGTCCAGTGCAGTATCCAGCTGGGGGCCAAACTTGTTGCGGCCCCCGTCATTAGAACCCATGGGAGTCTTACCCCCCACGCGCCCGGCATCTGGGATGTCGCCTCGGTCCGATGCCCTTTGAGACAACACCTCGATGTTGTCTGTGAGCCAGGGGGAGGTGGCTGTCGGGAGTGAATCGTTGTTCATCGCCGACTGGCCCAAAGACTCATCCAAAGAAGACACGTTGATACGGGCTTTGGATGGACTGCATGATCATGTTTGACACGATAAGAAGCAATAAAACAAAACATACCAGAACTATTATAGTATCCGGATACTTACGACTTCGCCAGGGGCTTGTCCCTGGGCAACCACTCCTCGTCGCTGTAAGCGGCTGTTGTGGAGTGGTCCGGAAGGAGGGTCCTTCCCTTCTTGGACCCTTCGGCCTCCCCAGATGGGGCGGCCTTCCTTTTCTTGTCCTCCCCGGTTGGGGGGGAGAGAACTTTCCTCTTCCTCCTCCTCGTTTTCGTGGGAGGAGTGTGCCTCGGTGTTTTCGGACGATGAGTCCAATACAACCTTGCGCCGGAGACCTTTCCTGGTCCCCGCGGCCTTCTTCTTGGCCTTCTTTTCCGGCGCCTCATAGGGCGCTGGAACCAACATCTCCGTTAAGAGAGCCCTTGCTGGATCTTCGGGCAATGGGGTCGGACAATCGATCCGCTCCGCTGTCGCTACCCAGTCCTGTTAAAATGGCATGGAGGCTCAGATCCCTCACATGATTATACTAGGGAAAGGAATATCTTATGAGATATAAAGAGCTTACCGGATTGGCAGGGCGCTTTGCGCTGAGTCCGCGATCCTCGGTAAGGGAAGGAGGTACCTCGGCGGCCTTGAATAGCACCTTCTAGATGTCTTTCTGCGTCGTTTCAAAAAGCTATCGCAGCGTCTGGTGCTTGGCTGGGTCGAACTTCCACATATTGAATGCCCGTCTTTGACATGGAAGGATCCGGCAGAAGAGCATGACCTGGACCACGTTAACAAGCTTGATTTTCTTGCTTATCATGTTTTTAACACAGTTCTGGAGTCCGATCAGCTCTACCTATGAACCCCATGATAGGCCCTTCTCTTTCCAGGAGGTGAGCCGCGTGGGGATGCCGGATCGAAATTCGGGGGCCGCCACCCAGTTGGTGTCGCGTGGCTCGGTGATGTAGAACCACCCCGATTGCCACCCTTTCACGGTCTCCACCTAGGAGCCTTTGAGCCAGGTGACATAGGGAATTTTGCCCACCATGGCGCCTCCGCACTCCGCTTGCTGGCCTACCACCACCTTCGGTTTCACGTTGAAGGTCTTCAGCCATAGGCCGAAGTGGGGCTTGATGTGGAGGAAGGCGGGGAGTCAGCCAGGAAATTCTAGACTCGGTTCCTAACTAAAAAGAACCAAATTGTCGATTGTCCAGATGTCGAGGCCTTAGCGGCATTTAAGCATAACATCCATGACGAGTGGCTCGCCCGACACCTCGTCCAAGAGAAGCCGAAGTCCATGGCAGCCCTCACGACACTCATGACCCGCTTTTGTGCAGGCGAGCACAGCTGGCTGGCTCGCAGCAACAACACATCAAGAAATCCTGGCAATTCAGATGCCAGAGGTAGCAACGGCAAGCCACGTCGCAACAGACACAAGCGCCGCAACAACGGTGACAACGCCGAAGACACGGCAGTCAATGCCGGATTCAGTGGCTCTAAATCCGGTCAGCGGAAAAAGCCGTTCAAAAGAAGCAATCCGGGCCAGTCCAGTTTGGACCGCATACTCGATCGCTCGTGCCAAATTTATGGCACCCCCGATAAACCAGCCAACCACACCAACAGAGAATGCTAGGTGTTCAAACAGGCCGTGTCGGAGTAATGGGCCACGGGTAGGCTAACCCAGGCCCAGAACCTTTCAAGACATTGAGGCAGACTGCGCCCCTCGAGACCCCAGGACGAAGAGCCGCCCTCTGAGAGTCGGCGGCAAGGCGGCCGACTGCCCACTCGCGGCCGCGTCCCAGGGAGGACTTCAGGATAAGCCGACTCCTGACTGGCGACTTCTAGAGAAGCCGGCCTTGGGGAGTCGGCCCGCGACACCAACAACCCCCGTGCCCTCATAAAGAGGGACGGGACGGGGAGTGGCCATAGTAAGGTCCACTCCCACCCCTTTTCCAAGGGCAGGCGTGGCTACAGTACACCGTACCCGCAGAGATCTCCGCGCGGCGCGACACTATTGCCATGCCGGCCCTGACATCAGCCCTAGAGGGTGGAGTCTTTGCCCACGACGGCCTGCCGGTACGACCCAAGGATGATGGGTCCCACCAGTCGGCGGGCGTACGAAAGACGGCGAGAGCGCCACCAGTCAGCCCGGATGGGAGTCGGCCACCAGGAGTCGGCCGGCCCCTCCCACGGCCCCACGCGCCATTAATCAGACGCGACAGGTAGTGGCCACAGTGATCGCCCGCCAGACGGCGGAGCTGTCGCCATGACCTCATGACCGAGCCTGCTTCATTAGATACACGGCTACAGTAATCTACAGCTGGCAAGACCCGCCCGCGGTGGACGCGGCCTATCGACTCCATACCGAGCCAGTCGGCGGGCCCCAGGAGTCGGCGGATAAGACGGCGGCCAGAGAGACTAATGGTTGGGCCCGCACCCAGCCAGATTACCATTGTACCCCTGGGGGGTAGGCCTATATAAACCCCCCAGGGCATCTATGCAAAGGGTTGGAATCCATTAGCACTAAACCAGGTCATATAGGAAGGAGAGAGCTAGCCTTTCCTTCTCCTACCTCCAGGAAATAGCTCGAGGAGCAACCGTGTAAACACTTTGCCATAGTGATCATGCGGAGACCCCGCAGAGCAGCAGTAGGGGTATTATCTCCCCGGAGAGCCCCGAAGCTGGGTAAGATTCGTCGGCGTGCATGCCTTCGCCTTATCCCGTTTCCAGGCACCGGCGACGTTCTACTCGCCCCCACCATGATAAGCCATCCTTTGGCATATGTCGCACCCAACCCCCGACATTTGGCGCCCACCGTGGGGCATGGTGCACCTTCGTCCGGAGACCTGCTCTGGACGGGAACCCTTTTCCTCCCAGGCAAGCGCAGCTAGCCCGGCACGCCAGACGGAGTTTGCGCTGACGCGCTGCACGGCGCTGAGATCACCTGCGCAGCTAGCTGCCTCGCCGATCTTGTCGGCGAGGTTCGCCTCTCCGACGAACCTGCATCCAACGCAGGCATGGGCGGCCCCGAGAGCCTCCTCGCGGGCCTCCTCGACCAACTCCACATCGCCGTCGAGCCTGCCGTGGACTTGGAGTCTGTAGGCTCCACCGACCCGATGCTGGTCGACTCCGACACTGCGTCACTCGACACGTTCCCCACCAACGTGGTGGTCTACGACGAGTTGCTCCCTTGCGTGGAGAGCGACGGAAGCACCGTCACCGAGGTGCTCGTCATCGGTCATGACGAGCCTCCCGGTGGAGGAGCGCATGACCCACTTGGCGCGGCACTGCAAGACCTGACTGCGCCCATTCCGGAAGACGCTGACACGGAGACGTTGGAGGCGCGCCGCCTTCAGCTCGTCGAAGGCGCGAAGAAGCTGGCTAGCATGAGACACTTGTCAGAAGCCTACCAGCGTGAGATGGATCGCGCTGTGGGTGGCTCGCCAGCCCCAGCTGGGCCCAGCCGCCTTGGCGCGGTCCAGCAGCGCGGCGTGGCCATCGCCAACCTGTTCAGGGCAAATCGCCCTGTGTACGCCACACCTGCGGAGAACATTCGAGCCGCCCAGGCGGCGGCGGATGAGCTGAACAACTTCGAGGGCGAAGAGCACCGCCTGATGACGGAGCGAGTCTAGCGGCTCCTCGACGCGTCTGCCGCACAGAACGAGGCCGGCTGCCGCACGGAGGCGCCGCAGCGACAAAACGACGACCTGCCTCCACGCCGAGATCAAGGTGCGACGTCTCGGATGCCGACTGGCGGCGCCCGAGGAAGGAAAGACAAGGATCTGGCTGTCAGCCATAGTCGGACTCACATTACCATAGAGAGCGACCAAGACGGCCGCCCGAGAGCAGTGGAACGACGGGACGACTGTCCGCCTCCTCCTCCTCGCAAGGAAAGGCGAGTCTCCCTGTCGCCTGTTGACCATCCGACTCTCAGCGACTGACTTGGCCGCCGAGAGGGAGTCGGAGAAAACGACGCCCGCCACCGGATCGACCGACTTCACCGATCCCTGGCACTGGAAGAAGAAGACGAGTTGGGTCCGCCTTGTTTCGGGCCCCGCATTCGAGACGAGCCCTTTCCCAAAGGGTTCACGCTCCCAAGAGACACGCCCAAGTACACCGGCTCCGTGAAGCCGGAGGACTGGCTGGTTCACTACTCCACGGCCGTCAACATAGCGAACGGCAACAAGCGTGTCGCCGTAAAATACGTTCCGCGCATGCTCCAGGGCACGGCCCGGACATGGCTGAACAGCCTGAAGCCCCGCAGCATCAACAGCTGGGTCGACTTCACCGATGCATGCGTCCGCAACTTCACAAGCACGTACAAGCGTCCTCCCAAGCCTCGTCAGCTTTCCTTGTGCATGCAAGGCCCCAACGAGTCGACTCGCGACTACCTCACGCGTTGGGCCGAGCTTCGGAACTCCTGCGAGGGCATGCATGAGGTGCAGGCTATCGAGTACTTCACCGCCGGGTGCAGAGAAGGCACCCTCCTCAAGCACAAGCTCCTCTGCAACGAGCCAGAAACCCTCGACGAGCTGCTGATCATAGCAGACAAGTATGCCACGGACGACTCCTCCATGAAGGCGGAGATTCAAGTTAGCGCGACTGGCAAAGTGGCCCCTCAGGCTCCTAGAACTCCGGCCGGAGACGCCAGTTGGCGGAAACAGTAGAACGACCACAAGCGCAAGGCCCCGCAGCCGGCTTCCAGCAGCCGGCAGGTGGCGAGAGTTGAAGACCAGCAGCCGGATGGGCAGCCTCCACCCAAGCGACAGAAAGGTGGCAAGCCCAACTGGTTGCCGGCTTTCTCATACAAGCAGACTCTGGATGGTCCTTGCAAGTTCTATAGCGGCGCGAAGCCGTCGAATCACACCACTCAGAAGTGCCACTGGCTCATCAGGATCGCCAAAGGAGACGGCCTCCTAGCTCCCCCGCTTGCTGGGCAGCAGCCTCCGCCTCCACCCCAGCAGCCGGCTGTCAGGCCAGTCGGCGCAGTACAAGACTAGTACGCCAAAGAGCACGGAGCCTACGTGATATTTACCAGCGTGGCTGATGATCGACGCAGCAGGCGGCTGCAGCAACAACAGGTGAATGCAGTAGCATCAGAGACACCAGAGTTCATGCGCTAGTCTGAGAAGCCTATCAGCTGGAGCAGAGCTGATCACCCAGAGGTGATGCCGAGTCCGGGCTCTTATGCCTTGGTCTTGGATGCCACCTTTGCAACGGATAGACGAGCTGCTCGTTTCTCACGAGTTCTGATAGACGGAGGCAGCAGCATCAACATCTTGTACAAGGACACCATGGAGAAGTTAGGAATCAAGCAAAGACAGCTTCAGAACAGCCGGACTGTGTTCCACGGCATTGTTCCTGGTCTTTCCTGCTCACCAATCGGCAAGATCCTGATGGACGTCCTCTTTGGAGATAAAGATCACTTCCGCCGAGAGTCAGTTTGGTTTGAGGTGGTGGATCTCGAGAGCCCATACCATGCATTACTTGGCCGACCCGCCCTGGCCAAGTTCATGGCGGTCCCCCACTATGCCTACCTCAAAATGAAGATGGCCAGTTCCAAGGGGATTCTGACCGTAGCCGACGACTACCGGAAGTCGTCTGCCTGTGCGGCTGAGAGTAGTCAGCTGGCCGAGTCCCTAGTGATCGCGGCCGAGAAGCGGCTCCTTGACCGGGTTGTGGCGATGGCCGGCAAGCAGCTAGAGGTGTCGCCTAACCCCAAGGAGTCAGAGGCTAAGGGTTTGTTCAGGCCGGCCAAAAAGACAAAGAAGATACCCTTGGATCCGGAGCACCCAGAGAGGTACGCTGTCGTAGGCGCAAACCTCGACAGCAAATAGGAAGGCGAGCTCGTCGATTTCCTCCATGAGAATCGGGACATCTTCGCATGGTCCCCCAAAGGCATGCCAGGTGTACCGACGGAATTCGCCGAGCACAAGTTACATGTCCGATCTGATGCAAAGCCGGTCAGGCAGCCCTTGCGCCGCCTATCAGAAGAAAAGAGAAGAGTTGTCGGAGAAGAGATAGCCCGACTCCTAGCAGCCGGCTTCATTATGGAAGTATTCTTTCCAGAGTGGCTAGCCAACCCGGTCCTGGTACTGAAGAAGAACAAGCAGTGGCGAATGTGTATTGACTACACAAGCCTCAACAAGGCTTGCCCCAAGGACCCGTTTGCTTTGCCAAGAATTGATCAGGTGATAGACTCCACAGCCGGATGCGAACTGTTTAGCTTTTTGGATGCATATTCAGGATATCACCAGATCAAGTTGAACCCGGCTGACAGACTGAAGACCGCCTTCATCACACCGTTTGGAGCCTTCTGCTACCTCACCATGACGTTCGGCTTGAGGAATGCTGGCACCACCTTTCAGCGTTGCATGCAGAAGTGCCTCCTCAAGCAACTCGGCAGAAACGCCCACGTCTACGTGGACGATGTGGTGGTGAAAACGGAGAAGCGTGGAACACTGCTGGAAGACCTCAAGGAGACCTTTGAGAACCTGCGCCGATTCTAGATCAAGCTCAACCCTGAGAAGTGCGTCTTCGAAGTACCAGCCGGCCAACTCCTTGGCTTCCTGGTCTTTGAATGCGGCATAGAGTGCAACCCTGTAAAGATCAAGGCCATTGAGAGGATGGAGGTACCCAGCCGACTGCTGGACATGCAAAAGTTCACCGGCTGCTTGGCGTCCATCAGCCGATTCATCAGTCGGCTGGGCGAGAAAGCTCTCCCCTTATACCAGCTCATGAAGAAGACCACTTTTTTCGAGTGGAACCACAAGGCAGATGAAGCTTTTCTCCAGTTGAAGAAGATGTTGACTACTCCACCTGTTCTGGCGGCTTTGACTCCTAAGGAGCCTATGCTCCTATACATCGCCGCCACCAGCCGGGTAGTCAGCACAGTCATTGTAGTGGAACGCAAGGAGGAAGGCAAGGCACTACCTGTCCAGAGACCGGTATATTACCTGAGCGAAGTGTTGTCGACCTCCAAGCAGAACTACCCCCACTACCAGAAGATGTGCTATGGCGTGCACTTTGCCGCCAAGAAATTGAAGCGTTACTTTCAAGAGCATCCAATCACTGTGGTCTGCACGGCCCCACTTGCCGAGATCATCGGAAGCCGAGATGCTTCTGGCCGAGTGGCCAAATGGGCCATAGAGCTGGCTCCCTACACCATCCACTACCAGCCCCGCACCTCCATCAAGTCACAAGCACTGGCCGACTTCCTCGTCGACTAGGCCGAGACCCAGTACCTACCTCCAGCGCCCGACTCCACCCATTGGCGGATGCATTTCGACGGCTCCAAGATGCGCACCGGCTTGGGAGCCGACGTTGTCCTCACTTCTCCTAAAGGCGACAAGCTCAAATACGCACTGCAAATCCACTTTGCCGCCTCCAACAACGTCGCCGAGTACGAGGCGCTCATTCACGGGCTCCGGCTTGCCAAAGAACTTGGCATTCGCCGGATCCTGTGTTATGGCGACTCGGACTTACTGGTCCAGCAGTCGTCTAGTGACTGGGATGCCAAAGATGCAAACATGGTGAGTTGCCATTTCCTCGTGCAGCAACTAAGTGGATATTTCGAGGGGTGCGAGTTCCTCCATGTGCCAAGAAACGACAACGACCAAGCAGACGCCTTGGCACGAATCGGCTCTACCCGCCAAGCAATACCATCCGGCATCGCCCTTCAACGCCTCCTCAAGCCGTCTGTCAAGCCTTCACCAGAATCAGACTCCATCTTTGTGCCGGCTCCTCCCGAAGAAGTCGGATCCGACTGCAGAGCCCCGGCAGACGGTACGGGGATTTTGGCAGATGGCTCCAAAGCCGCCATAGTCGAGGCCGGCCCAGGGACTGCAGAACCCGGCCCGGGGACTGCGGCGGCCGGCCCAAAGACTCCAGAACTCGGCCCAAGGGTTGCACCAGTCGACCCGGGGACTTCATTAATCCAGCAAGCGGTTGCTGACTCCAGCCCGCTGCCTCCCAGCCCAGCCACCCTCGTCCAAGTCGCACTTCTGACAGTCGAAGAAATAGCAGCACCCTCATGGGCCCAACCCATCCTCAAATTTCTGGTGAGCAAAGAGCTGCCGACTGATGAGACCTTAGCTCGGCAAGTACAACGCCGAGCGGTAGCCTACACCATAGTCAACAGAGAGCTGGTCAGGCGCAACGTCACTGGTGTCTACCAGCGCTGCGTAGAGCCAGAGCAAGGCCAAGCAATTCTCAAAGACATCCATCAAGGCGAGTGAGACCACCATGCGGCTTCAAGAGCACTCGTCGCCAAAGCTTTTCGACACGGTTTCTTTTGGCCAACGGCCTTAGAAGAGGCCAAGGAATTGGTCCAAAAATGCAAAGGGTGCCAGAAGTTCCGCTCCAAGCCGCATCAGCCGGCTTCTGCACTCAACACCATCCCCATTGCCTGACCTTTCACAGTTTGGGGCCTAGACATGGTGGGACCATTCAAGACGGCACGAGGTGGCTTAACTCACTTACTTGTCGTGGTGGACAAGTTCACCAAGTGGATAGAAGCGAAGCCAATCAAGAAACTGAATGGTCCGACTGCTGTGACTTTCATCTCCGACATCACAATTCGGTACGGCATACCACACAACATCATCACCGACAACGGCACGAATTTTGCCAAAGGCGCCTTGGCCCGTTTCTATGCGACACAGCGCATCCGACTGGACCTAGCGTCCATCGCCCATCCACAGTCAAACAGCCAGGTGGAGCGAGAAAATGGCCTCATCCTGTCCGACATCAAGCCCCGACTAGTCGAGCCTCTGGAGCGCCCGGCTGGCTGCTGGCTCGATGAGTTACCAGCCGTCCTCTAGATTCTGCGCACGACTCCAAACAAGTCAACCGGCTTCACGCCTTTCTTCCTCGTCTACGGTGCTGAAGCCGTCATCCCAACGGACATAGAGTTCGATTCCCCACGAGTCACCATGTACACCGAGGAAGAAGCAGAAGAAGCACAACAAGACGGTGTCGACCTGCTGGAAGAGGGTCGGCTGTTGGCACTCAGCCGGTCCAGCATCTACCAGCAGAGCCTATGCAGATACTACAACAGGAAGGTCAGGCCGAGGTCTTTCCAGGAGGGCGACCTCGTGCTCCGACTAATCCAGCGAACAGCTGGCCAGCACAAGCTGTCGGTGCCTTGGGAAGGCCCCTTCATCATCAGCAAAGTGCTGGGCAATGAGTCCTACTACCTGATCGACGCTCAGAAGCCCCGAGCACGCAAGAGGGACGACTCCGTCACAGAGACAGAGCGGCCATGGAATGCAAATCTCCTCCGAAAATATTACAGTTAAGCGCAGTATGTATCACGCTACCTTTTGTATTAAAAGTACCAAGACTTCGGGCCCCCTGAGAAGAGCTCGGGGACTGCCCTCTTTTATCTATATGATAAGAAATATGCCTTCGAGTATATTACTCTTTGTTATGCCACTTGGCACCGGGTTCGACTAGTCGGCCCGGGGACTTGCCATCCTGCGCTATGAAATGCTTCCTGCAGTCGGACAAGTAGTGTGTGGCGTCTAAGCCGTCTCCTACTAGAAGTCGCAGCTCGTAGAGCGACCGTCTGGTGGGTAGGAGTAAGGAAGAATGGGCGTCCACATGAAAAATGGCTAAGGACTCAAAGCATAAACATAGCTTAAGGCCGGCTTCCAGCCTTTTTTTGCAAACCGACTCTTGAATAGTCGGCTTGCCACCTTCTATCCGACTTGTTAAACAACTCTAAAAACGGCTAAGTACTTGCCTTCCCAAAGTGACCAAGAATTTGATCCAGCAGCAGTCCGCAGAGCGGCTGTCCGACTGACAAAGACGGCAACTGAGGGAAGACGGCAAAGTAAAAAGCCAAAAGAGCAATGAGCAAGAAAAGATAGAAGTCGGATGAATATTTACATAACAAAGGCCCTTGGCCGAATCTTCGAGCAGAATTTCAAAATACACCCCGCGGGTGGAATTGTGCGAATTAACAAGTTCTTCAAAGACTATTAGAACAGATAAAACAAAGACAAGGTGGCAGCCTAGGGGGCGGCAGACGGGTTTGGAGGATCGGAGGAGACGGCGGTGTTGGATGTTGGGGCGGCCGGCTGGGCGGTCTCGGCTTGATCACCTCCGGCGGCAGTCGGCTCGGGCGGGCACGGCTCGTTGCTGGAGGCGCGGTCGAGCTGAGGCTGACCGTCCGCTCCGTCTTCTGGTGCCTCCGTCTCACTTCTGTCCTCCGCCTCGTCTTCCTCGTCGACGCTGGAGCCGATCACCTCTGCCGAGTCCTCGCCGTAGTTGGGGTTCAGCCCAAACCACTCCGGCGGTACCTCCCCGCCGTCTTCAGCCCGCTCGGGGACAAAGATGCTGGTGTCGGTGTACTCGGCGATCGCCACCGCACGCTTGACAAGGGCGTCTTCCACGGCTGCCAGCTCTGGCTGGGCCTCCGACCGGAGTGTGGCCAGCTGGTCTAGGTCCAGCCCCGGATACCACGCCTTGACGAATTCCAAGGCTCGGCACACTCTGGCCTGGGCCGAGGAACCCTTCCAGGCCTCAAGACGGCCAGCCGCGACCTCCAGCCAGTCGGCAGTCTGACTGGGGGTGCACGGAGCCTGCATGTCTGGCCACAGAGCAGCGATCGCTTGGGCGCCGACACATTGAAGCCGGCGCAGCATCTGGTGGGCCGGCCGCAGGCGAGCCCCAATGCTCAGAATATGCTCGTCAAGGGTCCAAGGGGCATCAGCGGCGATCTCCACGCCATCCGCCTTCCGCTCCTCGCGGTCGGCCTCGATAGCTTGAATGGCTGCCTGCGAGTGGCCGGGGAAGAAGTCTACCAACACAGAAAGAATGAAGAACAAGTCAAAAAACCAGGAGTCGGCTCGACCTATAGTTGGCGGCTCGAAGAAGGAAAGCAAAGAAGTTCACCGTCGACGAGGTCCTCGATCTCGTGGAAGCCGGAGGCCAGCATTGCCTCCTTGTCAGTCCAGGAGGAGCGCTCGCTCGCGAACTCGGCCAGGAGGGCGGCCTTTGCCTCTTCTGCCTCCTTATGTGTCTTCTTAAGCAGCTCCTTCTGCTCTGCCAATTGTGCGGCCAGCAGATCGCGCTCTGCGGCGAGCTTGCTGCACTCCTCCCCCTTGGCGCGCAACGCGAAGTTGGCTTCGCTCAAGTGCTGTTGAAGAGTGGCATTGGCCTCTGAAGAGAAAGAAGAAAGAAGGCGTTAAGTCATCAACAAAGAAGGTCGCCGGGGAGATCCGGCCCGACTGCTCAGCACTCGGCCCGAATCTCGGGCACTACAGCCCGCGGGTGCGCCAGCGCGCCCCGCAAAGAAGAAAAAGGACTCACTCCGGCTCTCCGATAAGTCGGCGGTCCGCTTGCCCAGCTCTTCAACGTTGCGGTTGAAGGCGGGGACACGGAGGTTGTGATAGTCCTGCAACAAGTATTTCAGACAAAGGTTAGTACCCGGAACTCACCAATTGGAGTTCCCGGCCGCCTGCTCAGCAGCCAGCCCAAAACTCGGGGACTACACCCAGTGGGTGCGCTGGCGTGCCCCCACAGAGAGGAATAAGAAAACAGGGACAAAGGAGAAAGCATACCCGGATGGCTGCCCGCGACGCCAGGTGCGCCTTGGTGCAGTTTTGGATGTCGTCGCTCTCAGCTCGCAGCTTCGTCTGGACATCCAGAAGCGCCTGGTTCAGCGGGCCCGTGCCGCCTCCTCGCACCCACCCAATGGGCGCGGCGCTCGTCGCTTTGGCGTCTGGAATCGTCGAGCTGGCGGTGCCGGTCTCCAAGGGGCGTGGCGCCGAAGTCGCCTTCTCAAGACGGCGGCGCGATGGCGAGCCGACTTGAAGGAGTAGCCTCGCCACGGCCTCGTCTTCAATCGGTGGCAACGGCGGATCCGCCGGCTGTTTGCCTTGCACGCTCCTAGACGGCGGCAGGGGCGGCAGTGGCGGCGCGACCGCGTCCAGCATGGGGGCGTCGCCGCCGCCTCTCTCCACGATCGGGAACTCGCCGTCGGCTTCCCCTGACTGCCCCGTGAACTCCAGGGGCAGCGGCGCAGAGTTCAGAGGGGTGACGAACACCACCGACCGCTGGGGCGCGACTTCCTTAGCCGGCCGCTTTTTCGCAGCGGCGGCCTCGGCCGCCTCCAGCTTCTTCAGGGCGGAGGCCTCCGCCTTCTCGGCCTCCGCTTTCTCCCGGCGGGCGGCCTCGTCCTCCTCGCGCTTCTCCTACGCATTCCGCTCCGTCGCCTCCCGAAGGTCAGCGGAGGGATCAATCCGCCGAGTGGTGGCAGACGTCTCCACCGACCCCATAACGGAGGCGCCGGCAACCCTCTCAAGAGTGAGGGGAGCCCTGAGGCGAGAAAAGCATATGAAAAACTCAGACAAGATCAACAAAGAGAAAATAAAGATAAGGGACGGAGGCGCTTATGCAAAGACCAGCGGCGGCTTCTTCACTTCCTTGCGGAAGCGGTTGGCTTTCGCGGCTGCCTCTTCCCGCTTGGTCGCGGCGGCCGCTCCCTTGAACTTCTTCGACCGGCCACCAAGCATACTCGGCCCGGCCCGGCGCTTCTTCGCGACGCCTTGAGCGTCCAAGCCGGCGGAGGAACTCGCGCTTGGCTGGCCAGCCTTTGGCTGGTGGCGCGGGGAGACTTCTCCCTCGGCCTCGTCGTCAGGCCAGTCAGCGAAAGTGGCCGAAGGCCTGGAGCCGCCTGCTTCTCCTCCTCCTCCCTCGGCGTCGGCCTCCATGGCCGCCGCCCCCAAGTCAGGATCGTCGACATCGCTCTCCGCCCGATCGGGGACAAACTGACGAGCCGGCCCCGCGGTGCCGGCCGAAGGAGGGACGAGAGGGTTCTGATTCAAAACAAAAACGGTCAGACTTGACAAGTCGGACTCGGCAACAAAAGAAACAGAAGAAGAAGGAAGACGACTTACAATAGGTGGGGTGTTGGCGCGCGAATACGGCTCCTTGCCGAACCACCAGTCCACCGAGAGACCGCAGTTCGCGATGTAGTTCACCGTGTTGGCCACCTCCGCGTGAGGCATGTCCTTGGAGCACATCCGACTCGGGTCCCGATGACCGCTCATCTGGCAGATCAGGTGAGGTCGGCCTTGGAGCGGGAGGACTCGGCGCGCCACGAAGGCGGCCAGCAAGTCGGCCCCGGTCAAGCCCTCCGACTGCATCAGCACTCGTAGTCGCGTGACGGCGGCGGCACCAGCGGGAGACAGCGTCTTGGCTCGGTGCGACCAGCTGGGGAGCCTTCCAGCCGGCAGGTTAACCCAGTCACCTTCTGGGGCGACGTTCTTCACATAAAAATAGGACCGCTGCCACATCTTCATCGACTTAATCAGTGCGATGGTGGGAAACGGATTGTCGGCCACCGATCTCCGCATCGCGATAAATGCACCGCACTGGGCCAGCACGCCGGCAACGTGTGTGCCGAGCTTGGACTGGAAGAACTCACCCCAGAGCTCGATGGTGGGGCGAACGCCGAGGAAGCCTTCGCGCAGGGTGGCGAAGGTAGCCAGTAGCACCACCGTGTTCGGAGTAAGGTGGTGCGGCTAGAGCACGTGGAACTCCAAGAAGGAGCGGAAGAAGCCGCTTGCCGGCAGCCCCAGGCCACGCATAAGGTGCGAGCGGAATATGACCCGCTCGCCCTCCTCCGGCGCCGGCGATATTTCCCCCTCCGGCGCGAGGCGGACCCGCACTAAGTCCCTGCCGGGCAGCTACCGTGTCTGGCGGAGGATCTCGATGTCGTCGTCATCAACCTCGGAGCCATCCCACACTCTGGAACATACAGCAGGAGGCGCGGCAGCGGAGGAAGAGCTCATCGCTGCAGGCACGGTGTGGTTCGGAGAAGCAGCAGTGAGAGGAAGAAGAAGCAAGAAGGAGCGAAAGGGAGTGGGGAGAATGGGCGCGCGTGCTTCGCCGCCCCCCTCCCCCCGCCTACTTGTAGGCTCGTGTGCTGAGAAGCCGAGGGGGCGGTCGTGGGATTAACTGCACCAGGGACCCCACGACCCCCACGATTTACCACACAAAGTTACCACATGCAATAACCGCGCAGGAACCCCAACAGTCTGCATGGCCACAACAAATCCGTTCGCATGCTGAGGAGCGGTAGTGGCGGGCCCCGCCTGTAGGCCTGTCCCGTCGCGCGCGTGGGTGAGCAGACTAGCTCAGCCACGTGGCGCCTCGCGACGGGTCCACCATGGGCGGCAACCCGGAAGCTTTTCAGGCACGCCGCCTGAACTCCGCCGCGACGTTCAAACTTTTTTAGGGGCAAGTCGGCCTTGAGCAAGTCCGACTCCAACTAGTCGGCTTGACAGAAGACGGCTAGCGAGGCCCAGATCCAACCGCCGGAGAGAAGAAACTGTTGAGGCTCCTCGACATGTCGCCCTCGGAGCCTCACCAGCTTCGGGGACTACTGTCGGAGTAATGGGCCACGGGTAGGCTAACCCAGGCCCAGAACCTTTGAAGACATTGAGGCAGACTGCGCCCCTCAAGACCCCAGGACAAAGAGCCTCCCTCTGAGAGTCAGCGGCGAGGCGGCCGACTGCCCACTCGCGGCCGAGTCCCAGGAACGACTTCAGGATAAGCCGACTCCTGACTGGCGACTTCCAGAGAAGCCGGCCTTGGGGAGTCGGCCCGCGACGCCAACAACCCCCATGCCCTCATAAAGAGGGACGGGACGGGGAGTGGCCATAGTAAGGTCCACTCCCACCCCTTTTCCAAGGGCAGGCATGGCTACAGTACGCCGTACCCGCAGAGATCTCCGTGCGGCGCGACACTATTGCCATGCCGGCCCTGATGTCAGCCCCAGAGGGCGGAGTCCTGTGCCCACGACGGCCTGCTGGTACGACCCAGGGATGATGGGTCCCACCAGTCGGCGGGCGTACGAAAGAGGGCGAGAGCGCCACCAGTCGGCCCGGATGGGAGTCGTCCACCAGGAGTCGGCCAACCCCTCCCATGGGCCCCACGCGCCATTAATCAGACGCGACAGGTAGTGGCCACAGTGATCGCCCGCTAGACGGCGGAGCTGTCGCCACGACCTCATGACCGAGCCTGCGTCATTAGAGACACGGCTACAGTAATCTACAGCCGGCAAGACCCGCCCGCGGTGGATGCGGACTGTCGGCTCCATACCGAGCCAGTCGGCGGGGCCCACCAGTCGGCGGGCCCCAGGAGTCGGTGGATAAGACGGTGGCCAAAGAGACTGACGGCTGGGCCCGCGCCCAGCCGGATTACCATTGTACCCCTTGGGGTAGGCCTATATAAACCCCCCAGGGCATCCATGCAAAGGGTTGGAATCCATTAGCACTAGACCAGGTCATATAGGAAGGAGAGAGCTGGCCTTGCCTTCTCCTACCTCCAAGAAACAGCTCGAGGAGCAACCGTGTAAACACTTCGCCATAGTGATCATGCGGAGACCCCGCAGAGCAGCAGTAGGGGTATTATCTCCCCGGAGAGCCCCGAAGCTGGGTAAGATTCGCCGGCGTGCATGCCTTCGCCTTATCCCGTTTCCAGGCACCGGCGACGTTCTACTCGCCCCCACCATGATAAGCCATCCTTTGGCATATGTCGCACCCAACCCCCGACAGGCCGGCAAGTTGAATGCTGAAAACAAGGAAAAGGAGCTGCATAGCGACGACGAGGAGGAGCCCCGGCGCCGAACACAGGAGGACAGAAGAAATTTCCTCCCCAAGTGAAAACAGTGAACATGATATACGCAACCCATATTCCCAAGCGGGAACGGAAGCATGCGCTAAGGGACGTCTATGCGATGGAGCCAGTTGGCCCAAAGTTCAACCCATGGTCTTCTTGTTCGATCACTTACGATCGCAGGGACCACCCTACCAGTATCCGTCATGGCGGTTCTGCCGCATTGGTCCTTGACCCCATCATCGACGGATTTCACCTCACTCGAGTCCTTATGGACGGTGGCAGCAGCCTGAACCTGCTCTATCAGGATACGGTGTGCAAAATGGGTATCGACCCCTCGAGGATCAAACCCACAAAAACCACCTTTAAAGGTGTCATACCAGGTGTAGAGGCCTATTGCACGGGCTCAATCACACTGGAAGTGGTCTTCGGATCCCCGGACAACTTCCGAAGTGAGGAGTTGATCTTCGATATCATCCCCTTCTGCAGTGGCTATCACGCACTTCTCGGACGAACTGCATTCGCCAGATTCAATGCGGTACCGCATTATGCATACCTCAAGCTCAAAATGCCAGGACCTCGCGGGGTTATAACAGTTAATGGAAACACAGAACGCTCGCTCCGTATGGAGGAGCACACTGCGGCCCTCGCAGCAGAAGTACAAAGCAGCCTTCTGAGGCAAACCGCCAATTCGGTGATAAAGCCCCTGGACACCTTCAAGCGAGTCCGGAGTACCCTGCAACAGGATCGCCGGGCACGTTCTGAGCTCGCCTAGCAATCCGGCATCCGTCCTAGTCCCAGTCAAGCGGCGAAATTTGCATCCTGCGTCCATAATTACACACTCAAGATACCATGGGCATAGGCGGAGGCACGGGTATGGCACGGCCCACAATGCGGCTCAACCGCCTCAGGACCCATATATCTTTACCATTTTCTTCCTTTCAGGACCGTATTCTCTGAAGGCCCTCTCCGACACCCTAATTATCGGACCCATCACGGGAAGGAAACACCAAGGAAGCAAGAAGCTTTGACGTACAAGGGAATCCCCAGGTGGTCTCTGATAACGATCGCTATACCTATTTTACATACCCACACGCAGCCTGCCCTTGGATAGGACATGTCAAATAGTCCTATTTTTGCTTATTGCACTACTTGTATACATACTCTTTGACGTATCATTTAAATAACAATGCACAGCGTTAGCTTATTATTGCCTTCCTTCATCCTTTTCCCTGTCTGCTCATTTACGACAAACTGCAACCGTACATTCTGGTACATCCAGTGCGCTAGGGGCTTCAGTGTACCCCATAACACGGCAAGAAAAGTCCGAACACTTTCGACAGTGCGACACCCCGAACTTATAGCATTATATGCATCAGCTCCGAATCATGTCTTGGGTCAATAGTTGGGTTTGCCCGGCTCCCATGTTTTGGTACCTTACGTTCCGCTATATCGGCTAAGGTAGCACTAGGAGAACTACTGCGATTGTGTCCCGGTTCTTCCGGACGAGCACCTCAGTAGAGAAAGCCGAAAACTGACTGTCATGATGTGGCGAGAGCTGGTCGCTATTCGAAAGGTCTCAAATCCTTAAAGATTTCTTCCGCTTTGGGCGAGGAATCGGCCTTGTACGATTTAGGCGTATATAGCGCCCCAAGTTCAGCCTTCCGAATACTAGGGGCTTCGCCAAAATTTAAAATTTTAGACTTCTATGGCTAAGTGAGAGTGATAAAGTTGTATAGTCCGATTGCCTTGTTCGATGCGCTAAAAACCTCCTTAAAGGACCAATTTTTTTGGATAAAGAGTGTTTAAGATTTATCCCGAACACGTCAGTACTAGTTACATGGGGGCAGAAGCCGACGACTGGCCAACTCTCAGATTTTATAAACGGCCGCACAGAAGGTAATATTTTAAATCGACAAGCGTTATATAGCACACATGAACTCGTTTTCATATTACAGGATCACATGAGTACATTCATTCAAATATTACATCCTTAGCACATTCCTCCGCCACAAGGCAGGCACCCTTCAGGACACTGTCATAATACTTTTCAAGGTGGTGATGCTCCTTGCCCTCCGGTGGCCCCTCCTTCAGCAGCTTTTCGGCGTCCATCTTCGCCCAGTGCACTTTCACACGGGCAAAGGCCCTGCCCGCACCTTCAATACAGACGGACCGCTTTATGACTTCAAACCATGGGCAGGCATTCACAAGCCGCTTTACCAGGCCGAAGTAGCTGCCAGGCAGGGGCTCGCCAGGCCACATTCGGAGTATGAGACCCTTCATGGCTAGTTCGGACGCCTTGTGAAGCTCGACCAATTGCTTCAGCTAGTCGCTCAAGGGCACCGGATGTTCGGTCCCGGTATATTGAGACCAGAGCAACTTTTCCGTCGAGCTCCCTTCCTCGGCCCGATAGAACTCCACGGCATCCGATACGCTGCTGGGTAGATCCGCGAACACTCCTGGAGAGCTCTGAATTCGGGTAAGTAAAAGGAAAGTTTCCTTCACATGCTTTCTTTGCATAATGAGTGCCTTACCCGCCGCTATCTTCTTGACTGCTTGAATCTCCTGGAGGGCCTTTTGAGCTTCGGCCTTGGCATTTTGTGCGTTCTCGAGGGCATTCGCAAGCTCGGACCCCTGCGTCTTAGAGTCACGCTCCAAGGACTCGTATTTTTTGACGAAATCCTGAAGCTCTTGCTGAACCTTGCCGACTCGGGCCTCTTGCTTCTCGTGCTCAATGCGCTCCTGGGCCACTCTGTCTTCGGCCTCGGACATCGCCTTCTTCAGGGCCGCCACTTTGGTCGTGGCCCCTAGCAAAATTCATGATGATCCTATGATCTAATAACCACTTTTTTCTTTATCAATATACAGACGGGGTATCACTTACCTCTGTTCTCTTCGAGCTGCCTCTTGGTAAGGCCGAGCTCTTCCTCGGACCACTCAAAGTCCCGCTTCAGTCCGAAGACCTCCGCAGTACGAGCGGCAGCGGCCAGCAGCGAAGCCTGCTTATTCACATAGACATATTCTGATTAGACTCCTGTGATTGTTATTTGATCCTCTCTTCGGCCTTTCTTTGCGAACACCAAACAGAGCATCAGGGGCTACTGTCTATGATGTGATATTTTCTCATAATTCCATTACTTACCTCAAAGCCTATTAGGAGGCTGGCACAGGCTTCGGTCAATCCGCTTTTGGCAGACCGAACCTTCTCAACCACCGCACTCATGATAGTGCGGTGCTCTTCGTCAATGGAAGCGCCGGGAAGCGCTTCCAGCAAGTTTTCTGATGCCTCTGGATGTACAAAGGCCATCAGCACAGACGGCTCACCCCCCTTAGCGAGGGGTCGCCTGACAGAATCCGGAACCACTGGAGGCTCCAGTGCAGTATCCGGCTGGGGGCCAAACTTGTTGCGGCCCCCGTCATTAGAACCCATGGGAGTCTTACCCCCCACACGCCCGGCATCTGGGATGTCGCCTCGGTCCGATGCCCTTTGAGACAACACCTCGATGTTGTCTGTGAGCCAGGGGGAGGTGGCTGTCGGGAGTGAATCGTTGTTCATCGCCGACTGGCCCAAAGACTCATCCAAAGAAGACACGTTGATACGGGCTTTGGATGGAGTGCATGATCATGTTTGACACGATAAGAAGCAATAAAACAAAACATACCAGAACTATTATAGTATCCGGATACTTACGACTTCGCCAGGGGCTTGTCCTTGGGCAACCACTCCTCGTCGCTGTAAGCGGCTGTTGTGGAGTGGTCCGGAAGGAGGGTCCTTCCCTTCTTGGACCCTTCGGCCTCCCCAGATGGGGCGGCCTTCCTTTTCTTGTCCTCCCCGGTTGGGGGGGAGAGAACTTTCCTCTTCCTCCTCCTCGTTTTCGTGGGAGGAGTGTGCCTCGGTGTTTTCGGACGATGAGTCCAATACAACCTTGCGCCGAAGACCTTTCCTGGTCCCCGCGGCCTTCTTCTTGGCCTTCTTTTCCGGCGCCTCATAGGGCGCTGGAACCAACATCTCCGTTAAGAGAGCCCTTGCTGGATCTTCGGGCAATGGGGTCGGACAATCGATCCGCTCCGCTGTCGCTACCCAGTCCTGTTAAAATGGCATGGAGGCTCAGATCCCTCACATGATTATACTAGGGAAAGGAATATCTTATGAGATATAAAGAGCTTACCGGATTGGCAGGGCGCTTTGCGCTGAGTCCGCGATCCTCGGTAAGGGAAGGAGGTACCTCGGCGGCCTTGAACAGCACCTTCCAGACGTCTTTCTGTGTCGTTTCAAAAAGCTCTCGCAGCGTCTGGTGCTTGGCTGGGTCGAACTCCCACATATTGAATGCCCGTCTTTGACATGGAAGGATCCGGCGGAAGAGCATGACCTGGACCACGTTAACAAGCTTGATTTTCTTGCTTATCATGTTTTTAACACAGTTCTGGAGTCCGATCAGCTCTACCGATGAACCCCATGATAGGCCCTTCTCTTTCCAGGAGGTGAGCCGCGTGGGGATGCCGGATCGAAATTCGGGGGCCGCCACCCAGTTGGTGTCGCGCGGCTCGGTAATGTACAACCACCCCGATTGCCACCCTTTCACGGTCTCCACCTAGGAGCCTTCGAGCCAGGTGACGTTGGGAATTTTGCCCACCATGGCGCCTCCGCACTCCGCTTGCTGGCCTACCACTACCTTCGGTTTCACGTTGAAGGTCTTCAGCCATAGGCCGAAGTGGGGCTTGATGTGGAGGAAGGCCTCACACACGATGATAAACACCGAGATGTTGAGGATGAAATTGGTGGCCAGATCATGGAAGTCCAGCCCGTAGTAGAACATGAGCCCGCGGACAAATGGGTGGAGGGGAAATCCCAGTCCGCAGACGAAGTGGGTGAGGAATACAACCCTCTCATGGGGTTCTGGAGTAGGGACGATCTGCCCCGCGTCTGGGAGCCGGTGCGCGATGTCTGTGGCCAAGTATCCGGCTTCCCGGAGCTTCGTAATGTTCTCCTCCGTAACGGAGGAGACCATCCACTTGCCTCCCGCTCCGGACATGTTTGGAATGGCTTTGCGGAGAAAATGAGAACTTGGGCTCTAGAGCCCGAGTGTGCGAGAATGGACGGGCAGGGGAAGAAGAAGGTGTGGGTGAAAAAGAGGAATCCTTGTCCCTTTATAAAGGCGGTAGAAACTGTGCGCCTCCCTACTTGCCCCATAAAATCGCTTATTCCCCCAAGCGCCGTGATTGATGGCACGGTTGGGTTACCCATATCCGTATTGATGAGAATCCCATGATAAGGGGAACACGATCTCTACTTCGACAAGACGTGCCAATAAAACCGCCTCGCAACACGTGCAGTGGCAGGCAGGGAGAAACGGTTCGTAATGACCGGGACACGGCAGGACGTCACGTTATAAAAAGTTGTCAGCAGATTAGATTTGTGGAATAATATACTCTCTACGGTGGTATGTGGAATTTATTTTGCAGAGCCGGACACGATCCTTGTGTTCAAAATCTTCTATGGAGTATTCGGAGAAGGAACCCGCCTTGCAATGCCGAAGACAATCTGCGCGCCGGACTCATCGTCATTGAAGCCTGGTTCAGGGACTACTGAGGGAGTCCTGGATTAGGGGGTCCTCGGACAGCCGTACTATATACTTTGGCCGGACTGTTGGACTATGAAGATACAAGATTGAAGACTTCGTCCCGTGTCCGGGTGGGACAATCCTTTGTGTGGAAGGCAAGCTTGGCAATTCGGATATGTAGATCTCCTCCCTTGTAATCGACTCTATGTAACCCTAGCCCCCTCCGATGTCTATATAAACTGGAGGGTTTAGTCCGTAGGACAGAACAACAATCATAATCATAGGCTAGCTTTTAGGGTTTAGCCTCTACGATCTCGTGGTAGATCAACTCTTGTAATACTCATATCATCAAGATCAATCAAGCATGAAGTAGGGTATTACCTCCATCGAGAGGGCCCTAACCTGGGTAAACATTGTGTCCCCCGAGTCTGGTTACCATCAGCCTTAGACGCACAATTCGGGACCCCCTACCCGAGATCCGCCGATTTTGAAACCGACAATGACCACCACCGAATAGCTACACTACAGAGGTCTCATCAGGAGTGATGTAAGAGGTTCCACCCTCGGCACTCGATGGTAACTCTGCAAAGTTGTTCAACTAGGGGGGGTGATGTGCGGTGTCGGGGCCTGGACGTCGATCACGTTGATCGAGTCATCGAACATAAAGTGGGGTAACTGGGACAAGGTGGGGGTCACTGATGGATCACTAACCAACCTATACTAAGCAGTTTGGAATAAGCAGGTAAGGTAACAATAAGCAGGTAACAAAAATAGGCTATGCATCAGAGTAGGATCATACAGATAGCAGTAGTAGTTCTAATGCAAGCATAAGAGGGAAAGAAATAGGCGATATCAAAATGCTCAAGGGGGTTTGCTTGCCTGGAATCTCTGTTAAAAAGGAAGAAGGCTTGTTGGAGACGTAGTCGATCATAGGGGCGGCATCGGTCTCGGGGTCTACCAGAGAGAAGAGGGGGAAGAAACAGTAAATACAGAGCAAGAAGATGCATCACTAAGCATTACATGACAATAGGCAGAGCTAGGGTTGTCCTAACATAGTACTACACGTTGCAGACGGAGGGGATAAACATCTGAGGATGAATTCCCGGCGTTAGACGAATTCCGGACAGGTGGAAGAGAGGGGACGGTTCCATGTTAAGCATGCTAGGGGCATGTGACAGGTGAATGGACCGCGCACTCAGATTTGTTGGATTTTTCTGAGCAACTTTCATGTAGAGAACATTTTCATCGGAGTTACGGTTTATTTTCTATGAATTTTCAAAGTTTTAAACATTTACTGGAATTAATTAAATTAACAGAAAAGAAATGTGACGTCAGCATGATGTGTTGATGATGTCAGCAGTCAACAGACTCGCTGACTAGGTCAAACCTGACTTGTGGGTCCCACCTGTCATAGAGAGTGGGGCTAACAGGGGTTTATTTTAATTAGACAGAGTTAATTAGCAGTAGGGCCCCACATTTCAGTGACTGATTAGGTTAACTAATTATTTTTATTTATAAAAATGTTTTAGTTAGAGGATTAAGCGGTGGGGCCTGTGTGTCAGTGGCACTGAGTGCCCAGTCAGCATAGTTGACCACGGTCAACATGGTCAACTGGGTCCAGGGGGCCCACGGGCAGCGACCCAGAGGTGGGCCCCGCCGGCACCGGAGCAACGCCGGCGAGACCATCCGCGGCGGCCGAATGCTGGAGACGGCCGGAATCGCCAGCGCATCATTTGAGCCATGGTCGGGCGCGTTCAGAAGCTGACGATCTCGCGCGTCGAATGCTACCAACGTTTGGGCCTGGGAATGGCCGGAACATCGCCGGCAACGAGCGCGGCGGACGGCAGTTCGGGCGTGGACAGGGATCGCACTACGGGGCTCCAAAACGACCGCGGGTGGTCGCGTTCGAACGCGGGCTCAATGCCGCGTCGCGCGGTGTGGTCGGTTAAACTCGGGGGTGACCGGAACTGCGCCAGCGACGAGCTAAGGCGGCGCAGGAGTTTGGGCTCTAGTGGAAACGGGGCTAGGAGGAACGGGGAGGCATGCTAGTGGTGGCGTTGGACTCGCACGAGCTCCCGGAGCTCGATGCGAGGCTCAGCCACGTGTTACAGTGGCGAAGGCCACGACGGCGAGCTCGTCGGCGGCGGTGCGTGCAGGTGCTAGCGGAGCGGCGGCTACGGACGACTAGAGGGGGGTTGGGTGTTGGGTTTCGTAGTAATTTCAAAAAATTTCCTACACACACGCAAGATCATGGTGATGCATAGTAACGAGAGGGGGAGAGTGTGATCTACGTACCCTTGTAGATCGACAACGGAAGCGTTAACTTGGTTGATGTAGTCGTACGCTTCACGGCCCGACCGATCAAGCACCGAAACTACGGCACCTCCGAGTTCTAGCACACGTTCAGCTCGATGACGATCCCCGGACTCCGATCCAGCAAAGTGTCGGGGAAGAGTTCCGTCAGCATGACGGCGTGGTGACGATCTTGATGTACTACTGTCGCAGGGCTTCGCCTAAGCACCGCTACAATATTATCGAGGACTATGGTGGAAGGGGGCACCGCACACGGCTAAGAATATGATCACGTGGATCAACTTGTGTGTCTAGGGGTGCCCCTTGCCTCCATATATAAAGGATCCAAGGGGGGGTGTGGCCGGCCCTAGTAGGAGGCGCGCAGGAGGAGTCCTACTCCTGCCGGGAGTAGGACTCCCCTCCCTTTCCTTGTCCAAGTTGGAGAGGGGGAAGGAGAGAAGGAAAAGGGGGGCGCCGCCCCTCCCTCCTTGTCCAATTCGGACTAGGGGGAGAGGGGGCGCGCGACCTGCCCTCGCAGCCCCTCCTCTTCTCCACTTTAGGCCCATGAGGCCCATTAACCCCCCAGGGGGTTCCGGTAACCCCCCCCCCGGTGCTTCGGTTTTATCCGAAACTTCCCCGGAACACTTCCGGTGTCCGAATATAGCCGTCCAATATATCAATCTTTATGTCTCGACCATTTCGAGACTCCTCGTCATGTCCGTGATCACATCCGGGACTCCGAACTAACTTCGGTACATCAAAACTCATAAACTCATAATATAACTGTCATCGAAACCTTAAGCGTGCGGACCCTACGGGTTCGAGAACAATGTAGACATGACTGAGACACGTCTCCGGTCAATAACCAATAGCGGAACCTGGATGCTCATATTGGCTCCTACATATTCTACAAAGATCTTTTATCGGTCAGACCGCATAACAACATACGTTGTTCCCTTTGTCATCGGTATGTTACTTGCCCGAGATTCGATCGTCGGTATCCCATACCTAGTTCAATCTCGTTACCGGCAAGTCTCTTTACTCGTTCCGTAATACATCATCTCACAACTAACTCATTAGTTGCAATGCTTGCAAGGCTTATGTGATGTGTATTACCGAGAGGGCCCAGAGATACCTCTCCGACAATCGGAGTGACAAATCCTAATCTCGAAATACGCCAACCCAACATGTACCTTTGGAGACACCTGTAGAGCACCTTTATAATCACCCATTTATGTTGTGACGTTTGGTAGCACACAAAGTGTTCCTCCGGCAAACGGGAGTTGCATAATCTCATAGTCATAGGAACATGTATAAGTTATGAAGAAAGCAATAGCAACATACTAAACGATCGGGTGCTAAGCTAATGGAATGGGTCATGTCAATCAGATCATTCACCTAATGATGTGATCCCGTTAATCAAATAACAACTCTTTGTTTATGGTTAGGAAACATAACCGTCTTTGATTAACGAGCTAGTCAAGTAGAGGCATACTAGTGACACTCTGTTTGTCTATGTATTCACACATGTATTATGTTTCCGGTTAATACAATTCTAGCATGAATAATAAACATTTATCATGATATAAGGAAATAAATAATGACTTTATTATTGCCTCTAGGGCATATTTCCTTCATTGGGAAGGGCACGTTCGGTGCAGGAGCTCACCGCGGGAGCGTGGGGACTAGGTAGTGAGCTCAGGGAGGATCGGTGCTGCAGATTGACGGCGAGGTCGTGCGGTGGTTGTAGAGGAGGAAGAGGAAGACTGCGACGGCGGAGGTCCCTCCCGGTCCCGATCCGTTGTCGAGGAAGAAGAGGAGGACCATGCCGGAGCTCCTGGACTTGACGGAGCGGCGTATGGGTGACGGTGGACGCGGCTACAACTAATGGCGACGATGGTGGCGCTCGGGCATTCGCCCAAATGGAAGCAGAGAGGGGGCGAGGGGGAATCTGATGGGGAGAGGGAGAGGCGGAGCGGGGCAAGTGGTGAGGTGAGTGGGAGAGGGGATCGAGGGGGCGCTGGCTGCCCTATCCCCTCGTCGGAGCCGGCAAGGGGGTCCGGTGGAGACGCGCGCGCGGTTGCTCGCGCCGTGGGGAGGGGGAAGACGACAGGGGGGAGTGGCCCGGCTCAGGTGGGTTAGGTGGGCTGGCCCAGGTGGGTTCGGTCCAGGGAGGGGGTTCCTCTTTCCTCTCCCTCTCCCTTTTCTTTTTCTTTTTTTTAAGTTTTGCTTTTTCTTTTTAACAACTTTCTATTTTAGCTATTTTAGGCCATTTAGACACTTTGCAAAAATGTTGGTTCACCACCAATATTACCAGAAGAATACTTTCCACATGATGAACATTTTAGTTTTCATGTTTGAGCATTTTTGAATTTCACACATAATTTGAAATTGAATTCAACTAGAATTTTTTCATGGAATACTGATCAAAGTGACTAAGCACTGTCATACCAAGATAATTAGCTTGATCTCAGGGATTACTGTAGCATCATTACACCGGGGTGTTACCTGGGCTTCCTCAAATGCCCTAGGTCTTTGTGAACAAGCAAGTTGAATGCACACCCACTTAGTTTCTTTTGATGAGTTTTCATACATTTATAGCTCTAGTGCATCCGTTGCATGGCAATCCCTACTCCTCGCATTGACATCAAGTGATGGGCATCTCCATAGCCCGTTGATTAGCCGCGTCAATGTGAGACTTTCTCCTTTTTTGTCTTCTCCACACAACCCCCATCATTATATTCTATTCCACCCATAATGCTATGTCCATGGCTCACGCTCATGTATTGCGTGAAAGTTGAAAAAAGTTTGACATTACTAAAGTATGAAACAATTGCTTGGCTTCTCATCGGGGTTGTGCATGATGAGAGCATTCTTGTGTGACGAAAATGGAGCATGACCAAACTATATGATTTTGTAGGGATGAACTTTCTTTGGCTATGTTATTTTGAGAAGACATAATTGCTTAGTTAGTATGCTTGAAGTATTATTGTTTCTATGCCAATATTAAACTTTTGTCTTGAATCTTATGGATCTGAATATTCATGCCACAATTAAGAAGAATTACATTGAAATTATGCCAAGTAGCACTCCGCATCAAAAATTCTGTTTTTATCATTTACCTACTCGAGGACGAGCAGGAATTAAGCTTGGGGATGCTGATACGTCTCCAACGTATCTATAATTTTTTATTGCTCCATGCTACTATATTATCCATCTAGGATGTTTTATATGCATTTATATGCTATTTTATATGATTTTTGGGACTAACCTATTAACCTAGAGCCCAGTGTGAGTTTCTGTTTTTCCTTGTTTTTGAGTATCGCAAAAAAGGAAAACCAAACGGAGTCCAATTGACCTGAAATTTCACGGAGATTATTTTTGGACCAGAAGAAGCCCACGGAGCATCGGAGATGGGCCAGAAGAGTCCCGAGGAACCCCACGAGGGTGGGGGCGCGCCCTACCCCCCAGGGCGCGCCCCCTACCTCGTGGCCGCCTCGGAGACCCCCCTGACTTGTTCCCAACGCCAAAACCTCTTATATATACCCAAACTTCCAGAACATAACCTAGATCGGGAGTTCCACCGCCGAAAGCCTCTGTAGCCACCGAAAACCAATCTAGACCCGTTCCGGCACCCTGTCGGAGGGGGGAATCCCTCTTCGGTGGCCATCTTCATCATCCCTACGCTCTCCATGACGATGAGGGAGTAGTTTACCCTCAGGGCCGAGGGTATGTACCAGTAGCTATGTGTTTGATCTCTCTCTCTCTCTCCCGTATTCTTGATTCACACGATCTTGATGTATCGCGAGCTTTGCTATTATAGTTGGATCTTATGATGTTTCTCCCCCTCTATCTCCTTGTGATGAATTGAGTTTTCCCTTTGAAGTTATCTTATCAAATTGAGTCTTTAAGGATTTGAGAACACTTGATGTATGTCTTGCATGTGCTAATCTATGGTGACAATGGGATATTACGTGATCCACTTGATGTATGTTTTGGTGATCAACTTGCGAGTTCCGTGACCTCGTGAACTTATGCATAGGGTTTGGCACACGTTTTCGTCTTGACTCTCCGATAGAAACTTTGGGGAACTCTTTGAAGTTCTTTGTGTTGGTTGAATAGATGAATCTGAGATTGTGTGATGCATATCGTATAATCATACCCACGGATACTTGAGGTGACATTGGAGTATCTAGGTGACATTAGGGTTTTGGTTGATTTGTGTCTTAAGGTGTTATTCTAGTACGAACTCTAGGATAGATTGAACGGAAAGAATAGCTTCGTGTTATTTTACTACGGACTCTTGAATAGATTGATCATAAAGTATAACTTTGAGGTGGTTTCATACCCTACAATAATCTCTTTGTTTGTTCTCCGCTATTAGTGACTTTGGAGTGACTCTTTGTTGCATGTTGAGGGACTGTTATATGATCCAATTATGTTATTATTGTTGAGAGAACTTGCATTGGTGAAAGTATGAACCCTAGGCCTTGTTTCAACGGATTGCAATACCGTTTTCTCTTACTTTTATCATTAGTTACCTTGCTGTTTTTATATTTTCAGATTACAAAAACCTAAATCTACCATCCATATTGCACTTGTATCACCATCTCTTCGCCGAACTAGTGCACCTATACAATTTACCATTGTATTGGGTGTGTTGGGGACACAGGAGACTTTTTGTTATTTGGTTGCAGGGTTGCTTGAGAGACCATCTTCATCCTACGCCTCCCATGGAGTGATAAACATTAGGTCATCCACTTGAGGGAAATTTTCTACTGTCCTACAAACCTCTGCACTTGGAGGCCCAACAATGTCTACAAGAAGAAGGTTGTGTAGTAGACATCAGCATGCCTTTGCCGTCCGCCATGGCAGACGGCAAAGAAGCTGATTCCAGTAGTGTGATGTCTACTACAGAACTTTATTCTTGTAGACTCATGATGGGCCTCCAAGCGCAGAGTTTTGTAGGACGGTGGCATTTTTCCCTCAACTGGATGACCTAAGGTTTATCAACCCATGGGAGGCGTAAGATGAAGATGGTCTCTCTCAAACAACCCTGGAACCAAATAATAAAAAGTCTCTTGTGTCCCCAACACACCTTGTAGGACGGTAGCATTTTTCCCTCAACTGGATGACCTAAGGTTTATCAACCCATGGGAGGCGTAAGATGAAGATGGTCTCTCTCAAACAACCCTGGAACCAAATAATAAAAAGTCTCTTGTGTCCCCAACACACCAAATATAATGGTAATTTTTATATGTTTACTAGTTAAACGAAGATATGGTGATACAAGCGTAGTGATGGTAATAGATATTGATTTTTGTAATAGGAACAATAAAAAACAGCAAGGTAGCAATTGATAAAAGGAGCACAAATGGTATTGCAATGCTTGAAAATGAGGACTAGGGTCCGTACTTTCACTAATGCAATCTCAATAATGCTAATATAATTGGATCATATAACCATCCCTCAACGTGCGATGAAGAATCGCTCCAAATTTCCTATCTAGTGGAGAACATAAGAAGAAATTGTTTGTAGCTATTCTTTCTGATCGATCTATCAAAGAGTTCATACTAAAATAACACCAAATTATTCTTTCTGATCGATCTATCAAGAGTTCGTACTAAAATAACACCAAAGCAAATTCAGATTCATAATACTCAATCCAACACAAAGAACCTCAAAGAATGCCCCAAGATTTCTACCGGAGAAACAAAAGACGAGAATATGCATCAACCCCTATGCATAGATTACCCCAATGTCACCTCGGGAATCCACAAGTTGAGTGCCAAAACACATATAAGGTGAATCAATATGATACCCCATTGTCACCACGGGTATTCATAGCAAGACATGCATCAAGTGCTCTCAAATCCATAAAATTATTCAATCCGATAAAATGAAATCTCAAAGGGAAAACTTAATTCACAACAAGAGAGAGAGGGGAAAACACCATATGATCCAACTATATTAACAAAGTCCGTGATACATCAAGATCGTGACATCTCAAGAACACGAGAGAGAGAGAGAGATTAAACACATAGCTACTGGCACAAACCCTCAGCCCCGAGGGTAGACTACTACCTCCTCATCATGGTGGCCGTCGAGATGATGAAGATGGCCACCGGTGATTATTTCCCCCTCCGACAGGGTGCCGGAATGGGATCTAGATTGGTTTTTTGTGGCTACAGAGGCTTGTGGCGGCGAAACTTCTGATCTCCCGACTTTCCTAGGGTTTTTGGAATATTTGGAAACTTATAGGGCGAAGAGGCGGTGCGGGAGGCCACCGAGGTGGGCACAACCCACCAGGGTGCGGCTGGGCCCCCAGGCGCGCCCAGGTGGGTTGTGCCCCCCTTGCGAAACCCCTCTGGTACTTCTTTGGACCAAGTTGTGTCTTCTGGTCCATAAAAAATCCCCAAAAAGTTTTGCTGCGTTTGGACTCCGTTTAGTATTGATTTTCTGCAATGTAAAAAATAAGCAAAAAACAGCAACTGGTACTGGGCACTATGTTAATAGGTTAGTCCCAAAAATGATATAAAGTTGCTATAAAATGACTGTAAAACATGCAAGAATGATAATATAACAGCATGAATACTTCATAAATTATAGATACGTTGGAGATGATGCTTCCAGCTCGGATGCATAATCATGAATACTTCATAAATTATGCAAGACATGAAGCTCATGCAGTACTCTGTGGATGATGCTTCCAGCCCGGATGCATAATCATGAGAAGTTAATTAATGGGTAAGGAATCAAGCATATATAATATATGCTTCACTAGAGTTCAACAAAGGCACATGTGCAAAAGAAGAAGAGTTCAACAAAGGCAAATAATAAAATGATTTCTTTCTAACCACCACTCGCTAACTTGATCACAGAGAGAAACCTCAGGGCAGCTCCAGTGTGGATCATCAAATGAAGGGCATAAAATAAAAACGAATAGTGGGCGAGGTGAAAGCTATCCAACCGGAGGGAAAAATGTTTGTCCCTTGTTTGGCCTCCTTCCTTTGACATGGATATCTAGCTCAATAGTGAACAAACCATACATTTAAATAGTTGCAAACCTATGCAATCACAACCAAAAGCATTGGATGTTCAACAAGTATTTACATCCATCGTTCCCTAAAGCTCTGGTCCGGTTGCCCATGCCAAAGGTCCCAATTTTCGACCTCATTTTCACCCAACATTTTTGCATGGCACTTCAACATGGTAGCATGGTAGTCTTGTGCAAACTTCGCCGCATCTGGATCCAAGTTTGGACACAAAAGTGGCTTTCATCATCGGCTTATTCTCCTCAAGTTTGAACTTCTTGTTTTGCATGTCCATGAAGAAGCCAAACCTCTCCATCTTCTACTCCTCCTTGACCTCATAGAGTTTGACATATGCCTCCTCCTTCTTGACCATGACTTCATCAAACTTCTCCATTATCTTGGTCGTCGCCCCTTCTCGCTTCTCTTTCTCCACCCCCACTTCCTCCCTGGTTCCTAGGCCTTTTGACTAGAGCAAGCTCTTATTTTTTGGATCATCATCTTCATCTTAATTTGCCGTGGTGGTCTTGACGGAATAGCAATAAATGCAAGCCACTTGATTTGCTCATTTGTCTTGCGCGCCCGTGGTGGTCTTGATCGAGTTTGCATTTATTCATCCAACAATGCATAAATATGAAGTGCTTGTTCTCCGTTCTTGTGGTTCAACATGCACACACCGGGTTATCCAAGGAATACAATAGCATGGTCAATAACTTACAAAAATGAGAAAATTAGTCAAATGACCACCACATAGAGCAACAAGCCACATAAATTATGAGTCTTGATGTGCCACCCCACTAAGCTGTCGGTTATCACTCGTTTGAAGAATTCGCAAAACTTGTTGACGACCTCTTGAATAATGTGCCATTGATGGCCTAGCAACTTCAGATTGCAATCATGTATCAGTTACGTATGAATTGGATTATATATTTTTCTTCTCATGAAACCAATCAAGCACACTTCGCCAAAATGTCATGCGCTTTCGCCCTATATATGTCAGGAACAGGTCCACACTAGTGGTAAACCACACGTCACATATCAACTCATCCTCCTTGTAGGAGTATGTGGATCCATGCTCTTCTTCTTTGGGTCTGCGCCCAGCGGCTAGTAGTCGTTCGGTTCAAAGTAGAGTTGCTTGGTGCACACCTAATGGGTGTTCGACTACGTCTATTGTTTTGGCTGGGAGTTATCCACTTGTCCTCGTAGCCACTTCTGTCATGGATAATGTTCATCATCCCTCATCATTTGCCGCTGCTGCACTTGGTTGAGTCATTCTGCCAAACAGTGAGCGAAGACTGATAGATGAGAGATCCATAATTGATTTTCGTGGCTGATTGCTCCATGAAGTAGTCATTTTTTAGATCGACAGAAAACGACGCTCAATGGCCAGAGGTAAAAGAGGTCATGGACTGCTGCAGTGATTTATGGATGTAGGACGTACCGAGGTGTTGGGTGGCTTCAACTGGGCGGCTCAGAGCTGCGATTGACTAGGCGGCATTGGCTTCTCCACCACCTTCTTCCGCTTTCAAGGATGAGCTACAGCCTGACCCTCTTCCACCGTTTTGTCTGCCTTCTTCTCTTGCCTTGATGTGTTAGCCTTGGCGTAGCGCAGTCGTGACCTCCATTTGGTCCGGGTCCTGCGGGATGATGAACATCATCTTCGACTCCTCTAACGTCTCCATAGCGGTGGCAGATGACAAAACAGGGGAGGGCGACAGCACTTGTGGCAGAGGCATCAAGAGGGGTGGGTTGTCGCTTGGGAGGACGGGCAGGATTGTGACAATGTGCAGGCTCCGATTCGGTTTTGGGTGGGTCCATGATGTTGGAGTCCAACATTGCGGACATTTGGACTCCCACAAACCGATTTGGTGCCCATCTGCGGGGTTTCAGACGTGCGGACCGGTCTGGACAATTTCAACAAGTATCCTTAGATGGCTAAAAGTATTCATACGGCCCGGTCCAAACATTGGCGTGATGTTTGTGATCCGCGTTGGAGTTGAGCTAACACTTTTGGTCATTCTATACTAGTTATTCCCTACTTTTCAAATGGACCACTAGATGTAGCATTCACTCGTCACAACATCAAGATAACTATTAGCTAGTCAAGAAAAACACACCCTGATAATGGACTACTTTATCCAAAAACGAAATTGGACTTAGGATTCTTCAACTCCGCTGCAACGAAGGGGTAATTGCCTGATACCTCCTCCTTAGTGCTCTTTGCGCCACATAGTGACGTAAAGCTCATGCTCCCATCTCACGTGGGCCAGCCCAAAAACGCGAGCTGCTTGCATGCTCGGTCATCACCCCATCGCTCACTTGGTTGATGGCTGACTGGTCGACCGTTGACTTTTGAAAAAATATCATGGATTTGAAAAAAGGTTCATTAATTTGAAAAATGTTCACGAATTTGAAAAAATCATGAATTTGAACAGGAGTACACAATTTGAAAATATTTAGGAATATATAAATATTCAGAATTTTAAAAAATCACTAATTTGGAAAAAATTCATGAGTTTGAAAAAAGGTCAGGAAAATAAAAAAGATATCACAAATTTGAAAAAAAAGTCGAATTTAAAAAAAGTTCATGGATTTGAAAACATGCTCGTAGATTTAAAAAAATGTTTGTGAATTTGAAAAGGCTCACCAATTTGAAAAATGTTCATGATTTTAAAAAGTTTGAATTAGAAAAAAGTCTATGAATTTGAAAAAAATAACAAATTGGAGAAAAGTTTATGAATCTAAAAATTGTTCCTAAATTTTAAAAAGTGCAAGAATTTAGAAAAATTTCATGAATTTGAAAAAGGGTCCATGAATCTGAGAAAAGTTCATGAATTTGGGATTTTTTGTGTATTGGACAAAAAAGAAAAACCAAATAAACTCAATCATGGAAAAACTAGAGAAAACCCGCCATAGGTAAAAACGAGTGCAACCATCTAGAAGGTTTCCAAAATCGGTGATAAATGAATTTGAAAAAAGTGCAGGAATTCCTTTTTCAAATTCATGAACATTTGAAAATCTTCTAGATTGTGGAACCATCTAGAAGGTTTCCAAAATTGTGAATTTGAAAAGGTGCATGAATTTTTAAAATGTTCATGATGTGTAGGCGTTGGGTATGGTTACTGCGTTAACCAGTGCACCAAGTGCCAAATAGGAAAACACCAATTGCCTACCTAAACTTAATATACTCAAAATTCATGGTTACAATCTTTTACAGCGACGGGGGCTCAAAATTTGAGCATGTACATATTAGGGATTCACAATAGAGGACAAGATGTGAGAGGTTAATATCACGAGGAGATCTAACCATCCACAACCGAAGTTTGTTGTTCATCATCTGCTACAGGTTAGCATTTTGTAGAGTGCATGCGGTTGAAGGCCACGTGCCAATTTCTCCATGTGCGTTGAAGTGTCATGAACATGATTGTGCTACGAAGCACAATGCTCCATATTTGGTGATAGGAGGAGATCGCAAGCCACGCTATGTTCCATATTTGGTGATAGGAGGAGAGTGCAAGCCAAATGTCTTCGACGGGCATTGCAACACAAAATGTTGATTGCCGAGGACTAGAAACCAAACAACTCAAAGAAGGAGGACAAAAAAAGAAGTCGTCAAACTGTGTTAGCTGGTGCTAGTGAATAAATGGCAGTTGGCGAAGTCGAGGAAGGTGATGTTGTTACAGAAGGCACAAGCCTAGTCTTGGGGATGTATCTGGTGCACCGGGGCAATTTGTGCTACCGGTGCACCGGTCGCCCGTTGCACATTCAAAAATATTTGAAAAAAACCCGAAAAAAAATCTAGTGCATTGACACAATATCAACGCATGTTGTCACAAAAATTTAAATCAATATCTGAAACATTGGTCGAGATACAAAAATAATAAATTTGAGACTGAATAGTACATAACACGAGTTGGGCTTCAGTTTTGGCCCATTAGCACAGTGATGTCAAATTTGTCATTTTTTTATCTTGAGCATTGTTTTGAATTTTGATTTGAATTATCATGACAACATACATTGATGTTGTGTCGATACACTAATTTTTTTCCAGATTTTTTTGAATGTGCAACGGGGTCCGGTGCACCGGTAGCACCAATTACTTTGGTGCATCAGATACGTTCCCACCTAGTCTTACCCTGTGGAAGAATCCACATGATCTTGACTTTTGTAGGAGCGAATAAATCATGGAGAGGCATGCCGCACCTGGAGGAGCGAATCAATATGTACCATCAACAAATAGCGATACACCATGCGATTACTTGCTCAACCGGCACATCCAACATAGAGAGACACGAAAGCTCACCTATTGAACATTGGAGGAAATAGCGAATGCTCTCGGCCCTCCCATGCACCCGTGGTAGGTGGAGCTTTGGGCTTTAAATTTTGTGCATAAAACTCCTTGAAAGAGTCCTGAAATTTTGCCGTGTCTAGGGCTTCAATGCTCACCATCAGATTCATGATTCAGCGGTCGAGGAGCTCTCATAACATGGAAGCATGGGAGGGCTGGGAGCTCCTGATATTTTCCTATGGACATGCAGCGGCATAGGGAGCAGGACAAGCACTATCGTTCTTGCAAGTTGAGTATTTTCGTCATCTAAGTTGGTAGAAAAATATTTTTATTTTATACAAAAGCCGGTGTTGTCTGAATTCAAGACTTTTTTTTGACAACTAAAGTTCCTTCTTTATTCATTGGTGATAACACTTACATCTTTAAGTAAAAAAGGAAGAAGCTCATTAGGAGCCATTTCAATCCATTCACTGCAGAATTTAGATCTAACTACACTAGCTAATTCATGAGCAACAACGTTTGCTTCTCTAGGACAGAATTCAAACCGAATTGAACTAAACTCACATGCCAAGTGGTAACAATCATTAATGATGGCTGCTGCATTGCCCGCATACTGACCGTCCTTGGTCATAATCTCTATTAGTTCTAAGCTGTCGGAATTAACAACAAGCCTGTTACACACTGCCGAAGAAGAGAGTTGTAAACCAAATTTAAGAGGCAATGCCTCTGCGGAAAGAGGATCATAACATGACTCTATTAGTTTGTTCCCAGAAACAATAAAGTGACATCTGTCATCTCGTATGACTTCTTCCATAGCTCCATGTAGCGCGTCATAGTCGAAGGCAGCATCTACGTTCAGCTTAACAAAGCCATTAGGTGGGTTTCTCCATCCGTCCTTCTTTAGTACTGCCTTTGGGTCACATGCAAAATTTGAGCATCACTCACATTTTGTTCCTTTTTAGGGCAATCCACATTTTATTCAAAACTGGTCGGACTTGAGTGAAATCCAAATGTCAATTTTGGGGAAACACCCGGGACCCAGCCTCTACATCCCAGCCCGGCGTGGCCCAGCAACCTGACTAGCCTTCGACGCTGCCCGTTCCGGCTCCCCACTCTTCGGTCCCAGACTCCCAGTTCCATCCCCATCAGTTCCATCCCCATTTGCTGCATTCGAAATTCCCCATCCCAGATGCCCAGCACTCTCCGCCTAACCAATCTCCACATATGAGGAAGAAGAAGGCGGCGGCGGCGGCGGCGCCTGTACCCGCGGCTGCCAAGACGAAATCGGCGGCAGCGGTGCCCGCGGCTGCTAAGAAGAAGCCCCTGGCGGCCAAGAAGAAAGCGGCAGCGGCCGTACCCGCGGCCAAGAAGAAGGCGGCGGCGGCGGCCAAGAAGCGCGCATCCGGTGGAACGGCCGGGTGCAGGCCACGGAAACGGGCACGGGATGACAACGGCGACGGCGATCTCATCAGCAACCTTCCGGACGCCGTCCTCTGCACCATCATCTCCCTCCTCCCCACCAAGGACGGCGCTCGCACGCAGGCCATCGCCCGCCGATGGCGCCCCCTCTGGCGCTCCGCGCCTCTCAACCTCGACGCCAAGAACCTCAGCACCAATGATTTCAAGCAGCCGCGCCGCCTCCAAGGGCGTCGACCGTCGACGGAATCCATCATCTCCAGGATCCTCGCCGACCATCCTGGCCCTGCCCGTCGCTTCGACTTCCGATTACCCTGCATCTCCCCAACAAAAAGAGAGTACGCCAAGAGTGTTGCTCAGATCGCGAGCTGGTTCCAGTCTCGGAGCCTCGACAACCTTGAGGAGCTCCATATCCACTTCCCAATCTTGCGACTAGTAGGTCCGAACCCCCTGCTCTCATCTGTGCTCCGCTTCACATCAACTCTTGTCGTGGCCACTGTTGGCTACTGCGATGTCTCAGATGAGATCGCTCCTTCATTGAATTTCCCCATCCTCAAGCATCTCACTCTGCGTTACGTTAACATCTCCGTGGATTCATTCCATGGTGTTCTTTCCGCCTGCCATGTGTTGGAGACCCTATCTCTGGATGGAAATTCTTATAATGGCTCCCTCCACATTAGCTCGCGAACTCTTAGGAGCATCTGCTTCAGTAATTGTCATATGGGTAAAAGCGAATTGGTTATTGAGGACACCCCTCACCTTGAAAGGCTGCTTTGTCCATGGTTGGACGGCGAGGCTATCCGGGTAAGCAGGGCACCTAAACTGGACATATTGGGCCCTTTGTCACCTTGCATCTCCAATATTCAGATTGCAAACCTAGTCTTTCAGGTAGAAGTATCCTACTCAACTCTTGCACTTGGCATTCTTTCATATATTAGTTTTATGCTCATTCTTGTTTTACAGGGGTTGGTTCCAACCAGCTTCAACAATTTGATATGCACAGTGAAGGTTCTGGCTCTCGAGTTTTCTTGCGCTGATTTGAATGCGGTTCTTGACGTCCTCAGGTTCTTCCCCTGCTTGGAAAAGCTTTATGTTATGGTGAGTTTTTATACTTATTTGCTTGCTTTAAATGTCAAAATGAAAACTGATACTAAGAACTGATTGACACGTAATTTATAGTCTAGTTAGGGACGAGGCGAATTGGTGCCTGAGCCCAGCTGATCCCGATATCATTGCATTACATTCTGGACTCGGGATCCGGGAAAATAGCCCTGACACGTCTGCCGTTGGAGTTTAGAAAATGTGGATAGCCGACGAATATGGACGGAACAGTGCTGCGTACGTGGGGCCGAGGGACGTGGGTGGGCTGACGGAAACGTGCGTGCCGTCTGGTCTGTGGACCAGGACGTCGGTGGTTTTCCCAACGCATGGATCAAATAAGCATGGGAAAGCTGAGCCGTCGCACAACAGCGCCGTTCCAAACAAGCATGATGTGGGTCAGTCTGGAAACCCTTGCGGGCACGTGTCTTCGACCGGTGCCGACCGACCCTCCTTAGAGCTGTATTACAGCAAAAAGAGCGTTTTTGCCTATTTTTGGAAAAATCACAGTCGGAACAAAATATTTTTTTTTCGAACCGGGCTATACCCCTTTCCATTGCAAATGAACGGAAATACAGAGTTCAGAAACATGTCAGGAGGAGGGAAAGAGGTAAAGCGAGTCCGGGCACTGCCAGGAAACCCACTACATTCGCCCGCCGTCGAAACGAATGTCATGGGGCGAAAACCTAGACAGCACCGAATATCCACGGCAAACACCCAAAAGTACAGACCGAGACATGAGACATTCGCAAAAGAACCAACACGCCACCACATGATCGTACGGTCGCCCAGCTCCAGCCAACGAGGTATTGCAGCCCTTCAATCTCCTCCGATCGCCACCCTCGCCGCATTGCACATCTCCATCATGCGCATTGTGCTCGACCTGATCATCTCAGCACCGCTTCGCAGCTCCTTGGCGCCCTCCTCTTCCTGCAATCCTGTCCAGTACAGTAGGAAAGAACACATGGAGAAAGCAATCTCAAAAGGTGTTTTGATAATCTTTTTTTCGAATGTAGCTCGATTTCGAGCTAGCCAAATGGCCCAGCAAGCAGCAGCCAAGCCCACCGTATAGTACTTTTGTCCATCATGAAGAAAAGTGTGGCACCAAGCAAAATATTGCCAGTAGCTATTCGGGCACATCTCAGTACCCAGAACCATCCCAACGCATCTCCAGATCACTTTAGCAACAGGGCAAGTAAAAAACAGATGTTGGGAGTTTTCCAACTCATTACAGAAAGAACATGTGGGATTCCCAGTCCATTTCCTCGTTCTCATAACTTGTCTAGTGAGCACAGCGTCCTGGGACAGTTGCCACATGAAGATTTTGATTTTGAGAGGGATCTTGGCTCTCCAAATCCATCTATAGTGGCAACCACTAAGAGGGTTTTCAAGCCATTTATATACAGATTTAGTGGAGAATTTGCCATTGCTATTAAGCCCCCAGTAGACCCTGTCCACACCCTGACTCAACTGGATATTATTGATTATTTTGTTTATTTCCTCCCATTGACGAGATAATTCAGGGGTGAGTCTTCTTCTAAAGAAAGAGTGGACGTCCACAGACTTGAAACTATCAATAGTGCAATCCTGATTATTGCATATCTCAAACAGCGAAGGGTAGAGGGTCTGAAAAGGACTCAACCCGTTTATGGAATCTTTCCAGACTCTAACAAGGTCACCAGATCCCAAATGAATTCTCCTACCTACCAAATAGATATCTTTGACTTTAAGCAGGGCTTTCCAACAGGGGGAATCAGAAAATCTGGGCTTTACCGACGCCACAGATTTATTAGTCAGGTAACGCGCCCGAACAATATCTTGCCACATACCCGTTTGGGTCTCTAGTTTCCACCACCATTTGACCATCAAACTAACATTCTGCTTGTGTAAATCCTTTACACCCAGGCCACCCTTATCTCTGGATCTACAGATCCTATCCCATCTAACCAGATGGTACCTCCTCTTCTTATTGCAACCTTGCCAGAAAAACTTTCTTCTGTGTTTGTCTAAACGCTCAATGAAAGTTTTATTCATGAGCCACATAGACATATGATATAAGGACAGTTGAGTGACTACCGAGTCCAGTAAGGTCAGCCTCCCCCCCATCGAAGCTGCATTGCCTATCCAGGCTTCAAATTTTTTCATATATTTCGTAACAATGAAATCCCAATCTGAATTTCTAAGGTTGGTATAGCTGACAGGCATCCCTAGGTACTTAATGGGGAAACTGCCCACTTCGCAACGAAATAGGTCTGCATACATTTTCACCACATTATCATCGCCTCCCACAGTGAGGATCTCACTTTTCTGGAAGTTCACCTTAAGACCAGACATCAATTCAAATATATGGAGAAGCATTTTCAAGTTAACAGCTTTGTCAATGTCATGCTCCAGGCATATAATGGTGTCGTCCGCATACTGAAGAACTGCTACTCCATTAGGAATTAAATCAGCGGCCAGCCCCACTATCAGGCCACTTTTTTGGGCATTTGTAATCATTTTAGCCAAACAGTCCACAGCTAAATTGAACAGGAAAGGGGAATGGGGGTCACCTTGCCGGACCCCTTTCGCACTTTGAAAGTAAGGACCAACTTGGTTATTCAACTTAATGCTCACAGTCCCATTGTGCAGGATACTTCTAATCCACCCGCACCATTTTTCGTTAAAGCCTCGGAGCTTATGACACTCGAGAATAAAATCCCAGTTGACTTTGTCGCAAGCCTTCTCAAAATCAAGTTTCAGAATCACCCCCACTCTCTTTTTCACATGAGTATAGTTAAGAATTTCATGCAGAGACATCACCCCGTCCATGATGTTCCTATTTTTCACGAAAGCGTTCTGGGCCCTATTTATGAGCTTATCAGCATATTTTTCAACTCGCCTATCTAGGACCTTAGTGATAAGTTTGTACGGACATCTCAGGAGGCAAATCGGCCGGAACTGTTGAATCTTGTCTGCGCCCACGGTTTTGGGGAGAAGAGTAATCACTCCATAATTAAGGCGCTGTACGTCCAATTCCCCTTTATGAAAGTGTTCAAACAGGAGCATAATATCATCCTTCACGATATCCCAACACACCTGATAGAATTCAACAGGGATGTTGTCCGGCCCGGGTGCTCTATTGTGTGCCATATCAAACAGAGCTTCCTTAACTTCAGTCTCCGTAAAGACCCGACACAAATCAGCATTATGCTCCACATCAAGTTTTTCATTAATGGTCCAAGTATCAGGATCCATATGGAACTCATTGCCGGGTGCAGGTCCGAAAAGGTTTTTGTAGTACTCTGTTGCATGAGCAATCAAATTACTAGTCCCTTCTATTTCCACATCCCCAACTTTCAGGGAATGGATCGTGTTTTTCCTTTTACGCCCGTTCGCAATCTTATGATAGTAGTTAGTATTGAGATCCCCTTTCAGCAGCCATCTTTCATGAGATTGCTGTAACCAAAAGATCTCTTCGTTTACCAAAAGCTCATGCAGTTCCATACTAATATCCATTTTGTTACTGTACATCTCAGGGGATAGGGGGCCATTTTCTTCCAATTCTTCCAACAAGGCTAACTCCAACCTGAGCTCTTCTTTCCTTCTCTTGTCATGACCATACTTATTGGATCCCCACCCTTTAAAGTAATTCTTAAACCTCTTAAGTTTGATATTTAAGATATCAACAGGGTCCGAGGAGTGTACTTTCCTCGACCAAATCCTACTCACAGTAGGAAGGAAGTTTTCATCTTTAACCCAAGGAATGTTGAAACGAAACTCACGAGGCTTAGGAGCTTCACGCCCCTCTTCTCCAGCAGAGAGAAGTAAAGGATTATGGTCTGAGATTTCCCGAACCAACTTCCTGACAGATGCCATAGGAAACAGATCCTCCCATCCTTCAGACATCAAGATGCGATCCAGTTTTTCCAGGGTAGGGTGAGCTTGGTTATTAGACCAAGTATATTTCCCCCCACTGGTATAAATCTCTCTCAGGGCCAAGGCATTGATGATGGAATTGAAGATGTCAGTAGCTCTATTATTCTGCATCTTTTTATTTTTCTCATCACCATGGCGCAAGACATTGAAATCACCCCCTACAATATAAGGCACAGTCATGCTACTACAACTAGCAGCCAGTTCTATTAGAAATTCCTCTTTAAACTCCTCATGGGCTGCCCCATAGACCACCAGCAGGCCCCAATCAGCTTTCTTCTTCTTATCGTGCAGGTTTAACTGCAAAATATATTTCCTTTTTGTACAGGAGGTGATTTCCATAGTATCTTGTCTCACTCCTCCTAAGATGCCACCAGATTTCCCCACAGATGGAATCCATTCCCAATGGAAAAGACCACAAGGGTCAATTCTCCTAATGCATTTAGGAGTAAAATGTTCCTTCATAGTTTCTTGCAAACCAATAAAATCCAGAGAAGTCGGAACAAAACATAAACTGAAACACACAAAACATTAACATTAATTCAGTTTGGCCGCCAAAGAGCTTTGTTCCACATCCAACTAGACATTACATTAATCCTAGTACAACATATCTAATACTGTAGTTGGGAAACACGCTTAAGAGTCCCTCACCCTTCCTTCATGTCGGCCCTAAAGAACACCGGAAGGGACTAATTGGCACTGCGAAAGAACATAGCGACGACATACAGAAGTAGAACGGTAAGCATGATGTTGATGGCTGCAAGCCCCTGGGATACAGAAACAGCTGTGATGGCGGAGACCGGCCTGAGGACTTGATTCACCGTGACGGGTTGCGCCCGCGTGGCTTGCTGGTTCTGGTTATGAGGATGAGCTATGTGCACCACAGGGTTGCTCTGGTGTCCATGTCCCGCCATGGGGACACACAGCTGGGCGTTTGGGTACCAGGCGGCTTTAGCTGGACATGAGCAATCTTGAGCGTGGTCGTTCTTCTGACGTACTTGTGCTGGAATTCGAAGAACCGACACTCGCGTGCCCGAAAAATCAGATCGACAAGGTCAGCTCGACATCTAAGAGGGGCAGATGAGATCAGAAAGTATAATGATTGCATGGGACAGATTTACTTACGTCATAGCGGAAGCACTTGTAGAAGCGATGCCCGGCCCATTTTCCCGTCCCTGTGACCTTGGTGTTAATCTCCGCCCCGCAAAAAGGACATGGGATGAGAGGAAGAAGATGGTCTGGCCTCTGGCGGCACAGGAAGAAATGAAGAAGACGTGTCAGACATGGCGGCCGGAGTGGGCACTCGATGTAGAGGACGAGATGAAATGGGGATTTTTTTGGTTGGGTGCGGCTGGATGTGGAAGACGAGTCCGGTGGGCGGTGGGTAGGTGCATTTAAAGCCAGCCTTCCTAGTTGCCGTTTGCAGTCCGTCTGCTGGACTGGGTCAGCATGGCTCAGATATGTTGCCGAGCCATCGGGCTTCTGCTTGTTCCGCATTGCAGCCGTGACGCGCCGTTGCAAATGAATGCGTCCTACCGTTCATTGCGAAAAGGAAATATATGACTGCAGAATACACTGGATGGCATGAATCCGCATGAGAATCGTTGGTGTAGATTACGGGATCATCTGAGCCCGGGCTCAGAAACGAATTTTCCGCAATTACTTTAACATCATCTTTTAAGTCTTCTTTCCTTTTACAGTGGAATGAATACTTAGAGACAGACACTATAGGAAAAATAAATGAAGCCGAGTATGAAACATACTCGGCGAACACCGTTTTAACCTCGGCGACGTGTAAGCCAAGTGTTACACTCGGCTTAGCCTACTTGGCTTAATGTGTATTTGGTACTCCAAAAACAATTGATTGACATGTATAATCTAGTCTAGTTGGCAATTACTTTAAAGTTTTAAAATATGTATCTTATAAGTCTTATTTCCTTTCCAGTGGAACAAATACTTAAACACAGAGATGAACAATGTGCGTCATTATGACCCACAAGATCCAATCAAATGCCTTGAGACCCATCTCAAAACACTAGTCTTGAAGAATTACAAAGGCGACAAGCAAGATGTTAGCTTTGCCAAGTTCTTTGTTCTGAATGGGAAAGTGCTAAATGAGATCAAATTTGGCGTGAGTGAGAAGTTCAACGAGAAATGGGTGGCTGATCAACACAGGCTGCTAGGAGTGGAAAGTGAAGCTTCTCCAGACCTTGAGTTTAAACATTGTTCATACTATTTTCGCCATTCAGATACCCATGACTTGTCAATTGCCGATCCCTTCAACAACTCTTTTCTAGCTGAAGATGATGCCCTTCCAGTGATATCATGTTCTTCCAGTTCTGACGAGGATAGCACCTGAAGACCGTGTTGTCTTTTGCTCGTTTTTATGGTGCCGATGCCTGAATATTATGTTGCTTCAGTTCAATGCTTGTTCTCTGTTTGTAGTTTGATGTTCCTTTGTAATTCCCAGGATGGTATGTCATGGAACTAGTTCACTCTCAAAAGTTGTAACTGTGAGCTAGTAAACTCAGGATCAAACTCCTCTCTTAACATGTCTTTTGTCTGAGAAAGGACTACTCAGGTTTCTCCGTTTCTGTCAGCAATGCATTCTTGGTGGTCAGATGTTGCACCACTCGAAATCAGAAACTCATGAAACCTCTCAGTAGCTCTTTTTCACACAAGCAAAAGTTCGACTTGCTACTGACTTTTTGGTTCCCTTTCAGTTCGATGTGCTTAAAGCGAGAATAAAGTGGTTGCAGAGATGCATATTTAGTTCCACACATTTAACAGATAACAATAGTGGCAATATTCATTGTCCATGTGATTTCTTTTTCTCTTCATTCAGTAAGGTTTAGGGCGAATAATATGCAAAGTCCTCATCTCCAGATACTGGAATCATTGAGACACATAGCAATTTTCTTAAGCAGGGCTGAATATTTGGTTCCCCAACTTCCACAGGTAATAAGGACAAGAATCAAGATTCATGGTCCATGTGAAATATTTTCCTCCATCTTATTCAGTAAAGTTTATGGTGAATAATATGCAGACATCTCCAGATACTGAAATCATTGCTTTGTACATATTCAAGGTGATGCTAGTAAGATGTTGCAAATGTAGATTATATTTAGGCAAATCTGGTGTTGTATGAGTTGGCATACTAAAATGTAGGAAACACATCCTCTGTGAACTTGATTTCCTTGTGCAGCCAGTCTAGCATTTTGCATTACGCTGTTTTAGAAACATTTGACAGCATCTGATTTCAGAAAACAAGTTCAGCTAGAAATTCCCAGCATTGTTTCAAACCGACCACTGATTAAGGAAGAAGGAAGTGGTCCAGCGCCGGGCGTCCGTCGAGGCCTTTGCCGTCGTAGTGAGAGAGGAACTCCCCCACCGTGATGCTCCTGTACAACGGCGGCGCCGACGAGGACACCTGTTCCTCGATGGGGCCGTACACCGCCGTCGTCGTCCTCAGGTCGGCATTGAAGAACGCCGCCACCGAGATCCTTGCCCTGTCCCTGCTCCTGTTGGCTACCACCCGGTGCTCCACGCTCTTCAGCCTCCCGTTGCTCACCAGCTGGAGCAGGTCGCCGACGTTGATCACCAGAGCGCCAGGCACCGGAGGGACGTCCACCCACACCGACCGCTTCTCGCCGCCGCTGCCACCGTCGACGAGCACCTGGAGGCCGGACATGTCGTCCTGGAGGAGCACGGTGAGGAACGCCGGGTCGGAGTGCCGGCTGGTGCCGAGGGTGAGGTGCGGCTGCGGGCACGGCGGGTAGTAGTTGCTCACCACGCTCAGGCCATCTACGCACCCCATCTTCTCCAGCCGATCCGGCGCCAGCCCCATGGCCTCCGACACCAGCTCCAGCACCCGCACGGCGAGCCGCCGCACCGCGTCGCCGTACTCGAGCAAGACGCCCCGCATGGAGGCGGGGAGCTCCTCCGGCTCCGGCGGGTCCGGGAACGCCTGGCAGAACAGGGTGTCGCGCCAGTTGGCCGCCGGCGACTGGAACAGGTCGAAGTTGGAGTTGAACCGGACCTTCTTGGCGAGGTCCCGGGTGTAGTGCGGCGTCTTGGCCTCGGCCGGCGACTCGTGGAACCGCCGCACGGACGCGACCATCTCAGCAAGGAGGTCAGCCGGCACGTCGTGGTTGACCACCTGGAAGAAGCCCACCGTCTCGGTCGCCGCCCGCACCTCGCCGACCACTTCGGATCGGCGGCCCGAGAGGTCGATGACCGGGATAGTGGCGGTGGAGGAAGTGGCGAGGGAGTCGGGAGGGTGGTGGAAGATGGGCAGGATGGTGGTGACCCCGGCGTCGACGAGGCCCTTGACGCCGGCCTTGGTGTCGTCGAACGCCTGAAGCTCCCGGCGGCGGTCGTAGCCAGCTGTACCTTTAGTGGCGGTGGACATGGCGCCGGCAGCGGTACTCTGTGGGGGATTGGGGAATCAGGAGTATTGGCCCGCGTGAGAGTTCGTAGGTTGCTTTGATTGCTGCTGTGCTTCGATCAATCGGTGATGTGTTGTCGGATATGAGAGCACGCCTCCCACGCGCGTGTACGTCGACTGTCATCTATAGTAGCACAGCAATATCACGTCTGGACGATCCTATGCGCCGGCCGACCGGCGCGAGAGTCTGGCCGGTTGCCACTCAGTCGTCCGATTGAGGTAATGAAGACCGTCTGATTCTTCTTCCCACGAACATGTCACTCTCTCCTTTCTCGTCCAATCATTCCTATCCTCTCACCTCGCACCAACCGCTACACTACTCCTCTCGCTCTCCCTCGCCTCACCCAACGATGCAGCGCTTGGTCGCGGCGACGTGCATCAGCAGGTCGTCGTTTGTCGCGGTCGTGAGGCTATTGCCGCCGCAGCAATGCGCGCGTGCAGTACGATGTCGCTGCCATCCTAGCAATCTGGGTGGCCCGTCGTAGCGTTGCCGAGCATGGTCGTAGCAAACTGTGTTGCTGGTTGCAACATCCCATGGTGCCCGTCGTAACATCTCTGGTGCATGTCGGGTGGTCATCGTGGCGTCGCCAGACATGGTCGTAGCGATCCCGACGGTCGTTACAGCTCCGCCACGATCTGTGTCGTGGAAGTGTCACGACGGATGTCCTCATAGAAGGACTTAGTTGCGGAACCATTGCGACGAGTTAGCTTAAAGGGGTTAAAACGAGACAAAGGACACGAGGATTTATACTGGTTCGGCCCCTTGCGGTGAAGATAAAGGCCAACTCCAGTTGAGGTGGTATTGCTAGAGTTTCGATTACCATGGAGTGAATCTGCTTTGCCTTGCTCTCGACTTGATGTTTCTTGCCCTAAGCCGCTGCCGGGTCGTCCCCTTATATACACGGGTTGACGCCCTGCGCCTACAGAGTCCCGGCCGGCTCATATAACGTGTCCGGCTCGATGACGTATCTTACATACCTTACATTACAAGTCTATACGTACATGACGGTTTATACTTACGGGCTTTAAGCCGCCTCTGGGCTTGGGCCTCTTACAAGCCTAACTGCGAACCGCCATCTTGTATATTCTTGGACTTCACATAGATGAACCGCCATTGTGGCTGACCCGACCCCTCCTGGGCGGGTTACATCTGATAGTCATATCACCAACATTAGGCCCCAGATTGATTTGAACTTGTTCATGTCAATCTTCAACACTTAGAAAAATCCTTCTACATATGGTGTGAAAACCTTGTAACCCGCCATGACGTCATCTCCAAGAATTTTGAAAACCCGCCACGACGTCATTTTAACAGATCTTTATCTTTACTGTCCTTTCGAAAATTGAGGCGTCCAATTAGTTGGATAATCATCATTTGGCCTCCTCATTTTTCGCGCCTGCATGTTGCCCCTTTCCTTATAAATAGGGTGAAACCACCCCTTTCTCATTCTCCTCTCTTCTCCTTCTCGTATTCTTCTTCCTCGCGACGCACCAGCCCTCACAAGCTCCGCCATCGTCGACCTCCGTCCCATTCATCAACTACGGCCGCTGCGTTGCCCTGAACGGTCCAGAAACACCGCGACACTCCTCAGCTGTCAGCTAGCATCAGTAAGTCTCCCCTTTTACTTTTCATGGATATGTTCTTTAGGGTTTCAGTGTTCGTCGATGCTCATCGCTCCTCCTCCTTCTTCTTGCTAGATCGCGTAGTTTTGATCTGAAAATAATATAGGTCATGTGCGGTAGCAGTTTTAGCACCCGCTTTTGACATTAGAACATATCCTCATTGCAATAGATCTCTTCTGGGGCACCTCCACTTTTCTGCTGCCGCCTCTGTAGGTTTGGAATTTATTTCCGTTTTCTGAAAAGCCGTAGATCCGAATTTATAGCTTTAACCTGTGGAACATGTTTGTCCCAACACTTAGCAAATTTTGCTCTTGGTAGACCTTGAATATCTTAGTCATGGCGGCTTATTTTGACGGCTTATCATTACTTCATATATCATTAGCCCTCGCTTAAGTCGCCATTCTGAACATACACTGCAACTGTTAACTTGTGATTTCACCAACTAACTTGAGCCGGCAAATTATTCCCTTCCTTTAGGTTGTCCTTTCATCATGCCGCCAAAGACAGTTACTACATGTAACTGGGTTCCCTCCATCGTCACCGAGGGTACTTTAAAATATATTGTCACAGTTGGATATTTGCCAGAGAAAAGTGTCATGCATTACCACGCTCCTGACCCGGGCGAAGCGAGACCTCAGCCAAAGGACGGTGAAGTCATTGTATTCACTAATCATATGAACCGGGGCTTCTCGTCGCCCGGCTCTAAGTTCTTCAGAGATGTTCCGCACTTCTTCAAACTCCATCCTCAAGACATTGGACCTAACTCCGTGTCAAACATCTGTAACTTTCAAGTTTTTTGTGAAGTATACCTTCAAGAAGAGCCTAACGTCGAGCTTTTCAGGGAATTCTTCTGTCTGAACCGCCAAAATGAATTCAGAAACGGGCCCAGCTTAGAACTTGGTGGAATCTCAATTCAACGCAGAAGAGACGCCATCTTTCCTCAAGCAGCTCTACCGAGTCACCCCAAGGACTGGAACCAGACGTGGTTCTATTGTAAAGATATCTCGCCGGTTGATGAAAATCCATTGCCGGGTTACCGTGCTGAACGTCTTGATTCAAAACATCAACTCCCCAAGAAACTTACCGCCGCCGAACGTAAGAAACTCGCCCCTACAATCAGAAAAGTTCAAGCCCTGCTAGGAAACGGTTTAACCGGAGTTGATTTAATCCGTTGTTGGGTCGCATGGCGGATCATACCCTTAAGCCACCGATCTGGCTTGATGTGTACTTATACCGAAGGAACAGACGAACCATTACGCCATAACTCTCCGCGTCTGACTGAAGAGGGAATTATTGAAATGGCAACAACACTTGTAAATAGCAAATTCAAAGACTGCAGCAAAGTGGGTATGAATTCTTTCTGCAAGCTTAACCCGCCGCAAGACGTAAGTCTCTTGATTTTCCTTATTTTACTTCATCACCCAAACATTACATGAACTCAAGTATGTTACTCTTCCGCAGGCTAAATCTGACTTCTGGAAGGCTAAATCTGACTTCTGGAAGGCAAAATATGACCACGAGGCTGCCAAAAGGGCTAGGGCTGCCATGAAAACCGCCAAAAAGACCAGCAAGAAGCCTAGGAAGAAGTCAAGCGCCTCTGACCTGCTTAAGCTGGATGACGCCTCTGAGTCAGAGGTAGCCGTTGACTCTCTTGGTTTGTTTTTCAACCATCTTATTGACACTGACTATTACCAGGATGACACGGGAGCCAGCCAAGCAGTTGAAGAAGAGGTAACTATTATTTCCTCCGACTCAGAACCTTTGCCAAGGCAGAAACTTCGGCGAGTAACCCGGAAAGTAAGGTTTTTCACACCCCTTGGCTTATTTAGATCCTCACTTTCTTTTGAAACGACAGCAACACGATAGCCGCCGCCAGACCCGGACCGGTGGAGGTAAAGAATTATTATCTGGTTTACCAAACACTCCTCGAAAACGCCAAAATGAGGTTCTTTTTAGCCTTAACTCTTTTATTTACTGGCGGGTTTCTTTCGTTAACCACTCAATTCCTTTGATTCAATTTTGTAGGAGATTTCCCGTTCTTCCTCTAGCGATTCATCTCAGACTCAGCTGCCGGCTTTCAAGACTGCCCTTGGGTCAGAATAATTAACTTTCTTCTGTATGTTTATATCTTCACCATTATGCTGACTTGTCCAAATTCTTTTTAGCGGTCAAGCAAAGCCCAACAAGAAGGTGAAGGTGATAGAACCTGTTGTGGAATTGTCACGACAGATGTCCTAGTGAAAGGACTTAGTCATAGGGCCATCGCAACTAGGAAGCTTAAAGGGGTTAATCGAGACAAAGGACATGAGAGGTTTATACTGGTTCGGCCCCTTACGGTGAAGGTAAGGCCTAGTCCAGTTGATGTTGTATTGCTAGGTTTCGATCACCAAGGAGTGAATCCGCTAGCTTGGCTATCAATCTGTTGTCTCTTGTCCTAAGCCGCCGCCGGATCGTCCCCTTATATACACGGGTTGACGCCTGGCGGCCTACAGAGTCCCGGCCGGCTCATAAAACGTGTCCGGCTCGATGACTTTTTTTACATGCCTTTCTTTACAAGCCTTTCTTACTCATGGCGGTTTACAATCATGGGCCTCAAGCCGCCTCTGGGCTTGGGCCTACTACAAGTCTTATACTAAACCATCGCCTTGTATATTCACTGAACTTTTAGTAACCCACCATTAGGATTGACCTGACCCCTTCTGGGCAGGTCATGCCTGGTAGTTATATCCCCAACATTAGGCCCCAGGTTGATTTGAACCTTGTTCTTGTCAATCTCTAACACCTTAAACGAAATCCATTCTCTTCTGTTTGTAAAAGCTCTTGTAACCCGCCATGACGTCATCTTCAGAAAATATGAAAATCTGCCATGATGTCATCTTCAACGGATCCTTATCCTTAAATGTCTTCCGAGAATCAAGGCGTCCATTTAGCTGGATAATCATTACTTTGGTCTCCCTCGATTTTTGCGCCTGCATGTTCACGTATCCCCTTATAAATAAGCTTGGCCATTCCTTCCTCTTTCTTCTTCTTCCTCTCGCACCTTCTCTGCCGCTCGAGCCCCGCCGCCGCCGCAGCGCACCGTCATCCTCAACTCCGGCCGCTACATCACCCCGATTCTGTCAAGAGAACGGCGGTGACCCTCCGCAGCAACTCCGTACTCGTAAGCTATCACCTTCTCACCCCTATAGATCTACATTAGGGTTCAGGAGGTTTTCTTCTTATGTTCTTCGCTGTTCGTCGTAGATTCGTTGCAACCTCTCTTACCGCACCCTCTTTCGATCTAAAAGTAGTGCAGAACTTACACAGTAGCTGTCTCTCATCCATTTTAGACGCTAGCAGATCCTCTTCTCTTGTATAAATGCCTCTTTAGAACTAACGAACTCCTCTGTGCCCGTTTTTTAGGTCTAACTTTATTTTTCTTTTCTGAACCATTTTGATCCATAATAATAGCCACAGCTCGGGAAACCTGTTTGTCTCAACACTTAGCCAATTTTAATTCTGCAACCTTCGAATACTTTTTAGTCATGGCGGCTTATGACTCTGGCTTATTTTTCCTTTATATGTCATTAGCCCTTATTTAAGCTGCCATTATTCATCTGTATCATGATCATGAACCTGTAACTTCATCAATAAATTGAACTGGCAAATTACTTTCTTTTCAGCTTCCCTTTTTTCATCATGCCGTCAAAAGCACCAACAGTCTACAACTGGGTCCCCTCCACAGTAACTGAAGATAACTTGAAAGAGTTTGTCACCATTGGATTTTTGCCAGAGAAAAACATTGTGTCTTATCGTGCTCCTGACCCGAACGAGGAACGACTTAATCCCAAAGACGGTGAAGTTATTGTCTTCACTGACCACATGAATCGGGGTTTTTCACCACCCGGCTCAAAGTTCTTCAGATACGTTCTTCATTTTTTTTCAAACTTCACCCTCAAGATCTTGGACCCAATTCCATATCCAACATCTGCAATTTTCAAGTTCTCTGTGAGGTGTATCTTCAAGAGGAGCCGACTGTGGAACTCTTCAGAGAGTACTTTTATTTGAACCGCCAGAATGAGTGTACCAACGGCCCTAGCTTGGAACTCGGCGGAATCTCGATTCAACGCCGACAAGGTGCTGTCTTTCCTTTAGTGGTCTTACCAAGCCATCCCAAAGATTGGAATCAAACCTGGTTCTACTGCCAAGACATATCACCATCCGATGAAAAACCACTGCCGGCTTATCGCACGGATCGTCTTGATTCCAAGTTTGTGCTCCCCGACAAGCTTACTCCTGTTGAACGCAAGAAGTTTATCCCATCTATCAAAAAGATTCAAGCTTTATTGGGAAACGACTTAACTGGAGTTGACCTGATCCGTTGCTGGGTCGCATGGCGGGTCATCCCTCTAAGCCGCCGATCCAAATTGATGTATGAATATGGCGGAGGCCTAGATGATTCTCTGCGTCACAGCTCTGTACGACTAACTGAAGAAGACATTGTTGCGATGTCAACCATCCTCGTAAATGGCAAATACGAGGACTGCAGTAAGGTTGGATTAAACCCCTTCTGCAAACTTAACCCGGCACCAGAGGTGAAAAAACCCCTGACCTCTTTCTCTTTTTGTGTTTTCCTCAGTAGTTTAAATACTTGCATGAATTTTTAACCTATTTATTTGTTTACAGGCCAAATCTGACTTCTGAAAGGCCAAGTATGATCATGAAGCTGCCAAGAAGGCTAGAGTCGCTACCATAGCCGCCAGGAGAACGACCCGGAAGCCCAAGAAGAAGAAGACTGCGTCTGACTTATTCCACCTAGATGATGCTTCTGAGTCGGAGGTAGCCCTTGACTCCCTTGGCTAGTTTTTTAACTACCTTATTTGCATTGACTATTGCCAGGACGACACGGGGGCCAGCCAGGCCGTGGAAGAAGAGGTAACTATTTCCTCCGACTCAACCCCTTTGCCAAGACAGAAACTTCGACTATTGCCAGGATGATGCTTCTGAGTCGGAGGTAGCCCTTGACTCCCTTGGCTAGTTTTTTAACTACCTTATTTGCACTGACTATTGTCAGGACGACACGGGGGCCAGCCAGGCCGTGGAAGAAGAGGTAACTATTTCCTCCGACTCAACCCCTTTGCCAAGATAGAAACTTCGACTGGTAACCCAGAAAGTAAGGTTTTCGCACCCTTTGGCTTATCTGGACCCTCATTTTCTTTTGAAAAAGCAACAACATGAGAGCCGCCGTCAGGCCCGGACTAATGAAGACGATAAACCGCCTTCCGATTTATCTTTGTCTTTTTGCTTCCATTAATGGATCATCTTGTTTTATTATTCCTTCAAGCAAAAAGGAATATGTTCGATAAATACACAAATATTTAGCAAACCTTTGTGTGCCTCGACACGTGGGAGATATAGCCGCATCTTGGGCATTACATTACACCTTTCACACACAAGCGTATACATAAAACTATATGGGGTGTACATACAAACGAAACGTTTTCCCTGGATTAACTGTGTGGGATGTACATAAGAACGGAAACATATTCCTTGGATTGACTGTGTGTAATATACATACGTATGGAAATGTTTTTCTGGGATTCACCGTGTGGGATGTACATACCTACGGAAATGTTTTTATGGGATTCACCGTGTGGGATGTACATACCTATGGAAATGATTGGGTTTTGATGCCTCGCCCGATCGCACACGGCCCCAGCCTGTGTCCCAGTAGGGCCTATCCCCGACGATTTCCGGGTCGTGTGGGAAGGACCCCCCTATCGCCCACACTCACTTGGCGACGGTTCTAAATGCCGGCGCAGAAAGGGGTTAAAAACCGTTTGTATAGCACCGACACGTACTAGTGTTTATATCATAAATACAGTGCTGAAAATCAACATTGAACTTCTTATATTCATCAACAACTCCGGCAAGGTGCTTGCAAGCATTTTTTTCATATGCCACACACAAGTCTATGGTGAGAGTGAGGGGAGACTTCACGAATTGCCTTTGCCATTGTCGCATCTTCATCTGTGAGAATTTTATGTGGATGTTTTCCTAACATAACTTTTAGGAAAGTTCTGAAAAGCCAACCAAAACTAGTAGCAGTTTCATCATAGAGAAGTGCAGCACCAAAGACAATAGTTTTCTGGTGATTATTCACCCCTACAATCAAACCAAATGGACGTCCATCATCTAGTTTTCTATATGTGGTGTCAAAGCATATAACATCGCCGAAACTTGCATAGTCTGAAACCATTTTGGAGTCAGCCCAAAAAATATTAGTTATCAACTCATCCTCATCCACTTGAATTGAATAATAAAAGTTGACATCAGCTGAGACCTTTTTCTCCATGTATTCTAATACTCCCCCCTGTGTCACCTACCTTCGCTTTTATTGTTCTCTTGGAGTACAAACAATTTTTCATATATTGAGGTGTAAAGCCAAGGTTTTCACTTCCACCTGCTTCTTTGGCCATCAAATCGATTGTTGCTTTATTTGAAATGCCAGCAGACTTTGCAACCTCTGCATTTGCTATATGTGCTTCTATCACCTTTCTCTAGGATCTCAAGTATTGGGTCATGATTCCATGAGCAAGAGTGTGGTTCTGTGATGCCTCGAATTCATACACATAATAAAATCCATTTCTAAGGCTAATCTTCATACGGGCATCACAGCCACATCATGATTTAGGCCTACTGTAACTGAATGTCTCCTCTTTTTATCTTCCCGGCGATGGCCTATAATTATCTTAGTAATTGTCTTAGAGCATAAAGAAGTGATCAGCCTCAAAACAAATAAAGAATAATCCATACCTTGACGATAGCATGTAAATGCCCGTTGCTGAATTGTAGAAGAGTCTGTCACTTTATGCCCACTGCTTCTTCTGATGCTAAAACTAGTTGTTATAAAATAAATAGGCCTCCTTTTGAGATAAAAATTTCATGCCAAGCTTTGGTACCCTTTCACGTTGTGATCTACTTCAGTTTCTTGCTGATCCTATATCAATTAGGATTTGATTTAGTTATAACATTCCAGGAACTATATGCATTGTAAAAGGAATAGAAAAAACTATGCTAGATGCTTTCCAGGAACTGAAATTAGAGGATCCTACAAGAACGTCCGCACATGCAATTAAATTTGAAATGGGGGTACTGTACATGGTACTGCTTTGTTTTTCTAAATGGAAAAGAACTAACTTTCCATCGCTGTTTGGCATCTGCAGATTATGATCATGGTTTCTGTAGAATATCTACAAGGGTGCATCATGCTGCTTTTTTCTGTCCAACACTCGGGATCGTGTCACAGTTAATGGAAAGATTCACCAATAAGAACTGAGTCAGGTTTCTTACTTTTGGGGTGTGAGATTGATCGTCACCCTCCTTGTTCCCCGGACCACTCCTCGGAGAAGCCATGGGGGATGCCAGACTTGGAGATGCCATCAGGACGTGGATTACTTTGCTGCTCAATTCAATAGAAGCCGCTATTGATTGTTGTGCGCCCTCAAGACTGTAGGTCGCTCCTGTCTCCTATGAGCAATAGATTTACATTTTTGCGCACTTTTGTATATGTTGTGGATCTATTCGTGGGACGGTGTGAGACTTGATTATTCCCTCCAGTTTTGCGTTCTGTTTTAATGATGAGAATATTACAGAAGGGAATATGTATTAGGATGTGTATTTTATTTTTTTCACAGAAATTCTGGAGCAGGGCGTGCGTGGAGCCACAGCCGTGCGATGAATTTTCCTTTAAAATTGATAATTTTTTTTAAATTTGATAAACTTTTTCCAAATATGATAATTCTTTTTCAAAATCGATGAACTTTTTTTGGATTTAGTGAACTTGTTTTCAAATTTGATGAACTTTTTTTTCAAAAATCATAACTTTTTTCAAAATCAGTGAAGCTTTTACAAAATTGTTGAAGCTTTTTCAAAATTTGATGAACTTTTTTTAAATCTATGAACTTTATTCTCAATATTTGTGAACTCTTTTTTGAAATGGGTGAACTTTTTCAAATTCGATGAACCTTTTCTCAAAATCATGAACTCTTTTCATAATCATTTTTTTGTAATTCATGAACTTTTTCTGAAATGTTTCCAACTAGTTGAAAAATCAAACGCTACAGTAAATGGTAGATGTTCTTAAATAATTCGCCCTAGACTTGGTTACTAGCACGTACTACTTAGGTTAGGTGGTTAGCCATCTGAAATGTCACGACGCGTGTTCGATCCACGAGGAGAGCCATTTTTGGGGGGATTTTTCACACTACCCACAAGCGAGCGAACTTCGGGTGCGATCTATTGAATTTTTGATGGGCCGGCCCAGTAACATCGCCTGTGGGCGCTAGTAAGCAGAACAGGTTAGACCAACTCCAATGCGCCTGCTCTCTCTCTCGGTGATGGCCGCCATGTTTGGTTAGGGCATTCCGGAAATTTACCATCCGTCCCTGTAAACATTGTGACGAATTAATAAAGCTTCACGACGTTGTCTCAAAAAAAAACTCCAATGCGCCGATCCAGACAGACGGCGATTTTATCTGTTTAGGTCGGCCCAACGGACACCCATGTCCATTTTCGTATTTGGGTCGGCACATGCGTCCAACCCTGGCCCGACCAATTTTTTAGGTCGTGCAAAAAAAACACAAAATATTTTGAAAATAGAAAAACATTAATTAAACCGCGTCAACATTTACATTATATAAAACATTAAATAAACCCAAACTATGATGAGGCGTGCTGCCCTAGACGTCCTCCTCATCGTCGTCAGGGCCAGTGAGGTCGATCAGCGTTGGCGCCGGCCCGGCCCAGGATAATGCTGTATTCCAGGCCGTGGTGACATCGTTCGCCGCGGGTTGTGTCGCCGCCGGCTGTGCATGACGCGCCTCCTCCTCGGCCTCGTGGCTCAAAGAACATGCGGTGCCCTCATGTTTGGTTTTGATAATTGATGACAATCTCTATGGACTAATGGTTGCCTTGAGTTATATTAAAGGTTTTTTCCATAGGCTTTTCTTGGAGTACATGTGTTGGTTTCAAGGAGAGTTTGTGTCGACCAAGGTGCTATTTAAGGAATTATCCAAAGATCGGTCATGTGAGTGTTGAGCTTATTGCAAGCATGTCTTGAAGAAGATTGTGTGATCATTCATGTCTACCTTCAAGACATCATCCAAATGAAGAGAATTGGAAAGGTTCAAGGTTGATCAAGACTAAGTCAAGAGTGAATCAAGTTGATCAACTCACAAAGCGGCAGAAGATGTACCGAGAGGGATCAAGTGATCCCATGGTATGATAATCATTGTCAATTACGCTTTGTGTACAAACCCATGGTCTTCCTGAGAGTTTTGTGTGGGGTTAGGTTGCCGTGTGTAAATTCAAGTGATGCATCACGAAGAGATCAAGTGCTTGAAACTTGCCGTCCATTGTGGTGACAATGGACTTGTGAAGATGTGCGGAAGAGTTGCTCACCCATAGTGGAGTATGAGAGAGCAATCTACTAGTCTTCACCAAGCCAACGCAATCAAGAAAGGTGGTCCAACTTGAGGAAGTCAAGATCGTCGCCATCTAGATCAAGTGGACTATGTGCAAGACAAAGGTTTGCCCTTGATAGGTTATCTAGTATACCGGTCTCATAGTGGTAGTTGGGAGACCGGGGTATAGGATTGATTGTTGTACTATCAAGGGGGCTCTCGATGAGTAGCTTGATCGTATCATTCGTAGAGAGCTCAAACCATTGCATCCTTGCATCTTCTTTATTGGTTCTTGTTTGGTTCTTCTCTTTGTGAGTTTTGGAGCTTTTGGTCATCTTGATGACAAGCTCGAGTTCATCGAAAATGGAGTTCACATGCATCTTCTATGATGTTTTCGATGTTGGAGGTTTTGCCGGTTCTTCTCGGCTGAAGGTTTCACTCCTCTATTTGTTAGGCATACCTCCCCTGCCTCTTCTTACTATAACCAGTTGCTGTTTTGATGCTACTCGTCGTCTTGTATCCAACAAGCTTGAGTTTGCTCAATTCGGAGCTCCTATGAAGAAGTTATGGCAGTTTTGGTTTTCTCCCTGCGGTAGTACCGTGGTCGGCAGCGGTAGTACCGCTTATAGCGTCAAGCGGTAGTATCGCTCCAGTACTGCTCTACTACCACCTCGATTTTGGGTTCTGCTCTTTTCGTGTCGGGTTTAGCAGTAGTTACACGGCAGTAAGGCACGGTAGTTCCGCCTACCGCCTATAAGCGGTAGTACCGCTCCGGTCGGTCGGTAGTACCGCTACTGCATTTCTGCCGCCGTACTCTGCTTTGCCCTGCCTCTTTTGGTCCCGTGTTCTGCTCCTCCAGCGGTAGTACCACTAGGGTGAGCGGTAGTACCGCTTATATGCGGTACTACCGCCCCAAGGTTCATGTTATGTTGCTCCTTTTCCCTGCTTCTTCCGCCGGAGCGGTAGTACCGCTTGTGGAGCGGTGGTACCGCTCGTGTGCGGGCTGAGCACATAACGGTTGGATTCGGGAGCTCCTATAAAAGGGGGTCTTCTTCCCATTCAACGTTATCTCTTGAGCTCGTGTTCTTCCCCCATTGTTGACCTTCTTCGAGCTTGCTTACTCTCAATTCCTCCATGGATTCTTGCTAGTTTTTGAGGGAAAAAGAGAGGAGATCTAGATCCACATTTCCACCAATCACTTTCTCCTCTATGTGAGGGGAACCCCTTGGATCTAGATCTTGGAGTTCTTGGTGTTCTCCTTTTTGTTCTTTCTCTCATTTTCCACCCTAGCATTAGTTGCTTCGGTGGGATTTGAGAGAGAAGGACTTGGGCACTCCGTGTGCCCTTTCCATTGCATTTGGTGCATCGGTTTGAGTTCTCCACGGTGATACGTGGAAGTTACAAGTTGAGAAGCTTATTACTCTTGGGTGCTTGGTACCCTTGAGCTTGTTCCTCTTGGGTGCTTGGGCGCCCTAGACGGTTGTTGGTGTTCGGAGCTCAATCATTGTGGTGTAAAGCTCTAGGCAAGCGTCGGGGTCTCCAATTAGGTTGTGGAGATCTCCCCGAGCAATTTGACGGGTTCTGGTGACCGCCCCCAAGGGTTGCCAAAGTGTACGGGTTCGGTGACCGCCCCCAAGGGTTGCCATTTGTACGGGTTCGGTGACCGCCCTCAAGGGTCCCTTGGTGGAATCATGGCATTTTGCATTGTGCGAGGGCGTGAGGAGATTACGGTGGCCCTAGTGGCTTCTTGGGGAGCATTGTGCCTCCACACTGCTCCAAACAGAGATTAGCATCTGCAAGGGTGTGAACTTTGGGATACATCGGCGTCTACGCGTGCCTCGGTTATCTCTTACCCGAGCCCTTTACTTATGCACTTTACTTTGTGATAGCCATACTGTTTCTTATCATATATCTTGCTATCATTTAGTAGTTTATCTTGCTTAGCATAAGTTTTTGGTGCACATAGGTGAGCCTAGTTGTTGTAGGTTTTGTGCTTGACAAATTAACCGCTAGGTTTATTCCGCATTTGTTCAATCCTCAACCGTAAATATTTTAAAACGCCTATTCACCCCCCCTCTAGGCGACATCCATGATCTTTCAGCGGCTCTCCTCCTCGGCGTCGCACTCTGATGTCTACTACTCAACCTTCTACTTGTAGACTCGTGTTGGGCCTCCAAGCGCAGAGTTTTGTAGTACAGTAGCAAATTTCCCTCAAGTGGATGACCTAAGATTTATCAATCCGTGAGAGGTGTAGGATGAAGATGGTCTTTCTCAAACAACCCTGCAACCAAATAACAAAGAGTCTCTTGTGTCCCCAACACACCCAATACAATGGTAAATTGTATAGATGCACTAATCCGGTGAAGAGATGGTGATACAAGTGCAATATGGACGATAGATATAGGTTTTTGTAATCTGAAAAAATTTAAAAACAGCAAGATAGCAAGTGGTAAAAGTGAGCGAAAACGGTATTGCAATGCTTGAAAAGAAGGCCTAGGGTTCATACTTTGACTAGTGCAAGTTCTTTCAACAATGATAACATAAATAAATCATATGGCAATCCCTCAACATGCGACAAAAGTCACACCAAAGTTTCTATCACGGAGAACATAAGATGAAATAGATTGTAGGGTACGAAACCACCTTAAAGTTATTCTTTTCGATCAATCCATTGAGCTATTCCTATAAGTGTCACAAACAGCCCTAGAGTTCGTAGTAAAACAACACCATATGACACACATCAATCAATCCTAATATCACCTAGATACTCCAATGTCATCACAAGTATCCGTGGGTCAATTATACGATATGCATTAAACAACTTCAGATTCATAATATCCAATCCAACATAAAGAACCTCAAAGAGTGCCCCAAGATTTCTACCAGAGAAACAAGGACGAAAACGTGCATCAACCCCTATGCATAGATTACCCCAATGTCACCTCGGAAATCCGCGAGTTGAGTGCCAAAAACATACATCAAGTGAATCAATAGAATACCCCATTGTCACCCAGGTATTCCACGCAAGACATACATCAAGTGTTCTCAAATTCATAATAGTATTCAACCTGATAATAGTGAAACCTCAAAGGTAAAACTCAATCCATTACAAGAAGGTAGAGAGGGAGAAACATCATAAGATCCAACTATAATAGCAAAGCTCGTGATACAGCAAGATTGTGCCAAATCTAGAACACGAGAGAGAGAGAGACAGAGAGATCAAACACATAGCTACTGGTACATACCCTCAGCCCCGAGGGTGAACTACTCCCTCCTTGTCATGCAGAGCGTCGAGATGATGAAGATGGCCACCGGTAATGGTTTCCCCCTCCGGCAGGGTGCCGGAACGGGCTCCTGATTGGTTTTTCGTGGCTACAGAGGCTTGCGGTGGCGGAACTCCCGATCTAGATTTATTTCTGGGGGTTTCTATATTTATAGGAATTTTTGGCGTCAAGAACAAGTTAGGGGGTCCACGAGGAGCCCACAAGACCGGAGGGCGCCCCCAGATGGTAGGGGCGCCCTCCACCCTTGTGGAGGCCTCGTGGCTCTTCTGGCCCAACCCTTTTGCTTCCGAGACTTCTTCTGGTCCATAAAAAATCACCGTAAATTCTGAGCTCATTTGGACTCTGTTGGATATTCCTTTTCTGTGAAACTCAAAAACAAGGAAAAACAGAAACTGGCACTGGGCTCTAGGTTAATAGGTTAGTCCCAAAACTCATATAAAATAGCATATAAAACATCTAAGATAGATAATATATTAGCATGGAACAATCAAAATTACAGATACGTTGGAGACGTATCATGCTCTAGCTGCTCGAGGTACTCGGCCTCGCGCTCGGCCAGCCTTCGTTGGCGCCATTGCTCGAGGTAGGCGCGCTCCTGCGCCTCCGTCGCCCCATCCATATCGACGATGCTCTGTCCCACTCGCGCACCACCCTCGTTTAGGAGTAGCGCTTGATGGGTTCAGCTCCTGCTCGGCCTTGGCTGGAGACAGCGGGGCCAGCGAAGGCACTATGCAGTCGCCAGCCGCAGAAAGCGTCAAGCCTCCGCCATGTGCGCCTCATAAGCCGCCTCCTCCTCCTTCCTGCGTCGCTCCTCCTCCTCGCTCTCCCGGAGGACTGCCGCCAGGGCCGCCTGGTAAGCGGCCTCCACTGTCCGGTCCTCATCGCGAACGACGAGGGGCGGCGGCAGGGAGACATGCGAGACATCGTGGACGCCACGCCGCCTGGCCTGCTCGTGCTCGAAGGCGAACCAACGCCCCAAGCAGGCAGACTCGATGTCGTAGGCGGAGTCACAGCGCTGCTCCGGCGTCAGCAACGCCCACCGTCGCCGCACCTCCTCCGCGTGCGCCCTCGCCGACCGTGGCACCGCCGGCACTGGGATCCTCTCTGGATCCAAGTGCCGGTCATGTGGCAAGGTGACGTCGGGGTAGGGGAGAGGGACATGGTTCTCCCAGTGCCACTTCACCTAGTGCACTGGGACGTTCACGCATCCCGCCGGCGGAGGCGGGGGGAGGCGGGGGAGAGGGGTGGCGAGGGCCTTGCCTTTGCCTTTGCCAGAGAAGAAACCCATTCTTGCTGGCTAGGGTTGCCGCCAACGGGGAAGCAGAGGGGTGGCGAGATGGGGACGCACTAGTAGAAAAACGACTTTTAGTACCGGTTCATAAGGACCTTTAGTACCGGTTCTGGAACCGGCACTAAAGGGTGAGGACTAAAGGTCCCCCCTTTAGTCCCGGTTCAGCACGAACCAGGACCAAAGGCCCACCACGTGGCACGAGGCGCATCGTGGTCTGGGGGACCTTTAGTCCCGGTAGGTAACACCAACTGAAGGAATTTTTTTTGAACTTTTTTGAAATAAAGCAAAAACAGTCCGCCTACTAGGCCGGCACGGCCTGCATACGACTAGAAACCCAACCTCTAATTGTGCCAGGACGCAGGCCCGTATGGCCCAGTAGGCCCCACAGGGCAGAAGACTTGCAATAGGCCCACAAAGGCCTTCTTAGAGAGGAGCTCGACACGGTAGCTGCGACAGGGCTTATAAACCGGTGCGAGCACCTCTCAACTAGCGAGGTGGGACTAAACATTGTGCACTATGGGTGGCAGCGCACCACCTTTAGTAATGGTTGGTGGCTCCAACCAGTACTAAAGGAGGTTCTTTAGTACCGGTTGGAGCCACCAACCCGTACTAAAGGCCACCACCTTTAGTACCGGTTGGTGGCTGATGTCTACTACACAACCTTCTTCTTGTAGATGTTGTTGGGCCTCCAAGTGCAGAGGTTTGTAGGACAGTAGCAAATTTCCCTCAAGTGGATGACCTAAGGTTTATCAATCCGTAGGAGGTGTAGGATGAAGATGGTCTCTCTCAAGCAACCCTGCAACCAAATAACAAAGAGTCTCTTGTGTCCCCAACACACCCAATACAATGGTAAATTGTATAGGTGCACTAGTTTGGCGAAGAGATGGTGATACAAGTGGTATATGGATAGTAGACAAAGGTTTTTGTAATCTGAAAATATAAAAACAGCAAGGTAACTAATGATAAAAGTGAGCACAAACGGTATTGCAATGCTAGGAAACAAGGCCTAAGGTTCATACTTTCACTAGTGCAAGTCCTCTCAACAATAATAGCATAATTGGATCACAGAACTATCCCTCAACATGCAACAAAGAGTCACTCCAAAGTCACCAATAGCGGAGAACAAACGAAGAGATTATGGTAGGGTACGAAACCACCTCAAAGTTATTCTTTCCAATCAATCCATTGGGCTATTCCTATAGGTGTCACAAACAGCCCTAGAGTTCGTACTAGAATAATACCTTAAGATACAAATCAACCAAAACCCTAATGTCACCTAGATACTCCAATGTCACCTCAAGTATCCGTGGGTATGATTATACGATATGCATCAAACAATCTCATATTCATCTATTCAACCAACACATAGAACCTCAGAGTGCCCCAAAGTTTCTACCGGAGAATCACGACAAAAATGTGTGCCAACTCCTATGCATAGGTTCATGGGCGGAACCCGCAAGTTGATCACCAAAACATACATCAAGTGAATCACATGATATCCCATTGTCACCACAGATACGCACGGCAAGACATGCATCAAGTGTTCTCAAATCTTTAAAGACTCAATCCAATAAGATAACTTCAAAGGGGAAACTCAATCCATTACAAGAGAGTAGAGGGGGGAGAAAACATCATAGGATCCAACTATAATAGCAAAGCTCGCGATACATCAAGATCGTATCACCTCAAGAACACGTGAGAGAGAGATCAAACACATAGCTAGTGGTACATACCCTCAGCCCCGAGGGAGAACTACTCCCTCCTCGTCATGGAGAGCACCGGGATGATGAAGATGGCCACCGGAGAAGGATTCCCCCTCCGGCAGGGTGCCGGAACGGGTCTAGATTGGTTTTCGGTGGCTACGGAGGCTTCTGGCAGCGGAACTCCCGATCTATTGTGCTCCCTGATGTTTTTAGGGTATATGGATATATATAGGTGGAAGAAGTACGTCAGGGGGGCCATGAGGGGCCCATGAGGGTGGAGGGTGCGTCCCCTGCCTCATGGCTTCCTCGTAGATCCCCTGACGTGCACTCCAAGTCTTCTGGGCTTCTTCTGATCCAAAAATAAGTTCCGTGAAGTTTCAGGTCAATTGGACTCCGTTTGGTTTTCCTTTTCTGAGATATTCTAAAACAAGGTAAAAACAGAAACTGGCACTGGGCTCTGGGTTAATAGGTTAGTCCCAAAAATAATATAAAAGTGTATAATAAAGCCCATAAACATCCAAAAGAGTATATAATATAACATGGAGCAATAAAAAATTATAGATACGTTGGAGACGTATCAGCATCCCCAAGCTTAATTCCTGCTCGTCCTCGAGTAGGTAAATGATAAAAACAGAATTTTTGATGCGGAGTGCTACTTGGCATAATTTCAATGTAATTCTTCTTAATTGTGGCATGAATATTCAGATCCATAAGATTCAAGACAAAAGTTTAATATTGGCATAGAAACAATAATACTTCAAGCATACTAACTAAGCAATTATGTCTTCTCAAAATAACATAGCCAAAGAAAGTTCATCCCTACAAAATCATATAGTTTGGTCATGCTCCATTTTCGTCACACAAGAATGCTCTCATCATGCACAACCCCGATGACAAGCCAAGCAATTGTTTCATACTTTAGTAATCTCAAACCTATAAACTTTCACGCAATATATGAGCGCGAGCCATGGACATAGCACTATGGGTGGAATAGAATATGATGATGGGGTTATGTGGAGAAGACAAAAAGGAGAAAGTCTCACATCAACGAGGCTAATCAATGAGCTATGGAGATGCCCACCGATTGATGTTAATGCAAGGAGTAGGGATTGCCATGCAACAGATGCACTAGAGCTATAAATGTATGAAAGCTCAACAAAAGAAACTAAGTGGGTGTGCATCCAACTTGCTTGCTCACGAAGACCTAGGGCACTTGAGGAGGCCCATTGTTGGAATATACAAGCCAAGTTCTATAATGAAAATTTCCCACTAGTATATGACAGTGACAAAACAAGAGACTCTCTATCATGAGGATTATGGTGCTACTTTGAAGCACAAGTGTGGCAAAGGATAGTAGCATTGTCCCTTCTCTCTTTTTCTCTAATTTTTTGGGCCTTCCTTTTTTATATGTCCTTTTGGGGGGGGGGGCTTCTCTCCTTTTCTTATTCTTTTTTATTCCTCACTTGGGACAATGCTCTAGAAAATGACGATCAACACACTTCTGTTTATTTACAACTCAATGATTACAACTCGATACTAGAACAAAAGATGACTCTATATGAATGCCTCCAGCGGTGTACCGGGATTGCGATGAATCAAAAGCGACATGTATGAAAAATTATGAACGGTGGCTTTGCCACAAATACGATGTCAACTACATGATCATGCAAAGCAATATGACAATGATGATGCGTGTCATAATAAACGGAACGGTGGAAAGTTGCATGGCAATATATCTCGGAATGGCTATGAAAATGCCATAATAGGTAGGTATGGTGGCTGTTTTGAGGAAGATATAAGGAGGTTTATGTGTGATAGAGTGTATCATATCACGGGGTTTGGATGCACCGGCGAAGTTTGCACCAACTATCAATGTGAGAAAGGGCAATGCACGGTACCGAAGAGGCTAGCAATGATGGAAGGGTGAGAGTGCGTATAATCCATGGACTCAACATTAGTCATAAAGAACTCACATACTTATTGCAAAAATCTACAAGTCATCGAAAACCTCGGCACTACGCGCATGCTCCTAGGAGGATAGATTGGTAGGAAAAGACCATCGCTCGTCCCCGACCGCCATTCATAAGGAAGACAATCAAATAACACCTCATGTTTCAAATTTGTTACACAACGTTTACCATACGTGCATGCTACGGGACTTGCAAACTTCAACACAAGCATTTCTCAAATTCACAACTACTCAACTAGCACGACTTTGATATTATTACCTCCATATATCAAAACAATCATCAAGCATCAAACTTCTCTTAGTATTCAATACTCTATATGAAAGTTTTTACTATTCTTGGATGCCTATGTAACACCCACGATGCGGCTATATCTCCCACGTGTCGGAGCACGACTTAGAGGCATAACCGCATAGTAGGCATGTTGCAAGAGGGGTAATCTTTACACATCCCATGTACTGAATAAGATAGAGATACAGAGTTGGCTTACAATCGCCACTTCACACAATACATAAATATAGCATTACAACATCCAGAATACAAACAAGGTCAGACTACAGAACCAAAATAAAAGAAGACCACCCCTAGTGCATAGATCCCCGATCGCCCTGACTGGGCTCCACTACTGATCGAAAGGAAACGAAACAACCCAATGAACACGATCTTCATCGAGCTCCCACTTGAGCTCAGCTGCGTCATCTGCACTGGTATCATCGGCACCTGCAACTGTTTGGAAGTATCTGTGAGTCACGGGGACTTAGCAATCTCACACCCGCGAGATCAAGACTATTTAAGCTTATGGGTAGGAAAGGGGTAGTGAGGTGGAGCTACAGCAAGCACCAAGCATATATGGTGGCTAACTTACGCAAATGAGAGCGAGAAGAGGAGCAAAGCACGGTCGCGAACTAGGAGTGATCAAGAAGTGATCCTGAAACTACTTACGTTCAAGCATAACACAGGAACCGTGTTCACTTCCCGGACTCCGCCGGAAAGAGACCATCACAGCTACACACGCGGTTGATGCATTTTAATTAAGTTAAGTGTCAAGTTCTCTACAACCGGATATTAACAAATTCCCATCTGCCCATAACTGCGGGCACGGCTTTCGAAAGTTCAAAACCCTGCAGGGGTGTCCCAACTTAGCCCATCACAAGCTCTCATGGTCAACGAAGGATATTCCTTCTCCCAGGAAGACCCGATCAGACTCGGAATCCTGGTTACAAGACATTTCGACAATGGTAAAATAAGACCAGCAAAGCCGCCCGATGTGCCGACAAATCCCGATAGGAGTCGCACGTATCTCGTTCTCAGGGCACACCAGATGAGCAAGACGTCGGGTTGGCATAGACCCTTGAAAGAACATGCGGTGCCCCCATGTTTGGTTTTGGTAATTGATGACAATCTCTATGGACTAATGGTTTCCTTGAGTTATATTTGAAGGTTTTGTCCATAGGCTTTTCTTGGAGTACATGTGTTGGTTTCAAGGAGAGTTTGTGTCGACCAAGGTGCTATTCAAGGAATTACCTAAATATTGGTCTTGTGAGAGGTTGATCAAGACTAAGTCAAAGAGTGAATCAAGTTGATCAACCCATAAAGCGTAGAAGATGTACCGAGAGGGATCAAGTGATCCCATGGTATGGTAAGCATTGTCAATTACGCTTTGTGTACTAACCCATGGTCTTCGTGAGGGTTCTTTGTGGGGTTAGGTTGCGGTGTGCAAGTTCAAGTGGAGCATCACAAAGAGATCAAATGCTTGAAGCTTGCCGTCCTTTGTGGTGACAATGGACTTGTGAAGATGTGCGGAAGAGTGGCTCACCCATAGTGGAGTATGGGGGAGCAATCAACTACTCTTCATCGAGTCAACACAATCAAGAAAGGTTGCTGTGTGCAAGTTCAAGTGGAGCATCACGAAGAGATCAAATGCTTGAAGCTTGCCATCCTTTGTGGTGACAATGGACTTGTGAAGATGTGCGGAAGAGTGGCTCACCCATAGTGGAGTATGGGGGAGCAATCAACTAGTCTTAATCAAGAAAGGTGGTCCAACTTGAGGGAGTCAAGATCATCATCATCTAGCTCAAGTGGACCATGTGCAAGGCAAAGGTTTGCCCTTGATAGGTTTTCTATTTTACCGGTCTCGTGGTGGTAGTTGGGAGACCGGGTTATAGGATCGTTTGCCGTACTATCAAGGGGGGCTCTCAAGTTGGTAGCTTGATCGTATCGTTAGTAGAGAGCTCAAACCATTGCATCCTTGCATCATGTTTCTTCGTTCTTGTTTGGTTCTCTTTGTGAGTCTTAGAGCTTATGGTCATCTTGATGACAAGCTTGAGTTCATCAAAAATGGAGTTCGCATGCGTCTTCTATGATGTTTTCGGTGTTGGAGGTTTTACCGGTCTTATCCGAGAAAGGGTTCTCACCTTTTTCTTTTGGGCCTTTTCTCATTTTCTTATTATTTGTATTTCTATCAAGATTGTGTTAGCCCTTGTCGCTAGCTTTCCAACAAACTTGGTTTCATCGAATTCGGGGTCCGTTTGCAAAAGTTGTGGAAGTTTTGGTGTTCCGGAAAGGCTGCAGTGGTACTACCGCGAATTGGAGCGGATGTAATTTTTTACTACCGCTCCAGAGCGGTACTACCGCGGCTCCTACAGCGGTAGTACCGCTCCGGACCAAAAAACTCGTCCCAAGTCCTGCGAAGGTAGGTATGGAAGTATTTTTTAGTACCGCTCGCAAGCAGTAGTACCGCTACCCTTAGCAGTAGTACCGCTACCCCTAAGATTAATCTCTTTAGGGTTATGGACCCAAAATTATTGCGAATTGTAGATATGGGTTTTTCTCCTCCAAAGGATCCCCTAAGATTATCTTTAGAGGATGCTCAAGCTTCTAATGTGCTTTTCGATGCTTTGAGCAATGTTGTTATATTTCAACTCATGCCGTTCCGGGATGCTCATGAGTTGTGGACAAAGCTTCAAGATAAATATGGTGTGTCCAAGTTTTGTGGGGATGATTGTTCTCCCTCCACCTCTGGCCGTGTTGTGTTCTCAACTTCTTCTACTTCACCTACGTGTGGTTTGCCACAAGGTAATGACATGGTGAGTAGTGGTGTTCATTGCAATGATGATAGTGGGCTCATTGTTGATAATCCTTCATCACTTTCTTATTGCAATGCTTCATCTTTGGACTTTAGCACTTCGAGCACTCCAAATGTTTCACATGCTTGTGTTGATAGTCCTTGCATATCATGTAGAAATTGCTTGACTAAATCTCATGATGATATGCTTGCTATATCTTGTTGCCATGATGAAAATGCATGTATTTCCTCGAGTTGTTGTGCTAAAAATGTAGAGGAAACCCAACACTCCATGGAACAAGATGTGGTCTTGGATGGTGCTTCAAGGGATCCTAAATCATCATCTATTGCATTTTGCCTTATGGCCAAGGCTTCAAAGGTATCTCCCACTTGGAATCCCAATATATCTTGTGATGATATTGATGATGGCAAGAGTGATGATGATGTTGATTATGATGAAGAGAATGATGATGTTGCCTCCTTAAAAATTAAGGGGGAAATGATTTTTAAATCTCTTCTTAAGAATAAAATTGCTCGTTCCAACTTCATGGAAATCATGTCTATTGCTACTGAGGGCAAGAAATATATTGATGAGTTGGAATCTCGTCTTGAGGATCATGAGGTCACCATTGATAAAATGGAAGGTCATGAGCGTGATTACGCTAATGAGACTGCGGACCTTTCTCAAGCTCTTGAACTTGAACAAACCACCAAGGAATCTCTTGAGGAGACTTTTGCTCTAGAATTATCTAGAGTGAGGGAATCTCGTGATAGAGCTCTTGTGGTGGCCAATGATTTTGAAACTAAAAATGCTAAGCTTGAAGTTGCTCATGCTAGACTCCTTGAGGATTTTGAGCACCTTGAAAATGGCTCAAGGGTCATTAAGGGTGAGCTCATCAAACTCACCGAGTCTCATGCTCAACTTGAAGCTTCTTATTTAAAAGAGCTTTCCAAGTTGTCCTCTCCTCTTGTTGTTAATGATGATGCTTGTACTACTAACTCTATTACTTATGAAGCATCCATTTTGAAGGACAATGTTGAGCTACGGGCTCAACTTGAGTTGCTATCTCGTAATTATGGAAAATTGGAAGAAAGTCATGAAAAGCTCTCAATCTCTCATGATGATCTTCTAGTATCCCATAATGTGCTAAAGATAGCTCATGAGGCCATGATTGCTAAGGTAACATCTAGTGAGCCTCATGTGGATACTAGCACTACTTCTAGTCAAAATGCTATGTTGCCATGTGCTAGTCCTTGTAATTCATCTACTCACAATGTTGGTACATCTTGTGATGAATTGCTTTCCTTGCCTTGTTGCTCTAACAATGAAGCTTATACTTCCTCTAGTACTTGTGTTGAGACTAACCATGTAGAGGAAATCAAAGAGCTCAAGGCCCAAGTCACTTCTTTGAAGAAAGACTTGGAAAAGAGTCATGAAGGGAAATTCACACTCAACAATATCTTGAGTGTGCAAAAATCCCCCAATGACAAAGGTGGACTTGGATTCAACTCCAAGAAGAAGAAGAAGTCCAAGATGAACAAAAAGAAGGGCCAAGAACAAGTCAAGAATTCGGCCAAGATTGTTTTCTTCAAGTGCAAAGTAGAAGGGCATCATGTTAGATCTTGCCCATTGAAGAAGAAGGCCATTAGTGACAAGCAACAAGGGAAGCGGCCACAAGTTCGATCTCATGCTCAACCACAAGTTGAAGAAAGTCCTCTTCCCAAGAATCCTCAAGCTAATGCTTCTCAAGTTGAGAAATCAAGTGAGAAGAAAGTGAAGAGTAGACGTTGCTACTTATGTCGTGAGAAAGGTCACCTCGCCTCTTCATGCACTAGTGGTAACTTATCCAACCCAATTATTATTGATGATATCTATTCTCTTGGGAAGGATAAGGTTGGCAATGTGTTTGCCAATGTTGTTGGTACTCAAAGTGGTGTCAAGAAGAGAACCATTTGGGTAGCCAAGCCTATTGTGACTAACCTCTTAGGACCCAACTTGGTTGGGGACCAACAAGCTCAAACTTGATCAATAGGTGTTGTTGGAGGGAATTGGAGACTTGGCTACTTTATGAAGAATTAAGGGGACTTCATCATTCTAATTTTCTCAAGCCAAGTTATTCGAATTATCAAGTTTCTATCTTATATCCAATGTTTCTCCATGCGGTAACTCGTGCTTAAAGTGTTTACATTGATAGTTACTTACCCCTTTGCATGTTTGGTTTTGTTCCTTGCATGTGCTTGTATATGTTGTGCTTCCAACTTGATTATCTTGAGCAATCAAGTATGTGTGTGTTGGTTTGAACATCATGTACATGTGTGTCATGCATTGGGCCTTTTGCATCTTGTTCTTTTCTTAGTTGGCTCTTGTGAGAGATTAATGGAATATCCCATTATGGGGGAGTCATGTGCTTTGTGCACCTCACAATCCTATATATGTGTGTACATGAGTAATACCATCTAGTATTGATATTTCAAGATTATCTAGTCGCTATGTGGTATGTCTTCTAATGAGAAATTCAAATTCTATATTGTCCATTAATTATCTCGTGTTGGATCGTTATTTTGCCTCTTGTTTATCTTTAATCGGTATCACATTATGGGGGAGTAATATGCTATGTGTATATTACTAGCCTAGAAAATGTGTACATTTGAGATATTGTCACCTAGAATTGATATTGTAAATTATCTTGTTCCTAGGTGGCATGTTAGCTCTACAAGTTGCAATTTGCTTTTTGTTTGGTGTGAAGATGATGTCGGATATCCTTGTTATCTACCACCGGGACTTATTTCCAAGTACTTCTTGTCTTTTGACAATTGGTACTCACTTATGTGTGGTAGAAATTATTGATCATCTTTACATTGGCCTTTGCTTTTATTTGCTTTATCTCTTTCCTAGGATTGTGTCAACTCCCATTGTATTCCATACCACTTGTGGATCTTGTTAATTTCTTGACCTTGTCTAGTGTTTTCTAGATATAGTGAAAGTGGTGATCCCACCTCGTGCATTTTGTATTCAAATGCAAATTCTCTATAATGCACTAGTCTTGGGGGAGCTATCCTATTCTTTATAAAACACTCATCTTGTGATCCTTATCAAGTGTGTGTTTGTGGAAGGCAAGCCGTTTCTTTTTGGTGCTTTGTGCCATCACGAAACTTTGTAGAGGGCTTGGTTTGTTTGGAACCATTCTCTCTTTTGGGAGTTTGACATCTTTCTTTTTGAGTGTATCAATGGATATCTCATTCCTTGATGTATCTTTTATGGATATCCTCCAAGTGATGATTTATTCACTTGGTATCTTTTCTTCGCTTGGTATTTCTTTGTCTTTTGGTCTCGGTTCTTGAAAGTCTTGAGCATGCATATTTACTTCTTGTAGTTTCTTTGGCATGTTTACTTTCTTTGACCCAATATATAGGGGGAACTCCACCAAGTCTCAAATTGGATGAGATGTGCATGAAATTCATTTTCATATCTATATGTACATATTTATGTGGAGTTTGTCCTATGTGTTGTTGGTTCTCTAACTCTATGGTCCCAATGAGTTTGGGTACCATTTTGTTTGTATTGTTGTTCTAGGAACAAGTGGAGATGCATTGGATGCTCGACTCACTCACAAGGAAGGTGTTGTCACCATGTGCTTATTGGAGTCAAGCTAGGATGATAAATGAACTACTTTGTACCTTCAATTGGTATCTACTACATCCTTCCAATGTTATCTCGGTAACAAGTATCTTCATATACTTCATGCACACATTTCTTGCATCAACCTTGTGTAGGTTGTATCATGGCATCTTATCCATTCTTTCTTGTGATACCTGTTTCCTTTCTCAAAGCATCCCAACAATGATGTCTTGTTGCTAGTTGTGATGTCTTTGGTGTTCGTGTGGTTGGAATTCATTTATATACAATAAGACCATATCTAGCCATGTGCTATGCTCTCAAGCAAATATATTATTGGCATATGTATGACTTCCTTTTGGATATCTTGTTCCTTCGTGTTGTAACTATTTCAGGTGGACATCCTTCTTTGTAGATATATATATATATATATATCATGATTTCGTCTACCTAGAATCTTATACACTTGAGAGAAGTTGCATATCTAGATGATATCCTTTCTTTCACGTCCACCTTGCCTTTCTTGTGTTATTTCTTTGGTGGCTCCGTGAAAGCTTTTGCCTTGAGTGCGTGTCTTCTATCGTTGCATCTTGATGCGTTCTTGTGTGGTGAAGATTATTTTCCTCATGCTTATATTTATGAGGTTTTTGCCATCTTAATTGGCATCCCTCGTCTTGATGCGCCTTTCATCTTCTATCTTCACCGCGGGTTGTCACAAGCATAGGTTCTCTATATGCTTATTAGTAAGCTTGTGAACCCATTTGCTAGTTGTGTGTGGGAATGATAGGCCTTGCACTGTGTGCCTCATTCTTTAAAGACTTTATTGATGCTTAATTCTCTTCTGTACATTAGTCTTCTCAAGTGTATTGCCTTGACTCACACACATCTTTTTGGTTGAGCCCACTCTTAAGTTGCCTCTCTTACTTGTTGCTCAACCATGTGTTTGTTGCAAGTACTAGGCTTAGTTTCCTATATGCTCTCTTGCACTTGTTGTAAGTTTCTATTGATTTTGGCGGGAGCTATGATCCTATTTTGTGCACTTTGTATCCAAATACAAAAATTCTTGATGTGCACAAATCATGGGGAGCTTCTCTAGTTTCTTTAGAACACTGTGTGACGCCCCCGATTTGACCGTACACTAATTGTACACGCAAACGTGTACGATCAAGATCAGGGACTCACGGGAAGATATCACAACACAACTCTACAAATAAATTAAGTCATACTAGCATCATATTACAAGCCAGGGGCCTCGAGGGCTCGAATACAAGAGCTCGATCATAGACGAGTCAGCGGAAGCAACAATATCTGAGTACAGACATAAGTTAAACAAGTTTGCCTTAAGAAGGCTAGCACAAACTGGGATACAGAGCGAAAGAGGAGCAGGCCTCCTGCCTGGGATCCTCCTAAACTACTCATGGTCATCGTCAGCGGGCAGCACGTAGTAGTAGGCACCTCCGGAGTAGTAGGAGTCGTCGTCGACGGTGGCGTCTGGCTCCTGGGCTCCAACATCTGGTTGCGACAACCAGGTAGAAGGGATAGAGGGAAAAAGAAGGAGAAAGCAACCGTGAGTACTCATCCAAAGTACTCGCAAGCAAGGAGCTAAACTACATATGCATGGGTACATGTGTAAAGACCATATCGGTGGACTGAACTGCAGAATGCCAGAATAAGAGGGGGATAGCTAATCCTGTCGAAGTCTACGCTTCTGGCAGCCTCCGTCTTGCAGCATGTAGAAGAGAGTAGACTGAAGTCCTCCAAGTAGCATCGCATAGCATAATCCTAACCGATGATCCTCCCCTCGTCGCCCTGTGAGAGAGCGACCACCGGTTGTATCTGGCACTTGGAAGGGTGTGTTTTATTAAGTATCCAGTTCTAGTTGTCATAAGGTCAAGGTACAACTCCAAGTCGTCCTGTTACCGAAGATCACGGCTATTTGAATAGATTAACTTCCCTGCAGGGGTGCACCACATAACCCAACACGCTCGATCCCATTTGGCCGGACACACTTTTCTGGGTCATGCCCGGCCTCGGAAGATCAACACGTCGCAACCCTACCTAGGCACAACAGAGAGGTCAGCACGCCGGTCTAAATCCTATGGCGCAGGGGTCTGGGCCCATCGCCCTTTGCACACCTGCACATTGCGAACGCGGCCGGAAGCAGAACTAGCCCCCTTAATACAAGAGCAGGCTTACGGTCCAATCCGGCGCGCGCCACTCAGTCGCTGACGTCACGAAGGCTTCGGCTGATACCACGACGTCGAGTGCCCATAACTGTCCCCGCGTAGATGGTTAGTGCGTATAGGCCAGTAGCCAGACTCAGATCAAATATCAAGATCTCGTTAAACGTGTTTAGTATCTGCGAACACCGACCAAGGCCAGGCCCACCTCTCTCCTAGGTGGTCTCAACCTTCCCTGTTGCTCCGCCTCAAAGTTACAGTCGGGGGCCGTCGGGAACCCAGGCCCACCTCTACCGGGATGGAGCCACCTGCCCCTTCAGCCCCCATCTCCGAACAGTATCATAAGTAATGTAACTGTGTAAAGTATATAGTATATGCCCGTGATCACCTCCCGAAGTGATCACGGCCCAGTAGTATAGCATGGCAGACGGACAAGAGTGTCGGGCCACTGATGGAACACTAGCATCCTATACTAAGCAGTAGGATAGCAGGTAATGGTAACAACAGTAGTAGCAAGGACAGGCTATGCATCAGGATAGGAATATCGAAAAGCAGTAACATGCTACACTACTCTAATGCAAGCAGTATAGAGAAGAGTAGGCGATATCTGGTGATCAGGGGGGGGGGGCTTGCCTGGTTGCCCTGGCAAGAGAGAGGGGTCGTCAACACCGTAGTCGTACTGGGTAGCAGCAGCATCGGTCTCGGTGTCTAGCAAGAGAAGAGGGGGAAGAAACAATAAATATAATGCAAACAGATGCATAATGATGCATGACATGAAAAAACGTGACGCTAGGTGTGCCCTAACGCGGTACGAGGTGGTACCGGTGAAGGGGAAAACATCCGGAAAGTATTCCTGGTGTTTCGCGTTTTCAGACAGATGAACCGGAGGGGGAAAGTTGCGTGTTCGCTATGCTAGGGATGTGTGGCGGGCGAACAGGCTGCGTATCCGGATTTGTCTTGTCGTTCTGAGCAACTTTCATGTTGAAAATAATTTAATCCGAGTTACGGATTAAAAGATATGATTTTCTAAAGATTTTACTAATTTCTGGAATTTAATTAATTATTTAATTTAATTCAAAATTTGGATTTATGACATTAGCATGATGTCACGCTGACGTCACCAGTCAACAAGGGTTGACTGGGTCAACTGATGCGTGGGTCCAGTGGGACCCACCTGTCATACTCTGTTATTTTAAGTAGGGTTTAGTTATCTGCTTAGGCTAATCTAATCAGGATTAATTAGTTTGTTAATTAATTAGGTTAATTAAACAAGATTAATTAAGTTAATTAATCCTTTAATTAATTAATTAATTTAATAATTTTATTTATTATTTATTTTTAATTCCTTTTCCTTTTCTCTTTCTTTCGTTCTCAGGGTGGGCCCCGTTCGCCATAGGCACAGGGGCCAATAGCGGGCGACGGGCAGGCAGGCAGCGGGCGCAACCCGTACGGGGTCGAGCCCGCTCGCGAGGCAGCGGGGCGAGGCCACGGCGATGCGCGGGCGGCCACCGGAGGCCGTTCGGGCGGCAACGAGCGGCGAGACCAGTAGCGATGCGGGCCATCGCGGTAAGAGCGAGTGGTGACGGGAGGAGAAGGAGAGCGGGGGTGCGTGGTCTCAGATGGGGTTGGCGCGGTCCGACGCAGGTAGCAGCAGCACAGCCGCGGGCATCGGACAGCGGCAGCAGCATGCCAAGGGGGAGGCAAAAGCACGCAGTGCAAGCGGGGAGCACCAGGCGGCGCTGGCCGTGGCGGACGCGGCTACGGCTCTAAGCAGCAGCAAGCGCGGGAGTGGGGGGGGCTGGGCGAGCATGGGACAGCCACAGGGGCGCACGAGGGGGGGAGGGCGCGGTGGCGCGGGCCATGCGACGCATGAGGCCACCACGGGCGGGCGACGCAAGCAGCGGCGGGGGCGCGCGAGCGCGCGCATGCTTCGTCGCGGGCAGGTGCGGGGCACGGCCAGCGCGTGTGGACGGCGACTGCGGGGGGGGGGGGGGGGGTGCTAGCGAGCGCGCGCTACGGGTGGAAGGGCTCGGCGATGCGGGGACGTGCGCGCACGGGCAGAGCAGTGCAGCAGCAGCAGTGGCGAGCGGAGGCGGGCGCGCGCGTAGCCAGCGAGCGGGGCGAGGGGAAGAGGAGGCCGAGGGCCTCACCGGGATTCATAGGGACTAGGCAACAGGAGGGCGAGGAGGAGGGCGAAGACGACGCGGTGGAGAGGAAGCGGGCCGGCGAGGGCGCCCTCCGTCGAGGTCCAGCGGTGGGGCGGCGTCGGGCGTCGAGCGAGGGCGTCGCGGCGACCTCTTCCTCCGTTCCCGATCCAATCGGGGAGAGAGGAGATATTTTCATGGGGGAGGGAAGTGGGGTGTCGGTGGAGAGTGGGGGGAAGTGGGGAACGGTTTATGGGTGCGGGGTGGGCCGGTTTGTTGGGCTGGTAGAGGCTAGCTGGGCCTATTGGCCCAATTGGCCAAGGGGTCTCCTTTTGTTTTTTTTGTTTGTTTGTTTTTTTCTTTTATTTACTTTTACTATTTTCTGTTTATGTTCCAATAAACTTAGTTTTATAAAATGCCACAGTAGCACCTAAAATAGTGTTTTCAAGCATTCCACGGTCACAATTAATTTGGCACATTAATTTGTTAGCTTGTATTTGTTTACTATTTTAAAAGCATATAAATAATGGATTTAGCCCAAGTTTTATTCATTTTAGATTATTTAAACATTTTATAAAAGAGTGGTCTCTTCGTCATAATTACCTATGCATTATTTGGCTTCACCCGAATATTTTAGTTTTAATATTTGAAAACTTTTACTGTTCGACTTTATTTCGAAGTTGAATTCCGAACCGGTTTTGAACTAACGCGGGATTATCAATAGTAACTGAGGTGACGTGGCATCATTAGCAGAGGTTCACTGTAGGTTAATTATCCGGGCATCACAATTCTCCTCCACTACAAGAAATCTCGTCCCGAGATTTAAGAGGGGGACTAAAGGGAAAATTCTGGTTACGAAATTCTAACGGGTCTTCTCGATCTTAGCTGTTCTTCTCGAAGAGGTCGATCCATTATGTTGAAGTCTTTATTAGTCTGCTCCAGGTCATCATGATCAAGTCGTCATCCTTTCTTTGGGATCTCCATCGCCCTTACGGAAAGAATAAAAGGTGGGCATCCTGGGAGTACGGACCTCTGCAAGGTCGACTATCTGGTCGATAACATCGAGGAAGATGGCGGAAGTAACTCTCGAATTTAAACTTAAGAAAATGTCGAGAGAAAAGTAAGGAGGTATCATGTGAAGTTTCAAGCGAGCAGGCAATCGTTCGATGCCTGAAACAAAGTGTGAAAGGGGTCTAGAGCAACGAGAATAAGTATTGCGTCTAATACCAGAATAGATCACTTGGTGGGTGGCCTGTGAATTACATAAGAAGTCAAGTGCGAGAATAACTTTGTCATCAGGGTGTACAAGAGAGTCAGGTTTCGATCCTGGGACCTATGGGTTATGGGCCCACCATGTGGGTTAAAAGTAGGAGGAACGGTGACATCTTGCACGGTCAGGATAGGAAGGCATGTCAGAGGGTAGACTATCAGTTATGTCGGCAACAACGTCGGTACCAAGGGCGAGGGACGAAGAGAACCATCTTCCTGCTCGTTGAACGAGGCGGACCATTAGGCAAAGTTTCTCGTCCATCGGTGGTTACCGGAATGTCAACAACAATAGTAACAGGGTCTTACTGACAGAGTTGTACACTGAGGTGCTTATAAAAGCAGTGACGTATTACTGCTTAGATCATATAAACCTCAAGAAGGTTAAACAGAACAATGGAAAGGAGAATGTGATTATCAGATTAAACAGAACAATGGAAAGGAAAATGTGTTTAAACACATATTTCGGGGGTATATCCTTCCCAAGAACAAGCAGAGTATGATATTCAAGACCGGATATTAAGTAGAAAAGCCTCTAGGTAAGGGGAGAGAAATTTCATGACATTATCCATATAGCGTTGTTTGGATAATTGAGAAAGAAACAATTAGCATTGGGCTTCAAATGTTCTTGTTGATGAAGAGAGTACCACAGACATGCTTTGAGATAGCATTGACATGGTCTTCAATCAAAGGTCGGACGTTGGATATACAAAGGATTCACCAGGAACAATTTATAAAGAAAGTCATTCCATTTCCTCATGGAAGAATGGTTATCCTTGCTAAAAAGGAAACTAAAACATTAGGTACTCCGGTGAGGTGTGCTAGGCATGACATCACCTTACCGGGTCATATAAAGACCAATGTTATAACTCTTGGAAATATGTTCCAAGGTAAGAAGAACAATTGCTGGATAGCAAGGAACTCAAGGTATAACACCAAACATGAACAAGTTTGTGTTGGTGGGAAGGCAATAAAGTGGTCGATGATAATACAATTCATCGAGGGCAAGGATGGTATTTCACATCCTGAATTTGATTGATATCTTGAAAGAGCTCAGAATGTTGATGATGACCATGACACAATGGTCGGGAGACTTCATGAAGATGTAATCAATCGGCGATGACATCAAGTCAAAGAAATGATGAAGCGAATGGCTATTGGAACCATGGGTACGACACAAACTCGAAATCAAGCTTGCTGTTCAAGGCGAAATGCTATGACGAGTAAGGTCGACATAAGCTAAGCTCATCGTCGAAAATTGTGCTCCGGGAATAAAGAGCAGGTCGCACAGTTAAATTTTTAGCACGATAATGATATAGCCGACCAGGGTAGGAATGACTTGAAGGATTAATAAACTCATAAGCAACGAAGATTACTTAGAGTTATTGAACCGTAGTGCAGACTCGGTTCACATATCGGTGTTCTCGGTTGACGACAACCCAGTGCCTAGGAAAATTGGAATCGGTGAGAAATAACAGCTGATGAAGAACCCATAAAAAGTTATGCAGTTCCATGATATTTTCGAGATACCAGAGTGTAATACTCAATGGTAGATCAAAGTAAAGGTTGGAATAGGGTAATGCTCTGCAGAAGACAAGTGCTCAAACTTGCACGAGAAATGGAATCAAGGAGAAACATGGTCGGAACCACGTCCACAGATACAAGATGAACTTATAACAAGGGGATAATTATTTTAAGAGAAGCTTCCATGATAAGGTATACATCGTTTCCATGGGCATGAACACAGGGTTCAAGGTCGACTCCCACTTGTTCAACGCATAACCTTTCATTCACCTCTCGTATTTTGAAAATGACATTAGTTGTTGAAAGTTTTACCTGGTGCAATACCAGATAACTATGACCCGTGAAATCTTCCGGGTTTGCACAGATTAGGGAAGGCATTAGTTCAAACCATCGGGTATCTTAGGAACATATATCACAAACTTCAGGAGTAAATAACACAAGCTCAAAAGTAGAGCATGGTTGACAAGGCAGAGGATACAGTTTACCAAAGGCATTATATACCTGTGGAAAGGCTCACAAGGTTATTGAACATTAAGGATGATGTCGGATGAAATCAAACAATGGATCTGACGATCCACAATGGAGCTGATGTGAGTATCGGTACTCTACCAGAAGGAGAAAGAATGCAAAGGCATTGGATTATGGAAACAACTGACTAATCCAGAGCTCAAGTGCAGAGGAATTATGATTTTCAAATCAAGGGATCAGAAGCAATGTTCTGATTAGGGATGGATAAGTTGAATAGCCTTAGGGGTACAATCGACGGCAATTGGATTTGTTGAGAACCAGCTCATGTTCAAAATGACGTCTGAGCCGGAAAGATAATTTAAAAGGATCAACTGATGATTGCGTGCATTCGCACTCATGTTGAATCAAAGGGATCAAAATGACGGTGCCTAAGGATACTAACGAATATTGCCAGACATATGGAAAGCATCCATCATGCAAGCAGACAAGTATTGCAGAGCAATAAGCTACTAAGGATTTTTGGAGGATCGAATAGTATTTCGATGACCATTGTGAAACACATGAACAACTGGGGGATGAGCGGATACTTGATAAGTGCGAGAATTATCCGCAGGGGTATTCAGGTGACAAAGAACAGCAAGGCAGTAAGCTCAAAGGATTATCGAAACAACGATGAGTATTTCGGGGTATCTTGTAATAACAAGACCAACTGGGAATAAAAGTAAGAACAACAGGTGTAAGTATTTATCCATAGGGATTTTTCGGTGGTAGGAAATTGCAAAAGCAATGGCACAAAGTTTCGGGAGAACATCGGAGAGTATTATCAGAATCTTCTGTTGAAGCAGTCGACCATCTGTAATGAAAGGCTCTCCGGGAGAAAGTGATAACGAGATCCTAATGTTAGATTTAGAAAAATTCATTTAACCCGAATAGAAGAGAGATCAGAGTCCCAGAGTATAGACGAGGAGTAAAAGATCCTAATACCACCCAATGGCGATGTGGGCCCGTAAGCCGCACAGCCATGTAAGTAAAAGTTTTCGTAATGTCTAGACTCGACTTCGGCCATGGAGTGTGGAAGGGGGATTCCTACAGGCAGTCAGCTCTGATACCAACTTGTGACGCCCCCGATTTGACCGTACACTAATCGTACACGCAAACGTGTACGATCAAGATCAGGGACTCACGGGAAGATATCACAACACAACTCTACAAATAAATTAAGTCATACAAGCATCATATTACAAGCCAGGGGCCTCGAGGGCTCGAATACAAGAGCTCGATCATAGACGAGTCAGCGGAAGCAACAATATCTGAGTACAGACATAAGTTAAACAAGTTTGCCTTAAGAAGGCTAGCACAAACTGGGATACAGAGCGAAAGAGGAGCAGGCCTCCTGCCTGGGATCCTCCTAAACTACTCCTGGTCGTCGTCAGCGGGCAGCACGTAGTAGTAGGCACCTCCGGAGTAGTAGGAGTCATCGTCGACGGTGGCGTATGGCTCCTGGGCTCCAACATCTGGTTGCGACAACCAGGTAGAAGGGATAGAGGGAAAAAGAAGGAGAAAGCAACCGTGAGTACTCATCCAAAGTACTCGCAAGCAAGGAGCTACACTACATATGCATGTGTACATGTGTAAAGACCATATCGGTGGAATGAACTGCAGAATGCCAGAATAAGAGGGGGATAGCTAATCCTGTCGAAGTCTACGCTTCTGGCAGCCTCCGTCTAGCAGCATGTAGAAGAGAGTAGACTGAAGTCCTCCAAGTAGCATCACATAGCATAATCCTAACCGATGATCCTCCCCTCGTCGCCCTGTGAGAGAGCGACCACCGGTTGTATCTGGCACTTGGAAGGGTGTGTTTTATTAAGTATCTGGTTCTAGTTGTCCTAAGGTCAAGGTACAACTCCAAGTCGTCCTGTTACCGAAGATCACGGCTATTCGAATAGATTAACTTCCCTGCAGGGGTGCACCACATAACCCAACACGCTCGATCCCATTTGGCCGGACACACTTTTCTGGGTCATGCCCGGCCTCGGAAGATCAACACGTGGCAGCCCTACCTAGGCACAACAGAGAGGTCAGCACGCGGGTCTAAATCCTATGGCGCAGGGGTCTGGGCCCATCGCCCTTTGCACACCTGCATGTTGCGAACGCGGCCGGAAGCAGAACTAGCCCCCTTGATACAAGAGTAGGCTTACGGTCCAATCCGGCGCGCGCCACTCAGTCACTGACGTCACGAAGGCTTCGGCTGATACCATGACGTCGAGTGCCCATAACTGTCCCCGCGTAGATGGTTAGTGCGTATAGGCCAGTAGCCAGACTCACATCAAATACCAAGATCTCGTTAAACGTGTTAAGTATCTGCGAACGCCGACCAGGGCCAGGCCCACCTCTCTCCTAGGTGGTCTCAACCTGCCTTGTCGCTCCGCCTCAAAGTAACAGTCGGAGGCCGTCGGGAACCCAGGCCCACCTCTACCGGGATGGAGCCACCTGCCCCTTCAGCCCCCATCTCCGAACAGTATCATAAGTAATGTAACTGTGTAAAGTATATAGTATATGCCCGTGATCACCTCCCGAAGTGATCACGGCCCAGTAGTATAGCATGGCAGACGGACAAGAGTGTAGGGCCACTGATGGAACACTAGCATCCTATACTAAGCGGTAGGATAGCAGGTAATGGTAACAACAGTAGTAGCAAGGACAAGCTATGCATCAGGATAGGAATATCGAAAAGTAGTAACATGCTACACTACTCTAATGCAAGCAGTATAGAGAAGAGTAGGCGATATCTGGTGATCAGGGGGGGCTTGCCTGGTTGCTCTGGCAAGAGAGAGGGGTCATCAACACCGTAGTCGTACTGGGTAGCAGCAGCGTCGGTCTCGGTGTCTAGCAAGAGAAGAGGGGGAAGAAACAATAAATATAATGCAAACAGATGCATAATGATGCATGACATGACAAAACGTGACACTAGGTGTGCCCTAACGCGGTATGAGGTGGTACCGGTGAAGGGGGAAAACATCCGGAAAGTATTCCTAGTGTTTCGCGTTTTCGGACAGATGAACCGGAGGGGGAAAGTTGCGTGTTCGCTATGCTAGGGATGCGTGGCGGGCGAACGGGCTGCGAAATCGGATTCATCTCGTCGTTTTGAGCAACTTTCATGTTGAAAATAATTTAATCCGAGTTACGGATTAAAAGATATGATTTTCTAAAGATTTTACTAATTTCTGGAATTTAATTAATTGTTTAATTTAATTCAAAATTTGGACTTATGACATCAGCATGATGTCATGCTGACGTCACCAGTCAACAGGGGTTGACTGGGTCAACTGATGCGTGGGTCCAGTGGGACCCACCTGTCATACTCTGTTATTTTAAGTAGGGTTTAGTTATCTGCTTAGGCTAATCTAATCAGGATTAATTAGTTTAGTTAATTAATTAGGTTAATTAAGCAAGATTAATTAAGTTAATTAATCCTTTAATTAATTAATTAATTTAATAACTTTATTTATTATTTATTTTTAATTCCTTTTCTCTTTTTTTTCGTTCTTAGGGTGGGCCTCGTTCGCCATAGGCACAGGGGCCAATAGCGGGCGACGGGCAGGCGGGCAGCGGGCGCAACCCGTACGGGGTCGAGCCCACTCGCGAGGCAGCGGGGCGAGGCCGCGGCGATGCGCGGGCGGCCACCGGAGGCCGTTCGGGCGGCAACGAGCGGCGAGACCAGTAGCGCGGCGGGCCATCGCGGTAAGAGCGAGCGGTGACGGGAGGAGAAGGAGAGCGGGGGTGCGTGGTCTCAGATGGGGTCGGCGCGGTCCGACGCAGGTAGCAGCAGCACAGCCGCAGGCATCGGACGGCGGCGACAGCATGCCAAGGGGGAGGCAGAAGCACGTAGTGCAAGCGGGAAGCACCAGGCGGCGCTGGCCGTGGCGGACGCGGCTACGGCTCTAAGCAGCAGCAAGCGCGGGAGTGGGGGGGGGCTGGGCGAGCAGGGGACAGCCACAGGGGCGCACGAGGGGGGGAGGGCGCGGTGGCGCGGGCCATGCGACGCATGAGGCCACCACGGGCGGGCGACGCAAGCAGCGGCAGGGGCGCGCGAGCGCGCGCATGCTTCATCGCGGGCAGGTGCGGGGCATGGCCAGCGCGTGTGGACGGCGAGTGCGATGGGGGGGGCGCTAGCGAGCGCGCGCTACGGGTGGAAGGGCTCGGCGATGCGGGGACATGCGCGCACGGGCAGAGCAGTGCAGCAGCAGCAGTGGCGAGCGGAGGCGGGCGCGCGCGTAGCCAGCGAGCGGGGCGAGGGGAAGAGGAGGCCGAGGGCCTCACCGGGATTCGTAGGGACTAGGCAACAGGGGGGGCGAGGAGGAGGGCGAAGACGACGCGGTGGAGAGGAAGCAGGCCGGCGAGGGCGCCCTCCGTCGAGGTCCAGCGGTGGGGCGGCATCGGGCGTCGAGCGAGGGCGTCGCGGCGACCTCCTCCTCCGTTCCCGATCCAATCGGGGAGAGAGGAGATATTTTCGTGGGGGGGGGGGAAGTGGGGTGTCGGTGGAGAGTGGGGGGAAGTGGGGAACGGTTCTGTTGGCCCAATTGGCTAAGGGGTCTCCTTTTGTTTTTTTGTTTGTTTGTTTTTTTTCTTTTATTTACTTTTACTATTTTCTGTTTATGTTCCAATAAACTTAGTTTTATAAAATGCCACAGTAGCACCTAAAATAGTGTTTCCAAGCATTCCACGGTCACAATTAATTTGGCACATTAATTAGTTAGCTTGTATTTGTTTACTATTTTAAAAGCATATAAATAATGGATTTAGCCCAAGTTTTATTCATTTTAGATTATTTAAACATTTTATAAAAGAGTGGTCTCTTCGTCATAATTACCTATGCATTATTTGGCTTCACCCGAATATTTTAGTTTTAATATTTGAAAACTTTTACTGTTCGACTTTATTTCAAAGTTGAATTCCGAACCGGTTTTGAACTAACGCGGGATTATCAATAGTAACTGAGGTGATGTGGCATCATTAGCAGAGGTTCACTGTAGGTTAATTATCCGGGCGTCACACACTGCTCTGCTCTTATCATAATATCTTTTATTCTTGTGGCTCGTAGGATCATTGGTCTAGTTGCTTCAATTGGTATCTTTTGATAGCTTGCTTCAATTGGTATCTTTTGATTGCTTGTTTCTCTCTTTGTTATGTCTTTGTGGCATATCTTTCTTTTGCAATCTTTGGGCCTCAATATAGTTTGTCTTCCTCCAAGTATTTACTGTTGGATATGTGTATTGCATTCCACTCTCTTGTTGAGAAATACACAACTTATGGAGGAACTCAATCTATATTGGCCTTCTAAGCTTTTCGCCCATTTTGGCAATCGATGCCAATGGGGGAGAAGTTTCAGAGAGTTTTGTGGAGGTTTCAGAGAGTTTTGTGGAGAAGTCTTTAGAATTTTCTCCTTGCTTTGGTTTTGTTCCTAAGCATTTGCATCTCATACGCATGCATTATTGGTTGTTGCATTGCATGGTGATGCATAATTCCCTGTATTAAACTCTCTTGAAAGTGATTGTCATCAATTACCAAAATGGGGGAGATTGAAAGAACACGCGGTGCCCCCATGTTTGGTTTTGGTAATTGATGACAATCTCTATGGACTAATGGTTTGCTTGAGTTATATTTGAAGGTTTTGTCCATAGGCTTTTCTTGGAGTACATGTGTTGGTTTCAAGGAGAGTTTCTGTCGACCAAGGTGCTATTCAAGGAATTACTTAAAGATTGGTCTTGTGAGAGGTTGATCAAGACTAAGTCAAAGAGTGAATCAAGTTGATCAACCCACAAAGCGTAGAAGATGTACCGAGAGGGATCAAGTGATCCCATGGTATGGTAAGCATTGTCAATTACGCTTTGTGTACTAACCCATGGTCTTCGTGAGGGTTCTTTGTGGGGTTAGGTTGCGGTGTGCAAGTTCAAGTGGAGCATCACGAAGAGATCAAATGCTTGAAGCTTGCCGTCCTTTGTGGTGACAATGGACTTGTGAAGATGTGCGGAAGAGTGGCTCACCCATAGTGGAGTATGGGGGAGCAATCAACTAGTCTTCATCGAGTCAACACAATCAAGAAAGGTTGCGGTGTGCAAGTTCAAGTGGAGCATCACGAAGAGATCAAATGCTTGAAGCTTTCCGTCCTTTGTGGTGACAATGGACTTGTGAAGATGTGCGGAAGAGTGGCTCACCCATAGTGGAGTATGGGGGAGCAATCAACTAGTCTTCATCGAGTCAACACAATCAAGAAAGGAGGTCCAACTTGAGGGAGTCAAGATCGTCATCATCTAGCTCAAGTGGACCATGTGCAAGGCAAAGGTTTGCCCTTGATAGGTTTTCTATTTTACCGGTCTCGTGGTGGTAGTTGGAAGACCGGGTTATAGGATCGTTTGCCGTACTATCAAGGGGGGCTCTCAAGTTGGTAGCTTGATTGTATCGTTAGTAGAGAGCTCAAACCATTTCATCCTTGCATCATGTTTCTTGGTTCTTGTTTGGTTCTCTTTGTGAGTCTTAGAGCTTATGGTCATCTTGATGACAAGCTTGAGTTCATCGAAAATGGAGTTCGCATGCGTCTTCTATGATGTTTTTGGTGTTGGAGGTTTTACCGGTCTTATCCGAGAAAGGGTTCTCACCTTTTTCTTTTGGGACTTTTCTCATTTGCTTCTTATTGGTATTTCTCTCACGATTGTGTTAGCCCTTGTCGCTAGCTTTCCAACAAACTTGATTTCATCGAATTCGGAGTCCGTTTGCAAAAGTTGTGGCAGTTTTGGTGTTCTGGAAAGGCTGCAGCGGTACTACCGCGAATTGGAGCGGATGTAATTTTTTACTACCGCTCCAGAGCGGTACTACCGCGGCTCCTACAGCGGTAGTACCGCTCCGGACCAAAAAACTCGTCCCAAGTCCTGCGGAGGTAGGTACGGAAGTATTTTTTAGTACCGCTCGCAAGCAGTAGTACCGCTACCCTTAGCAGTAGTACCACTACCCCTAGCGGTAGTACCGTGAGGTCAAGCAGTACTACCGCTCCGACGGTTCTTCTGGCTTTTTTGCCTCCTCGTTGTTGTGTTTCAAAGGGCTACTACCACCCTAGCGGTAGTACCGCTCGGTGCGGGCTGTGAGCATAACGGTTGGATTTTTTCCCCACCTATAAAAGGGGTCTTCTTCCCCAACGAACCTTGTCCTTTGAGCTCGTGTTCTCCCCCCATTGTTGACCTTATTTGAGCTTGCTAACTCTCAATCCCTCCATGGAATCTTGCTAGTTTTTGAGGGAAAAGATAGAGGAGATATAGATCCACGTTTCCACCAATCACTTTCTCCTCTAGGTGAGGGGAACCCCTTGGATCTAGATCTTGGAGTTCTTGGTATTCTCCTTCTTGTTCTTCCTCTCATTTTCCTCCCTAGCATTAGTTGCTTCGGTGGGATTTGAGAGAGAAGGACTTGGGCACTCCGTGTGTCCTTGCCATTGCATTTGGTGCATCGGTTTGAGTTCTCCACGTGATACGTGGAAGTTACAAGTTGAGAAGCTTATTACTCTTGGATGCTTGGTACCTTTGAGCTTGTTCCTCTTGGGTGCTTGGGCGCCCTAGATGGTTGGTGGTGTTCGGAGCTCAATAATTGTGGTGTAAAGCTCCGGGCAAGCGTTGGGGTCTCCAATTAGGTTGTGGAGATCGCCCCGAGCAATTTGACGGGTACCGGTGACCGCCCCCAAGGGTTGCCAAAGTGTACGGGTTCGGTGACCGCCCCCAAGGGTTGCCATTTGTACGGGTTCGGTGACCTCTCTCAAGGGTCCCTTAGTGGAATCACGGCATCTTGCATTGTGCGAGGGCGTGAGGAGATTACGGTGGCCCTAGTGGCTTCTTGGGAAGCATTGTGCCTCCACACTGCTCCAAACGGAGATTAGCATCCGCAAGGGTGTGAACTTCGGGATACATCGTCGTCTCCGCGTGCCTCGGTTATCTCTTACCCGAGCCCTTTACTTATGCACTTTACTTTATGATAGCCACATTGTTTCTTGTCATATATCTTGCTATCACATAGTTGTTTATCTTGCTTAGTATAAGTTGTTGGTACACATAGGTGAGCCTAGTTCTTGTAGGTTTTGTGTTTGACAAATTAACCGCTAGGTTTATTTCGCATTTGTTCAAGCCTAAACCGTAATTATTTTAAAGCTCCTATTCGCCCCCCCCCCTCTAGGCGACATCCACGATCTTTCAACCCTGGTTGCCCAGGGGGCGCCGGACATCGCTCAGATTGGACCAACACTTAGAGAAGCACTGGCCCGAGGGGGTGAAAATAAAGATGACCCTCGGGAGCGGGAATCCCAAGGGGAAAAAAGGCTAGGTGAGGCAAATGTAAAACCAAGGTTGGGCCTTGCTGGAGGAGTTTTATTCAAAGCGAACTGTCAAGGGGTTCCCATAATACCTAACCGCGTAAGGAACGCAAAATCAAGGAACATAACACCGGTATGACGGAAACTAGGGCAGCAAGAGTGGAACAAAACACCAGGCATAAGGCCGAGCCTTCCACCCTTTACCAAGTATATAGATGCATTAAGGTAAACAAGATGTAATAATGATATCCCAACAATAAACATGTTCCAACAAGGAACAAACTCCATCTTCACCTGCAACTAGCAACGCTATAAGAGGGGCTGAGCAAAGCGGTAACATAGCCAAACAACGGTTTGCTAGGACAAGGTGGGTTAGAGGTTTTACATGGCAATATGGGAGGCATGATAAAGCATGTGGTAGGTATCGCGACATAGCCATAGCAATAGAGCGAGCAACTAGCAAGCAAAGATAGAAGTGATTTCGATAGTATGGTCATCTTGCCTGAGATCCCGCAAGGAAGAAGAACGAGTCCATGAAGAAGACAAATGGACGTAGTCGAACGGATCCTCACAAACGCTATGTTATCGGAACCAACCCGAAGAAGCAACACCAGAAAGAAGCACACAACATAGTAAACAACCACCACATAAACATGGCATGATGCACAACCAAGTATGATGCATGTTCGGTTTAATGAAGCATGGCATGGCAAAGTGCAACAAACAACACTACAATTTAAGTGGAGCTCAATATGCAACGAGTTGCATATTGACGAAACACCACATGTCTTATTTAGTTCTCTCTTGTTTATGTGCCCAACAATATTAAATGTTGTTTAGCATGGTAAGAGGTGAAGCAAAGTAAAACTACCTATCTAGGCAAGTTTAAATGAGCCCGGAAACAACGAACAACAATTCCGGTAAATCCCCATATGCATATTTTAGGTTTGGTACTGTTCTGCCCTAAACCATTTTTAGAGTTGTTAAACATGCAAAGTAAGGCCACCATGTTAAACTAGGCATTTTTCCACCCCATTTACATATAAAGTTTATTAAATTTGGAGCTACGGTTATTTAATTATGAAATAAAGCATTTTAACAAGTTATTTAAGCAAATTTAAACAAACAACATTTTAAACATAGATGAAAGTGGCAAATTATTAATCTACACAAAATTCTAAGCAAGTTTCATATATTAAGTTTTTACATGTGATGCATGGTTGGTGAGTTATTAAATGCAAGAAGAACAGGGGCTTTTCTGTAAAACAGTCGTTCCAGGGATAATAGCTAAATTCACAGATCTGAAAAAAAACACAACAGGCTGAAACTCGGCGGACTGGGCGCTCACCATGGGCCAAGCCCAGTCAGTGAGGGAAGCTGGCGGCGGCCTAGCGGGCAGGCCGGCTTAGGCGCGCTGGGCCTGCGCGAGGTCCACCTAGCGCACGACAGGGAGCAGGTTCGGCGCTGCCCATCTCGTTTGACAGAGAACAGAGAGAGGCAGGTTCAAAGAAGGGGCGAAGCAGGGGACTCGGCGGGCGACGCAGGCGACCTCCGGCGAGGGACTTGGGTGGCGGGGAGGACCGGAACTTGCGGCGGCGGACGTGGATCCGGCAGGGTGGAGCCGATGTGACCGGCGGTGAGGTTGAGGAAGCTCCAAGTGGTGGCGGTGGTGGTCCTGCAGGGAGGCCTCGGGCGCCATGGCGGCGGGAGGAGGCGGCTTCGGCCTGATTTAGGCTTGGACGACGTTACGGCGGATCCGGGCGTGGGGAGGGAGGCATGGGCGCGCGGCGCCGAGGTGCTGTAGACGAGGACCGGCGTCGGGGATGGTGTGCGGGAGCTCCAGCGTCAACGGAGAATGGCAGGACGCCGGTGCTCGCTGGAGGCGTCCATTTCACGAGCGTGCTTCTTCCTACACAAAGGGAAGACCGGGAGGAACGAGAGGGATCAGGGGTGGAACGGAGAGAAGGAAGGGAAGGAAGAGGAGCAACTTGGTCATGATCTCGATGGCCGGTAGGACGGCGCGACGGCTCCGGCAAGCCAGGGTTGCCGGCGACGATAGGTTGGGTGGAGGCGAGGGCACAGAGGAGCTCCACTCCTTTGGATCGAAGAGGGAGGAGGAGGCATCGGGTGAGGTGGAGTTGGATCGAGGGGAGGGGGCTGGTTGGCTCGGCGCTGAAAACAAGGAGAGTGGCGGCGGCGGGGATTGGACAGGGGAGGATCCCTAGAAATTAGGTCTTGGTCGGATTTGGATAGAGGTGGACTATTTATAGGGACAAAAAGGGATAGGTTTGGACCCTCCGATCGAAATTGGACGGTCGAGAATAAATAGGTTAGGGAGTCCAAATAAGAAAAAGGTGATATTTTGTAGATGTTTGGGGATGTTCCGGACCCAACGGTGATGACTATCCGGGTCGGGTTCGGGGCAGTTTCGGACACGCACGCGAGGGGTCGGTTGGAACTTGTGGGCTGTGCAGAAGGGCTCGAGCTGAGAGAAGAGAAGAGAGAGAGAGGCCTGGCGACTGTTTTCGGAGACCGAAAACGTCCGACGGTAGACCGACTACTATTGCCGCTATATTTAACCGTTGGGGCGTCAAACGGACTCCGAATGCGATGAAACTAGGCAGGCGACCTACTAACAACATAACAACACTGCATGCCAACTTTCAACCCATTCCGAGAACATTTTACGGCAACTTATAAAATAATATTTCGGACGTGCCGCGGGCGCGTGTAAGTGTGTCTGGGCTTAGAACGGACAACGTAACGAACGAGGAGACCGGGACGGATGCAAGTTTTGAAAACATGCAGATGCAATGCACATGATGACATGGCAAGATGCAACATGCAAGCAAATGACAAAGCAACAACAGCGAATAACTGGAAGACACCTGGCGCAACGGTCTCGGGGCGTTACAGCCTAGCATATTAGGATTATTTAAGAAAATTACCATGCTATTTAAAACTCTCAAAATTATATAAGTGAAGCATGAGAGTTCATCTATTTCTATAATACCACCACCGTGCTCTAAAAAGATATAAGTGAAGCACTAGAGCAAATGACAAACTACTCCGAAAGATATAAGTGAAGCACTAGAGCAAACGACAAACTACTCCGAAAGATATAAGTGAAGATCAATGAGTAGTCGAATAATTATGAAACTATGTGAAGACTCTCCAACATTTAAGATTTTCATATATTGGTATTTTATTCAAACAGCAAGCAAAACATAATGAAATAAAATGACGCTCCAAGCAAAACACATATCATGTGGCGAATAAAAATATAGCTTCAAGTAAAGTTACCGATGAATGAAGACGAAAGAGGGGATGCCTTTCGGGGCATCCCCAAGCTTAGGCTCTTGGTTGTCCTTGAATATTACCTTGGGGTGCCTTGGGCATCCCCAAGCTTAGTCTCTTGCCACTCCTTATTCCATAGTCCATCGAATCTTCACCTAAAACTTGAAAACTTCACAACACAAAACTTAACGGAAAACTCGTAAGCTCCGTTAGCGAAAGAAAACAAAACACCACTTCAAGGTACTGTAATGAACTCATTCTTTATTTATATTGGTGTTAAACCTACTGTATTCCAACTTCACTATGGTTTATAAACTCTTTTACTAGCCATAGATTTATCAAAATAAGCAAACAATACACGAAAAACAGAATCTGTCAAAAACAGAACAGTCTGTAGTAATCTGTAACTAACACAAACTTCTGGAACCCCAAAAATTCTAAAATAAATTTCTGGACCTGAGGAATTTATCCATTAATCATATGCAAAAATAATTAACTAAATAGTACTCCTCAATAAAAAATGGCAGCAACTCTCGTGAGTGCTAAAGTTTCTGTTTTTTACAGCATGATCATAAAGACTTCACCCAAGTCTTCCCAAAGGTTCTACTTGGCACAAACACTAATTAAAACATAAAAAACTCAATCATAACAGAGCCTAGATAAATTATTAATTACTAAACAGGAACAAAAATCAAGGAACAAAAATAAAGTTGGGTTGCCTCCCAACAAGCGCTATCATTTAGCGCCCCTAGCTGGGCATGATGATTTCAATAATGCTCACATAAAAAATAAGAATTGAAACATAAAGAGAGCATCATGAAGAATATGACTAGAACATTTAAGTCTAACCCACTTCCTATGCATAGGGATGTTGTGAGCAAACAACTTGTGGGAACAAGAATCAACATGCATAGGATGGTAAAACAAGCATAACTTCAAAACTTTAAGCACATAGAGAGGAAACTAGATATTATTGCCATTCCTACAAGCATATATTCCTCCCTCATAATAATTTTCAGTAGAATCATGAATGAATTCAACAATATAACCAGCACCTAAAGCATTCTTTTCATGATCCACAAGCATAGAAATTTTATTACTCTCCAGATAAGCAAAATTCTTCTCATTCGGAATAGTGGGAGTATCATAAGAAACTCGAATACTACAAATTGTTTCCACATTAAAAGATTAATGTTCAGAAAAAGGGTAATCATAATCATGACAATTTTATAAATATAATCATCACTACTTTGTATAGCATAAGTGTCATCGCAATAGTCATCATAAATAGGAGGCATGCTATCATCATTATAAATTTACATCTCAAAACTTGGGAGACTAAAAATATCATCTTCATTAAACGTAGCATCCCCAAACTTGGGACAAACATTAATTGCAGCAAATATATTCTCAAAAACATCATCTTCATCAAACATAGCATCCCCAAGCTTGGGCCTTTTCATATTATAAGCATAATCACTCTCATCATTAATAGTATGGATAGCACCAATAGTATAGCAATTATCATATTCTTTCAAGCATGTGCCAAAAAGATTTTAAAGATCATAAGAAGTATCATTATCTTTCACAATTATATTTTCATGAGGCACAATAGTAATAGGAGCAATATTATTTGGGAGAGATATCTTTTTACCTCTCTTCCTTTTTCTTTTCTTCTTTTTCACCACATCATTTGTGGGTTCAATCCTCCTTTTGGAGCTCCTTATTAATAATATTGGTTGAATAGGAGGCTCCTCCTTGTTACCTGATTCATCATAATAAATAATAGGAGAATATTGGGAAGTCTCTTCCCTTTCATTAGTGTTCTCTTCATCTTCTATTTGCTTTCTTTTCTTTATGTAATTGGCAATATAAGGATTTTCAATGCAATTCACCGCACAATACATATAAATTTCCTCTAGATCAAAACCAAAAAGTTTATAACGGGCAAATTCTGGAAGATGCCCAGTTATATGTTTCATTTCTTCGCAACCCATAAGCAAGCTAAGTTCATTATAATGTGCAAGGGAAATAAACTCATCACAATTTTTGGACACGATTAGATCATGAAACAATTTGCATCGGATAGCTAAATGACCACTTTCATTGCAAAGTCCACAAGTACGGCAAAGAAAATTTAAATTTTCAGCACAATCATCTAGCCTTTCTTGCAACAATTTAGTTTCTAAGTGCTTATGCCTCTTGCAATATCTATCTTCCCTATTTGGTGTGTACTTGCAAACCCAATGCACTCCACAAAAATTGACATGTTTATAGGAGACATTTTCATCATAACTAGTGCAATCATCATTAGTACCATGGATATTCAAGGAGTTCATACTAACAACATTGCAATCATGCTCATCATTCAAATATTTAGTGCTAAATATTTTAATGCATTCTTCTTCTAACACTTTGGCACAATTTTCCTTTCCATCATACTCACGAAAGATATTAAAAAGATGAAGCGTATGATACAAACTCAATTCCATTTTTTATACTTTCCTTTTATAAACTAAACTAGTGATAAAACAAGAAACTAAAAGACTCGATTGCAAGATCTAAAGATATACCTTCAAGCACTCACCTCCCCGGCAACGGCGCCAGAAATTTTCTGGCGCTTGATGTCTACTACACAACCTTCTTCTTGTAGACGTTGTTGGGCCTCCAAGTGCAGAGGTTTGTAGGACAGTGGCAAATTTCCCTCAAGTGGATGACCTAAGGTTTATCAATCTGTAGGAGGCGTAGGATGAAGATGGTCTCTCTCAAGCAACCCTACAACCAAATAACAAAGAATCTCTTGTGTCCCCAACACACCCAATACAATGGTAAATTGTATAGGTGCACTAGTTCGGCGAAGAGATGGTGATACAAGTGGTATATGGATAGTTGACAAAGGTTTTTGTAATCTGAAAATATAAAAACAGCAAGGTAACTAATGATAAAAGTGAGCACAAACAGTATTGTAATGCTAGGAAACAAGGCCTAAGGTTCATACTTTCACTAGTGCAAGTCCTCTCAACAATAATAACATAATTGGATCACATAACTATCCCTCAACATGCAACAAAGAGTCACTCCAAAGTCACTAATAGCGGAGAACAAACGAAGAGATTATGGTAGGGTACGAAACCACCTCAAAGTTATTCTTTCCAGTCAATCCGTTGGGCTATTCCTCTTTCTTCTTCTTCCTCTCGCACCTTCTTTGCCGCTCGAGCTCCACCGCCGCCGCAGCGCACCGTCGTCCTCAACTCCGGCCACTGCATCACCCTGGTTTTGTCCAGAGAACGGAGGTGACCCTCCGTAGCAACTCCGTACCCGTAAGCTATCACCTTCTCACCCCTATAGATCTGCATTAGGGTTCAGGAGGTTTTCTTCTTGTGTTCTTCGCTGTTCGTCGTAGATTCGTTGCAACCTCTCTTACCACACCCTCTTTCGATCTAAAAGTAGTGCAGAACTTACGCAGTAGCTGTCTCTCATCCATTTTAGACGCTAGCAGATCCCCTTCTCTTGTATAAATGCCTCTTTAGAACTGACGAACTCCTCTGTGCCCGTTTTTTAGGTCTAACTTTATTTTTCTTTTCTGAACCATTTTGATCCATAATAATAGCCACAGCTCGGGAAACCTGTTTGTCTCAACACTTAGCCAATTTTGATTCTGGCAACCTTCGAATACTTTTTAGTCATGGCGGCTTATGACTCCGGCTTATTTTTCCTTTATATGTCATTAGCCCTTATTTAAGGCACCATTATTCATCTGTATCATGATCATGAACCTGTAACTTCGTCAATGAATTGAACTGGCAAATTACTTTCTTTTCAGCTTCCCCTTTTTCATCATGTCGTCAAAAGCACCAACAGTCTACAACTGGGTCCCCTCCATAGTAACTGAAGATAACTTGAAAGAGTTTGTCACCATTGGATTTTTGCTAGAGAAAAACATTATGTCTTATCGTGCTCCTGACCCGGACGAGGAACGGCTTAATCCCAAAGACGGTAAAGTTATTGTCTTCACTAACCACATGAATCGGGGGTTTTCACCACCCGGCTCAAAGTTCTTCAGATACGTTCTTCATTTTTTTTCAAACTTCACCCTCAAGATCTTGGACCCAATTCCATATCCAACATCTGCAATTTTCAAGTTCTCTGTGAGGTGTATCTTCAAGAGGAGCCGACTGTGGAACTCTTCAGAGAATATTTTTATTTGAACCGCCAGAATGAGTGTACCAACGGCCCTAGCTTGGAACTCGGTGGAATCTCAATTCAACGCTGACAAGGTGCCGTCTTTCCTTTAGTAGTCTTACCAAGCCATCCCAAAGATTTGAATCAAACCTGGTACTAAAGGGGGGGGGGGGGGTCTTTAGTACGGGTTGGAGCCACCAACCCGTACTAAAGACCACCACCTCTTTAGTACTGGTTCGTGACACGAACCGGGACTAACGAGCGACGCCTGCCTAGCCGTTGGAACTGGCACTAATGGTCACATTAGTGCCGATTCAATTACAAACCGGGACTAATGAGCTTCACATTAGACTCTTTTTCTACTAGTGACGGGGGCTTCTGGAAGCAAATGAGGATTCCCCCTACACGCTCGGTTTAAAAAAGGCCGACCGCCGTCGCTGACGCGTGGGTCCGAGGTGGACCGTCGTCATTAATAAAGCTGATCGCGGTAGTTGGACGACCGCCAGGTGGGGACGCGACGGAAGGAGCGCGAGGTGTCCGCCTCGCGTCCGCGCCGACGCATTTCTGGCATAAATTTGGGCCGCAAATGGATCTTCGTGGACATGAAGCAGACTCGTTTTGTGAAATGGGTCGACGCATTGGGCCTCCACTTTTGTCCACGCCGACTCAAATGAACGACGGCAGACGAAATAGGTACCTGCATTGGAGTTGCTTTTAGGAGCTCCTGCGTAACCGACGGGATCCGAGTAGAGGAGAGGAGAACCCAGATGACGTGGAGGGACACGTGGCGTCATCTAGAAGAGGATATGCACGGGACAGGGTTTGTAGCTAGTACGCACAATTTTTTTATAGAAAAAATATAGATGCAATAACACAAACATAATCACTAGAAAAAATTCAAACACTAGCTAAACACTCTGATTTTCACGCAGTTTTTGGTAACACTTCTTTTAGATGGGCAACCATAATTTCAAGGGTTCTGGTAATCCATATTCGTACCAAAATACAATATATGTTTGGAAACATTAATGCCTACACATGTGACAACATTGCAACTCGCCCATATGTCTGGATCACCGTTCAGTGAACTTTGCATGAATCTTGACACATCGAGGCATTTTTCGTGTGCCACATAAAACAAGGCCGGTGTGTGAGCGTTTGAAGAGGTCGTTCACATGCCCCACAGCACGCGGTTGCTAGCTGCGCTGTGTGGGCGAACTAGTTTCTTCCCACACAGCGACCATCTAGTCCACACACGTGTGGGCGAATTGCTTTTCGCTCACACGATAGTCGTACCTTGTTGGATGACAACTGCAGTTGCGTATACATGACAACTAGGCAAACACACATGGCAACTATGATTCACGTGGTAAACGGCAACTGCAAATGCGCATATGTGGCAATCAGATAAACATACATGACAAATGTGATTAACCACACATGGCAACTAGGTAAACACACATGGTAACTATTATTTGACCATATGCGGCAAGTAGTTAATCACACACGACAACTATGAGTTGATTACACGCGGCAACTACCATAAATTAGACATGACAACTATAGTTAATCAAAATAGAGAGAGTTGCCATGCTTTTACAACCATATTTGCCATCCCGGATAACTACATCTGTCATCCCGGATGACAACTAAATCGTCATCCCACGGGTACCTAATATAGCTGCGCTAGGATGTGTGGGCATTTTTGTTTCGTGCCACACGCGCGGGGTGAGGACGAGTAGTACTTATTGGACGTGTGGCACGAAATAGCTGTGCCCACACGTGTGGGCAATTCTACTGTTCGCCCACACACAGCCCGTGCGGACTGCCCCCTGCTCATGCCACACACGGTGTGTGAGTGAATACCTATTATGTCACACGTGTTGGTGTTTCGATATCCTGAATCGAGGTGGCTCTAAACTCATATTTGCCTACCTCTCTAGTTACAGAGGGAGGAGACTCGATCATCAAATTATAAGTTCATTTCATACTGAACCAGACCGTGCACATTTTTATTATAAGAAGGGGTCATTTGAGCCTATGAAAATAGGATACTCTGTTTACATAGAAATTCCTACGTCCTTACATTCTATTTAGGATTAGGAATAGGTGTAATCAGACCTGCTTTTGACATATCTATCCTATTATTATTTGGATACCATATGCACCTCTTTGGGCTTCTATTGAATCGAAAAATTGGATTGTACATCTTTCATCTTATTGATTTTGATACATTTCAACGGATAATGCAAATCATGGATGGGTCTGTCTAGGACACATCTAGATGTAACATAACTATGTCACATCTAACCTGATGTCCACTATATTTGTGGTCTATTTTTTTTTGTCCCAACTTTTTTTTGTTCCTTGTTGCTACCTTATTTGTGGGAGTTTAGATGTGACATCCTTAGAAAACATCTAGATGTGAATTAGACAAACTGATCATGGATATCGGCGTCCTAATAGTTATCAGTATGGGTCTGTCTAGGACACATCTAGATGTGACATAGTTATGTCACATCTAAGCTGATTTTCACTCTGTTTGTGGTTTATTTTTTTTGTCCTAGTTTTTTTTGTTTCTTGTTACTTCATTATATATTTATGGGAGGTTAGATGTGATATTCTTAAAAAACATCTAGATGTGAATTAGACAAACTGTATCAGTATCAACGCTATCTGAAATCGAATCTATTTCCCCCCGCAAAAAAAGGGAAAAAAGCTCGAGTGTAATTTGAACGAAATCACAATTTTAATCCTAAACGATGGCCATGCAGCCGAATTAAAAATACTGCCAATTTTGGTTAAGAACCAACCAGGCCCAGTCCAGCCCAACAAGGTGAGCAGGAGAGGGCCCTTATCCTGCGTTTCGTTCCCATTCCCCCCATTCCGTTGTCTCAAAAAAAAAAAATTCCCCCCATTCCGTCCCAGCAGAGCCGCACCACCCAAATCCCCTGTTCCCGCGGCCGGACATGAACAGGACGGTGGCGGCGATACCCGCCGTCAGGAAGAGGGAGGCGGAGGCTCAGGCCGCGGCGCCCGCACCCAAGAGGCTCACGTCCGCCGGAACCGCCGGGCGAAGGCCACGGAAGCGGATCCGCGAGGATAAGCTTGTCAGCGACGGGGATCTCATCAGCAAACTCCCCGATGACATCCTCGGCACCATCATCTCCCTCCTCCCCACCAAAGACGGCGCCCGCACGCAGGCCATCGCTCGCAGATGGCGCCCTCTCTGGCGCTCAGCGCCTCTCAACCTCCACGCCTCCTACCACCTCTGCTCCAAACAGTTCAAGCGCCTCTCCGTCGTCTCCAGGATCCTCTCCGACCACCCTGGACCTGCCCGCCGTTTCGTCTTCCGCCTCGTCCGCCTCCACAAAGCGAAAAAAAGGCACGCCGAGGAAGCCGCTCAGATCGAGAACTGGTTCCACTCCCGAGCCCTCAGAAACCTTAAGGAGCTCGATATCAGCTTCGACCTCTTGGACTATGTACATGAGAAGCTTTATCCGCTGCCCTCATCAGTGTTCTGCTTAGCACCAACTCTCCTCGTGGCCGTAATCAGCTTCTGCGAATTCCCCAAGGAGATCACTCATTCACTTAGTTTTCCGTTGCTCAAGCAGCTCATCCTGCGGCGCGTATCCATCTGCCAGGATGTCTTCCATGGGGTGCTCTCTGCCTGCCATCTGTTGGAGTCGCTTGAATTGAAGGAAATTCGTGATACTAATTGCTTGCGCATTAGCTCGGCAACTCTTAGGAGTGTGAGCCTCTGCGCTTGTTTTGCAGCCAAAGGAGAATTGTTCATTGAAGACGCCCCTCTCCTTGAAAGGCTGCTACTACCTTGTCCGCGCGAAGGGGGTGAGATTATTCGGATAATCCAGGCACCTAAACTGGAGATACTGGGCCTTTTGTCTCCCCGCATCTCCAAAATTGAGATTGCTAATGTAGTCTTCCAGGTAGCAACAACATAATCATCTTAACTCTTACATACAGATGCAGCATCATTACATTTTTGTATTCATTCTTTTGTTTCATGCCCATTCTTTTGTTCAGAGTTTAACCCCAACAAGCTTGAATAATACGATAGCCACAGTGAAGGTTTTGGCTCTCGAGTTTCCAGTCCCTGATTTGAATGCTGTTATTGACGTCTTAAGATGCTTCCCGTGCTTGGAAAAGCTTCATGTCATTGTGAGTATACTCATCCTTGCTTTCTTTTAAATGTCAAAATAAATATTTGATTCTGCAGAGACAATAATCTGTTGGATATATAATCAAGTCTAGTTAAGACTTACTTTAACATGCCTCTTCTTTACTTTTCCAGTGGGAGAAATACTTGAAGATAGGTACGAAAAATGCACGTCAGTATGACCCATTAGATCCAGTCAAAGGCCTTGATACCCATCTAAAAAAACTGGTATTGAAAAATTACGAGGGCAATGAGCAAGATGTTGGCTTTGCCAAGTTCTTTATTTTGAACGCAAAAGTGCTGAAGGAACTCAAATTTGGAGTCAGTCATAGGATCAACAAACAATGGGTGGCTGATCAATACAGGCTGCTAGAAATGGAAAATAGAGCTTCTCAAGGCGCTCAATTGGAATTCATACAAAATGATGATGTGTCGTCTTTGGATGCCCATGATTTGTCAACTGCCGATCCCTTTTAACTGTTATTTTGTAAATGAAGATGAATAGATGACGATATTTCAGAATAAGCATGCCAATGGTTTATCTGTGACTTTGCAGACAAGGTTGATTATATACCTGAGGAATCTAATGTCTTTTACTTAGGTTGATGCTCGAAGATCGCACTGTATTTTGTCTGGTCCTTAAATAGGACGTGCCGCTACATTTATGGTCTACTATTCCTTTGTGATTCCGAACATGCATTGTATGTCATGCAAAAATAGTTAATTGCCAAAACATGTAACTGGGAAAGATTGTGGATGCTACCTCGATTGTTCCAGTTGCATTATGTTTATTCTGAGAAAGTATGGATGTCGTTCCAGTTTCAGTCAACAATGCAATGTTTGCACTGAAAAGTTACTTTGTTTCAGTCAACAACTTGTGCTTGTTTTGAAAACCCAACTATCCTTTTGTACACAAAAGTATCCAGCTTTAAGTGCTACTTTTTCGTTGCTGCGAATGGTCAACCTGGTACTGTTGATATATGTCATTCCAATGTCACTAACAATCACATTCATATTTTTATTTGCTTTCTGATCTCACACACAAATGGTAGCACTACATTTGAAGACCTTCTACTTACAGCGTGCACAGTGTGTTCATTTTCCTTACAAAATCAGAAAGCGATTTGTTTCCTACCGTAAAACTTGGAATTTGGCCAAGTCCCAGTGTGTTTCTTACCCTGGGTTTCTATTTGGGGCCTTAGTAATCTGCAGGCCCCTTCGTTTTCTACTAGAAATACAGCCCAGATCATACAGCATATGCTTGAGCCAGATCAACATTAGTAGCATGATACTATACTTCTTCAGTTCTTCCGACCTGTCCAGTTCCAAGTGAGGAGCCTCATTATTTCTATGAAGTATCCGTTTTTCAGCAAGTCGTTACAGGTAGTAGTATATTGATGTTTTCCGCCTCAACTCCTCAGACATTAATTGCCCTTTCTTTTGCTGCCATTCTTCAGCGGATAAATGTTTCTCATCATTATTTCAGGGAAATGTAAATGGCATAATAATGATCTATATCTAGGATAAATCTCCCTTTTGGTCTGTTGATTTTGGTGCACTAATTTATATGACTCTACAAATATTCCTGATGTTTAAGGTTTGAGTATATGATGTATTTCTACTGCCTAACATAACCGGTTCCTGGATTCAGCTGGGAAGACATTTTACTGGAACCTATTTGGTTCCCATTTTTTGGGGTCAAATTATGCTGGGTACATATGCGGCAAAATAAGTAAAGGGTGTATATTAGACAAGAATATGCGGCAATTCGGTTCATATATAGGAAATTTTGCCACAGTTTGCATGCTAAAATTTGGCAAACCGCAAAATTATAGTACAACCAGAAAAAATAATGTCCCACTATCTGGCAAAAAAAAGTGAGTTTGTCCCAGGTGGGGCAAGGGTTAATTTTCTTACCAAAATCTCAGTGACTTTTTGTTTTTGAAAGTGCTTGTGTGTGTGTGTGTGGGGGGGGGGGGGGGGGGGGGTAGGCTCACCTGAAGTCCTGAATATGATCTAATTTATAAGGGAAGCGAGATCAAAGGGCCAATTTCACCGCCGGAAGGATTGTGAGAGTCCATGGGAGTGGCAAGAGAGAGCTAAGAGGATTAAATGACATGATCGAAGATAATGCGAATAATGAAATTATCTCCAGCGAAGGCTGATCATTGCCCAAAGTTGAGTGTAAATGAAGGGCACTACACAACACTGAGAGAGACGACAACTTGGCATCCCAATGGCACCAGGGTCGAGATTTTGAAGGGAGCTCACACATAATGCAGAGAAGTAAAGCGAGCAGATGAGTAGGGGATGAAGACAGTGTCATCAACATTAAGGCATGGCGTGAATGCGCCGCCACTGTCATGGCCAGACAAACCATCAGGGATATTCCCCTTCTCCAAATCCCGCGTGGAGGAGGAGGAGGCATTGCCACCATGGTGGGACGCGGAGCCTGCATGTGTCGTCGTTGTGGATGGTGGCCGCGATCACAGTTTTCTCCAGCCCTTCATACCCTCCAGACGCCCCAAACCCCCATGCCAGGTCACCCGAGTGAAGAGGTCCCAACTGACACGATAGAATAGGCAAGCAGCAGCAGATCGACAGGAGCAAGAACATCCAACACTATGCCGAACACCCCCCCCCCCCCCCCCCCCCCCCAGAGCATCATGAGCTCGAAGCGGGAGAGCGATGAAGCCGCATAGGGTGGCATATATAGTGACGCAACCACCATCAGGGAACCAACAGGCGCCGACCGGTGCAAGGCTAGCGAATCTGGGATAGGGGAAGAGGATGCTGATGTACCTTTGGATTTTTGGACTAAACTGAAGCAGATTCAAATTTGGTCAAAAAATTGATTGATTTAATGTTTTTTTAAATAGTTCCAACATATTTTCTGAATATTTGATATTTTGGTGAGGGCCTGTTGACGCTCAGAAATGGCATGATTGCAAAGAGTGATTTGAGGCTGTAGCAAGATGAGGTTAAATATATGATTTTATGTCATCATTGGATGGCTCTCTTCAAGCTGATGGAAATAGATATAAAGATAGTCCAAATCGGAGCTCAGGTGTAAAAGTCCAAAACAGAGCTCAGGTGTAAAAGGTATGACAATTTCATAGATACTCGTGTTGACATCAGATTATGAAATGGCATGAAACATTATTAAGATGGCCTCGGATGGAAAATGTTTCAACATAAAAATTGTGTGTCTCGTCGAAATGGGCGATTTTGATATATATAAAAATCTTAATACGGGTCATATGCAAAAGTTACAACCCGATCAATGTGCTGCTGTCAAAAATCTGGGCTTGGCCGGATCATCCAGGCTTCCAGCTAGACATCTAGGCCGGAGGTCGTGAACAGTCCGTGTTTGGTTAGTGTTTGATGATTTGGATGGCAAGGCAAGTAATTTTCTTGTACGGGAAGTCCATCCTCCTCTTATATAGACAAGGTGATGGCCTTGATGATCTAGAGAAATCCTACTCCATTAGGAGGACTTGATCCTCTAGGAGGTACAAGGAGCAAAGCTCTCTCAAATTGGTTTAATATACTTTATTGACCCTAGGAAGGGGGGTGGAGCGTTTATTCATAGTCCAAGTCAGTTTAGGCGGGGAGGGGGGTTAACATACATGGACACTTGGGCCAAGCTGCATGCAGGCAGGGCCGAATGATCCAGCTAGATACCCGAATTGTCTGGGTGAGGCGGTGAGCACATGGGTGGTCTCGATGGGCTTGATGTCTGAGGACTGAGTCCGAATGGTCCGGCTTGGCCTAGGGGCTTTTCTATTGATGAACTCAAATGTTCGGGTAGAACCCCGTGGCCCGGATGTTACTCGGATGGCCAGTCCAGATGCCTATCCAGAGGGCATGTTTGTTCGGGTTGGCCCGGATCATTCGAGTTGGTGTTTAGACGTCCGGCCAAGTGCTGGAGCCATCCAAGCTTGGCCTTGCTCCTTTGCCTCTTCATGGTTGTTTTCTTGGTACCTAAGCATGCAAAGGGTTTCCGCTTGAGATAGTAGACATGTCTCATTTGGATACAAAGAGAGCTCAAGGATGAGAGAAGTAACCTCGGTTTCAGTAGCTTGTGCGTGGGTTCTTGCCATTGGTCCACTTGGCTCTTGGTGTGTTGTTGTAGGATCCATGGGGATGACCGGCGGGTGCTCTGCACCACACTATGAGTGCCACAAGCTGTGTCGGCTACATGAGGCGATGGAGGAGTTGACCACCGAAGGGTGGCACATCTACGAGTTTCTCCGAAGTGGCTTCGACGAGAACATCGACCGTAAGCTCAAGAAACAGCATATTGCGTCGATGGCTACGAAGGAGGTCTACAAGATGTTGGACAAAAGTTTAGTCAAATTAGACGACCTCTTCGCTAGGCTTGACAGTGTATGAGACGATATCGACGCCAACATTAGCTAGATCTGCATCGACAGTGACGCTAAAGCTCGAGAAGATACTGGAGGAATGCACATATCACTTCTTGCCACACTCGCCACCGCAGCCACAAATGCCAACGACTTCGAGAAGGAGCACCATGGAAAGGTGTCGGGATGGGAATGAGCCGAGTCGCTGAACCAACCCAAAAATTTAAGGCCAATGGGTCAACCCACCTTATAGTCGTATATCTTGCAGTAGTTGTAATCTCCTGGTGTTGGTGTTGTTGTAGGACCCAATTTTGCGACACAGTCTGTCGTATAATTTCCAACAGCTTGATTTTTTTCTATTAACCATGTCTTAGAAATCTTATTATTCTTATATTAGTCAGATTCCATTAACTCGTGCCTAATCAAACACAATAAGCGTTGCGTAAGGTGTGGATGCTCGCGCATGCCATGTCGGCCGACGTACTGTTTCTGCAGCAGTTCATGATCGGGGAAAAGGAAAAGCGGGACTGGATTGGTTGGGTCAAGTGGCTCGCTCAATCCAGATAGGCCATGACAAGCTCGGGTCTCTCCCACGACTCCCTTCACTCTTGCCATCGTCGTCTGACCCCTCCCACTGCGCCGCCCGCCCAAGCACGCTTAACTTCGGAGTTCTGATGGGATCCGGTGCTTTAGTGCTGGTATGATCGCATCCAACATGTTACCCCCGTCTTCGTCCCTTATGCTTGCCTCTCCCAGCTCCACTACAAAGACAATTGTACTTTGCTTTGCCCGCCGCTACACGCGTGAATAATGACCAACGAGCTAAAACTTACCGCAAACGTGCAAAATAATAAAACGTGGTAAATATATGTCGCGGCCGTGAGTTTTTTTGCACGCCGTGCAAAAAAAAATTTTAAAAAGGGCCCCCCCATCCTTCCTCCCCCCTCTTCCCACCCTCTCCTTTGCGGCCCCATCTTCGCCGCTGGCCCCCTTCTCTCTGCCAGGGCACTGACGAGGCATCCCTGATCCGCCCAACCCTGGCGACTCGGCTTCTTCCTGCCACCACCAGGTACTCCTCTCTGCTTGATGTTGCTGCCGTGCTTGCCTCTGCTTATTTATTTATTTTCGATTTGCATCTAAGAGCTTGTGCTCAATGATTCCAATCATGAGCACCACCACCATCATCGCGGTGAGTTCCAACGGCTACTATCGGGGAACTAGTTGAGGAGGTAGATCTCGAGCTCGGCAGCATCGTCCATGACCACTATCACCACCGCGATTTCCAGCCAGAGACAACACCCATGGGTCAGGATTTTTACCTTGTTCTTTCCTGTATAAGCGGTTCTGCTCGTCAATCACAGTATGGTATCCAGACTAGATGTTGGTCATGAAATTCGACCCCGTGGGTTTTTCCATGGATGACTAGGATGTTGGTCACGAAATTTCCCTTTGCTGCACATGAGTATTATTTTGTGAGCTGCAAGGCTGCAATCATGTTTGAATTTGGCAGAGGTAGCAATTCGTTAGTCCAACGCACACTTAAAACTGTTAGAGTTATATTAGTGATGACTTTTGGTCTTTTGCATTCTAGCCTTTTGGCATCCTCATGTACTTGTATATATGTTGCCTTTGGCCTCCTAATAATATCAAGTTGCTTTCGTAACATGGTATTAGAGCTCTAGGTATTTTTTTTCGCACGTCGCAACTCGTGCTACTCCCGATCCATTCTCCTGCACGGCCGCCGTTGCTCTCTTTCCTGCCGGCTGTGATTTTGCTTTTGCGTACGTCCATCTCCAGCTACATGCGCTAATTAGCTGATCCATCGCTGTGTTGGATCCTATCGGAGTGTGTCCTGATCGATCAAGCCGCTGGCTGCTTGTATTCCTCCAAGGTCGCCGATGGCTGTTTGTCTTCCTCCACGGCTGCCGGCCGCCGGCCTCGTCCGTGCCCCTACTGCCTTCCGCGGCGCCGTCAGCCGCCGGCCTCCTCCGCGCCGTTGCTGCCTTCCGCGGCGCTGTCGGCCATCGCCTCGTCCACGCCGCTGCTGTCCGCGGGCGCTCGAGTGGTCGCGCATGCGTTCATAGCTGCTGCTGTTTCGTGTCCAGGCATCCATCCGCTCCAGATCGAGAGCTCTCCAGATCAAGCAAAGGCAGCAGCTATCGGAGGTCAACTGCTCCGCCTCGGTTGTTCGTCTGCTGGATTGAATCGAGTCGCCGCAGTTGCTCTGCTTCGTTTTTGGCCTGGGGTGCTGCCTTTGGGACTCGGCTGTTGGCCTGAGGCCTGATTCTTCGACTGTTGCCTTATCTTTTTGCTGTTGTCACAAAAAAATGGAAGAAAAAGAAACTGGCATGATATTTCGGTCGGGCCTGCGTCTTCGTCGCCATCCACAGACTTTCGAAGGCGTTCCCTATATTGATCCAGTCTCGCACATGCGCTATCGCTCGGTGCTTGGTGCATGTCCGTCTGCGATGTTGTCTCCTTCAGAGTCTTCAACAGGCTGTGTTGGTCGCTATATGTCGACTCCTCTTGCGGCTTCCGTGCACGGTAGTGGCCGCTCTACGTCGACTCTTCCCACGACTTCCGCACCTGGTGATTGTCTCTCTACGTCGACTCCTCTCGCGGCTTCCGCGTTTGGCGGTGACCTCTCTACGTCGACACCCTCAGTGGCTTTCTCATGCGGCTCTACGTCGACTCACTACTCTCGGTCGACTCTGCACGCAGCTTCCACTGGTGGAGGCGACTGCTCATCATCGGCAGGTGTTTCTACCACGACTTCTTCGGCCGTGTCCTTGTCTGCGCGCATGAGATTGCACAACTGAAATGCATGCTTGATGCTTGGGATTCTTCACCGACGGTTTCTACAGGTTCTGTGGCTAACTCTTCTGGCACTGAGAAACCACCTTCCACTCATTCAGGTACATCCCATGAATTCTTGATACTGGAGCGTCTTTTCATATGACTTATGATTCCTCCACTTTGACCTCTGTTCAACCTATGGAGTCTCATGTTCGTGTTCTTACAGCTGATGGCACTCCCCTCCCTGTAGCTAGTCGAGGCACTCTTAGCACTTCTTCATTTCATGTTCCCTCTGTCGCTCATGTTCCTCGACTTACCATGCAGCTTATATCTGGTGGTCAGATTGTTGACTCCAGCTGTAGGGTCATTCTCGACTTTGATTCATGTTCTATTCAGGATCGTCGCACGGGCGCTCTGCTTGGTGCTGGCCCTCGACGCTCTGATGGTCTCTGGGAGATTGACTGGCTTCGTCTTCCCTCCGCTACCACCGCCGCCAGTCTCGCACCCCCTATAGCTGCATCTACCAGCTCTTTTCAGCAGTGGCATCATCGTCTTGGCCATTTATGTGGTTCTCATCTCTCATCTTTGGTTCATCGCGGTGTTCTGGGGTCTGTCTCTAGTAACGCTTCGTTGGATTGTCTGGGTTGTTGGCTTGGTAAGCAGTTTCAGCTACCCAACCCTTACAGTGAGTCGGTGTCCGAGCGTCCTTTTGATCTCATTCACTCTGATGTTTGGGGTCCGACTCCCTTCGCTTCGAAAGGGGGCCATCGCTACTATATTATCTTTATAGATGATTTTTCTCGGTACACTTGGATCTATTTCATGTCTTCTCGTAGTGAGGTCTTACCTATATACAAAAAATTTGCCGCCCAGTTTTCCACTACTATTCGTGTTTTTCGCGCAGATTCAGCTGGTGAGTATATCTCCCATGCACTGCGAGGATTTCTTGCTGAGCAGGGTACTCTTACTCAGTTCTCTTGCCCTGGTGCTCATGCTCAAAATGGTGTGGCTGAGCGCAAGCATCGTCACCTTCTTGAGACGGCGCATGCAATGATGATTGCTGCCTCTCTTCCGCCTCACTTCTGGGCCGAGGCTGTTACCACTTCCACCTATCTCATCAACATTCAACCTTCTGCTGCTCTACAGGGTGGTATTCCTCTCGAGCATCTTTTTGGTCGTTCTCCTGATTATTCAGCGCTCTGTTCGTTTGGTTGCGTTTGCTATGTTTTGCTTTCCCCTCGTGAACGCATCAAGCTGACCGCTCAGTCTGTTGAGTGTGTCTTTCTTGGATACAGTGATGAGCATAAGGGCTATCGGTGTTGGGATCATGTCGGTCGCCGGATGCGTATTTCCCAGGATGTGACCTCTGATGAATCTTGTCCCTTCTACCCACGTCCATCCCGCTCGGCTTTTTCTATGGAGGACATCTTTTTTCTTACATTTCCAAATACACCACCCTTTGTGCCCAGTATTCCTACTCCTCGTCCTGCTGTTGCAGATCTGACCCCGTCTTCTCCTACGTTTTCTTCTCCTCCCTCATCGCATGACTCTCCACCTTCATCGTCGATATCTTCCCCTTCTCCACCTTCATCACCGATACCTTCCCCTTCTCCACCTTCATCGCCGATACATTCCCCTTCTCCTTCATCATCAATATATTCCCCGTCTCCACCTTCAGTGATTCCACCTCTTCCCTCATTTCCTTTCCATTATACTCGCCGTTCACGTGTTGTGGATAAGTCTACAGATGTGCCCTCTACTTCTGATGTGTTGTCTTCCTCCTCTCACTCGACTTATGGTCTTCGTTCTCGGCCTTGTCCGCCCCCTGACCGTTATTCTCCTTCTCACTATGGTCTTTCCACCGTTCGTGAGCTGACTTCTTATCGAGATGCTATTGTTCATCCTGAATGGCAGTTTGCGATGGCAGAGGAGATTGCTGCCCTTGAGCGCAATGGCATGTGGGACCTGGTTTCTCTTCCTCCCCGTGTTCGTCCCATCACTTGTAAGTGGGTCTATAAGATTAAGACTCCCTCAGATGGTTCTCTTGAGCGTTATAAAGCTCGTCTTGTGGCTCGTGGCTTTCAGCAGGAGCATGGTCGTGATTACGATGAGACTTTTGCTCCTGTGGCCCATATGACTACTGTCCGCACACTTCTTGCCGTGGCCTCTGTTCGCCACTGGTCTGTGTCTCAGCTTGATGTTAAGAATGCTTTTCTTAATGGTGAGTTGCGTGAGGAAGTTTATATGCAGCCACCACCTGGGTATTCAGTTCCTGATGGCATGGTTTGCCGTCTTCGTCGCTCTCTATATGGCCTTAAGCAATCCCCCCGTGCTTGGTTTGAGCGTTTTGCCTCTGTGGTCACTGCAGTTGGTTTTTCGCCCAGCGCTCATGATCCAGCACTGTTTGTCCACCTTTCTTCTCGTGGTCGCACTCTTCTTCTTTTATATGTTGATGACATGATCATCACTAGCGATGATTCTGAGTACATTGCCTTTGTTAAGGCCCGTCTCAGTGAGCAATTTCTTATGTCTGATCTTGGTCCTCTACGTTACTTTCTTGGGATTGAGGTTTCTTCCACCTCTGATGGCTTTTATATTTCTCAAGAAAAGTATATTCATGATCTTCTTGCTCGTGCGGCTCTTAGTGATGAGCGCACTGCTGAGACTCCTATGGAGCTCAATGTTAACCTTCGCGCTTCTGATGGCGAGCCCCTGTCTGATCCGACACGTTACCGTCATCTTGTTGGGAGTCTTGTCTATCTTGCCATCACTCGTCCAAATATCTCATATCCTGTCCATATTTTGAGCCAGTTTGTTTCCGCTCCCACTTCAGTTCACTATAGTCACCTTCTTCGTGTTCTACGATATCTTCGTGGCACGATCTCTCATCGTCTCTTTTTCCCCCGTTCTAGCTCATTACAGCTCCAGGCCTATTCAGATGCTACGTGGGCTAGTGATCCTTCAGATCGCCGTTCACTTTCTGCTTACTGTGTTTTTCTTGGTTCTCTCATTGCCTGGAAGGCGAAGAAACAGACTGCAGTTTCCCGTTCGAGTGCTGAGGCCGAGTTGAGAGCTATGGCTCTTCTGATGGCAGAGGTGACTTGGTTACGATGGCTACTGGAGGATTTTGGTGTTTCTGTTACTACACCTACCACTCTCTTGTGCGACAGTACAGGTGCTATCAACATTGCGCGGGACCCCATGAAGCATGAGCTTACCAAGCATATTGGTGCTGATGCTTCCTACGTGCGCGCTGCTGTGCAGGATCATGTTATTGTTCTTCAGTATGTATCTTTCGAGTTACAGCTAGCGGACTTCTTCACGAAGGCACAGACTAGAGCACACCATAGATTTCACCTCTCCAAACTCAGTGTTGCGAATCCACCATGAGTTTTTTTCGAAAAGGGGGGGCTCCCCGGCCTCTGCATCATAGTGATGCATACGGCCATCTTATTAACCAAATAACAAAAGGTGTCAACAAGGTTCCAAAGTCTCCAGTTGATAGAAGGAAAATGCAGATCACACAGAGCTGAAAAAGACTAGATACACAAACTAGCCAGGAAAAGATGCCGCAACCGGCTGGCTAAAAATAGATAGGTAAACTAATTGCCTATCCTATTACATGACCGCCATCCAAACCGGTTGAAAATATCCCGAGCTACCATCTCCCAACGGATAGATCCAGTAACCAAATGCTCCCTGGCCTCCATCGGAGTGAGTAGCGACCACGAACGGATCACTGCCGTAGCTCGGAAAATAACCTGCAAAAAATGAATCCGTGATGTTCTGTTAAAAACCAAATCATTTCTGCAATTCCAGATAGTTCACAACAAAGCGCAAACTCCAACCCGAATATGTCTTGCTAAGTCAGGCTCAACCCCATTAAGCCATGTCCCAAATAATGCATTGACCGAAGTCGGTGCAGTAATATTAAAAGCAATATGGACAGTCCGCCAAAGGACTTTGGCCAACAGACAATCAAAGAATAAATGCTTAATCGTCTCATCCCGATCACAGAAACTACACCTAGTAGGTCCTGTCCAATCACGCTTTATCAAGTTGTCCTTTGTTAAAATAACTTGTTTATGGACAAACCACATAAACACTTTAATTTTTAAAGGAACTTTGACTGCCCAAACATACTTGGAAGTTGGAATGGAGTTCGAATTAATAACATCAATATACATTGATTTAACTGTAAATACTCCAGACCTAGTCAACTTCCAGCGTAATTCATTGGGTTGGTGAGAAAGTTGAACGTCCATCAGTCTCCTAACTAGATGGAGCCATTCTTCCCAACGATTGCCCGCTAGCGACCGTCTAAACTGAATATTAAGGGGGATAGATTGAAATACCGTTGCCACAAATACCCCACGTCGTTGAGCAATCCGATATAAAGACGGATATTGAATGGCTAAAGGTGAGTCGCCAAGCCAAGTATCCTCCCAGAAATGTGTACTTGCACCATTTCCAATAACAAATCTCGTCCTATTGAACAATGATTGTTTGACTTTCATTAGTCCTTTCCAGAAAGGCGAATCAGTCGGTTTGACTATGACCTGGGACAATGTTTTAGTCTAGAGGTACTTGTTGCGGAGGATCTGTGCCCACATGGCCTCAGTCCCGGAAGAAAGCTTCCACAACCACTTACTAAGAAGGCATCTGTTCTTGACTTCAAGATTTTCAATACCAAGACCCCCTTGGTCTTTCGGTCGACAGATGATGTCCCATTTAGCAAGCCGGTATTTTCTTTTAAGATCATCACCCTGCCAGAAGAAACGCGACCGATAGAAGTCCAGTCTTTTCCTAACACCAACTGGGACCTCAAAAAACAATAAGAGGAACATAGGCATACTCGTGAGCACCGAATTAATCAATATCAAACGGCCTCCGTATGACATGAGCTTACCCTTTCAGCAGCTCAGTTTTTTCTCAAATCGATCCTCGATGCACTTCCATTCTCTGTTTGTCAGCCTACGATGGTGTATCGGAATACCAAGGTATGAGAAAGGTAAACTCCCCAACTCGCACCCAAACAATTGCCTATAAGACTCCGTCATCTTTGGCTCTACCAAAGCAAAACAACTCGCTCTTATGAAAGTTAATCTTTAACCCGGTAATTTGTTCAAAAAGGCATAACACCAGCTTCATATTTCTCGCCTTGGCCAAATCATGCTCCATAAAGATGATTGTATCATCTGCGTATTGAAGGATGGAAACACCTCCATCAACGAGATGAGGTACCAAACCACCCACTTGACCATTCTCCTTAGCCCTCCCTATCAAAATTGCTAACATATCCACCACAATTGTAAACAAGATAGGGGACATCGGATCTCCTTGTCTGAGGCCTTTATGTGTCTGAAAGTAATGACCGATATCGTCATTCACTTTAATTCTCACACTCCCTTTTTGCGTAAAGGATTCGACCTGTCGGCGCCAGGCTTCATCAAAACCCTTCATACGCAATGCCTGTTGGAGGAATGACCATTTGACCTTATCATACGTTTTTTCGAAATCCACCTTAAAAATTACTCCATCTAATTTTTTAGAATGGATTTCATGGAGCGTTTCATGAAGAACAACCACCCCTTCAAGGATGTTCCTGTCCGGCATGAAAGCAGTTTGGGATTGTTGCACCACAGAATGCACAATCTGTGTTAGCCTACTGGTCCCGACCTTGGTGAAGATTTTGAAACTAACATTGAGGAGGCAGATCGGTCTGAACTGCTCAATTCTCACAGCATCCGTTTTCTTAGGGAGCAATGTGATAGTTCCAAAATTCAAGTGAAATAATTGAACCTGTCCAGAGAATAGATCATAAAACATAGGTAGTAAATTCCCCTTAATAATGTGCCAGCACTTTTTATAGAACTCAGCCGTGAACCCATCCGGTCCGGGAGCCTTATTGTTTTTCATTTGTGCAATAGCATCGAACACCATGAGTTTGAGGGGGGTGTTAGAGTTATATTAGTGATGACTTTTGGTCTTTTGCATTTTAGCCTTTTGGCATTCTCATGTACTTATATATATGTTGCCTTTGGCCTCCTAATAATATTAAGTTGCTTTCATAACAAAAACATGGACTGACACCGTGTGGCTGTCTATTTAGACAGGTTGAGGGCATCCTTAATATACAGATAGGTTGTTTATGGTCACTCCGTAACAAATCATACGATTGTAATTCGATTATATGAAGCTATCAGTTAATTAGTTCATGATCGTACTATTTTTACTCACTGTGCGTACATTGTTTTTTATTGTCCGCTTTTTACTCGTTCCAGCACCTGTATCTGAAGAACATCAAAGGAGACGATGGCACTATCACTGTGCCTTGCGGTGCAAGAAGCCCGCCAAGGCCGTCGCCCCTGACATCACTGCTGCTCCTGTGGCTGATGGCGGGATCCGGGTGCGCCGGAGATAATGCACCGCGCCTCGGGCCTCGGGCTAGAGCTTTAGCTCACCTCGCACGGAACCCTCACGTCCTCCGCCACCACCGCCTCCTCCTCCCCGGCCTCGGTGTCCCGCTCGCAGGCGCACTGGACACGCTTAGCTCCGTCGTCGACGCGCGCAGGAGTACAGCCAGCAGCTGCTGCTGCATATGAAGGAGGAGCCGGGGATGAGGACGTACATGTCACCCAAGAGCGGCGTCAGCGGCAAGGATGGAGCGGACCGGCTCCGGCGTCTCCCGCAGCAGCAGCAGCCCGGGGATGAAGGTCCGGCAGTAGCAGCGACCGGGATTGGGGCTGACTGCTAGCATGGATGAGGGGAGGGGGCGGCAGGGGAGAAGCCGACGACGACCAACTGGACGACGCTCGGGACGGGGTGAGGCAGCTCGGCTAGATTCCCGGGGTGGACGCGAGGATGGCGGGTCGATGTCGGGGTGGAGCTCTGGGGCAGCTGGGCGTCGGGGTGAGCGCGATGACGACTGGGCGTCGGGGTGAAGCTGGATGGCGGCCGGGCGACGGGGTGGAGCGCGGGGACGGGGCGATGGGGCTCGAGCATGAGGGCGGAGGCGGCAGAGAGCTGTTCGTGGTGATTCCAGGAGCTCCACCCCACTATGCACACGAGGTGTTTAACGAAATGCAGAGATAGGCGGAGGAAGAAGACGCTACATATTTTTCCCTACGTGGAATTTTCTTCCTCCAACCCAGCCTGACGAGTGGGCCTGGCCGATTAGTGACGTCATCAAAACTCTTAGCATCTACCGCTGGTGTTTTTTTGTCACTGTCAAATTTTTGACATGGTGCAAAGTATCATGTTTTGTTACGTGGTGGTTTTTCGAGAGCTATGACGTTAAAGTGGTGGTTCTGTGCATTTTATCACTTAAATGGGCTGCACTACACGTTATTTCTTTTTAAAAATATAAAAGTATCATATAGGATATTTACGTGTGGCATTGCCCCTTTGCGGCAGCTACACATGTTGTGCAATATAGTGTAGCATAGTAAAAAACCAGGACACACTATATGACAAAATAAAAAATATTATTTAAAGTGCGACATAAAAGGCATAACAGACTTGATCTGTGGCCAGAAATGAAGCTTCTCTAGGGACAAAGGGGGCCATGCCCCCCCACCCCACCCCCCCACACACACACCCCAAAAATTATAAGGAATCCCCTCAATTGTCAAGCTTAAATGTGAAATGTTACTCAAATTTAAACATGTAATATAATGCATGCATGTTATCCTACATATGACATTGAACCGGCCTGAGATGCCGTGGAATTCCAGTGGTTGTAGTCATGCCTGTTCCGTTGCCAGTGAACGACAAAACAACTTTTCCCTTGGCACAACAACCCTCTTCCTACACTGCATCATACGGGCGGGTGATAAAATAAACATAGCTTTTGTCAGAAAGATAGGTAGGACCATAAAAATGAGATCTTACTTGTAGATGTCCGGCGTGATGATGATCCTCACCCTCTCTTTGTTGCCATCAGAACACAAAGGTGAGCTCAAAACATGCCCCTGTCGAGAACTTTGTTGCTTTTTCTTCATAACTATGTTTGCTTGCCCTCCTTCGTTCACTTGCAGCCGCCAAAGATCAACCAGGCACTCTTTTTCCTCATGAGCCCATCACCCGCTTTTGCCCCTAGCACTGTGCATGAAATCCAACCGGTTTTCTAGTCCACTGTACATCAAGAAGCTACCGTTTTGGACCATCCATGTGCCAACCAGGCGCTCCAAGCAAACATTTTTTTATGAAGGCATAACTGCTAGAACATGCTTACCTCGAATGTGATGTTGCACGCACAGAAGTACTCGGCATCAATAGCGTCTGAAAAGGATTTGTATGTTGAACCGGACTGAGATGCCGTGGAATTCTACGTGATTGTACTGGTGCTTGTTCCACTGCCGATGAACGACACAGATGGTTTGTTTTTCGGCACACCAACCCTCTCCACGCATTGCATTGTACCGATAGGTGGTTAAATAAACACATGTTTTTCTTTGAAAGATAGGTAGAACCATAGAAGTGAGATCTTACTTGTACGTGCACGGCATGATGATGATCTTCACACGTTCTGTGTTGCCATCAGTTACCATGTCCACGACGCCTTGGATGGTGCCGGGAGTGCCCATTCCCATCCAGTGACACCACCAAGGTGCCTGGCAGGTGCAGTGTTTGTTTTCACTAAAAAAGTAGAAGTTGGGTTACAATTCTTCAAGGAGGTGCGGGGTACAAAATAAAATAAAGGACATTACTGACTTCATCTGTGTGCAGGGACGAACTTCCCTAGGGCCAAACATAAATATGAAATGCTACACACAATTTAAAGATGTAATATAATGCATGCATGTTATCCTACATATGACACTAAACCATCCTGATATGCTGTGGAATTTCAGGTGACTGTAGTTGTGCCTATTCTGGTGCCAATGAACGACACAAACGGCATGCTGCGGTGAGAGGCACGGGCAACATCAAGTGACTGGTTGATAAAAGGCTTTAGATTGAGCGAATGTATTGCATTTTGCATTCGAAATTTCTACTCCTAAAAAAGGACTTGGTAGCTTCCGTTCCACTGTTTTTTATTTCATCTTCCACCTTTTGTTTTTTTGTCTCACCTGACCTCCCACCTTCATCTGATTTTTTGTCTCTTCTCTCACCTCTGATTTATTTTCGCATGGCGGAATGGGCATGCAGGATAGGCGTGGGGCGTGAGATCCAGGGCAACGGCCCGATCTATGCATAGCATGAGAATTGGGTCCGACGGTGCGGCCATATCCTCGAGTTCGTCAGGAATTTTTTTCAGCTGCGTTGTTTTTAAAATTGTTATATTTTCCCTCATGGTTCACTCAGGATATTGCTAGGATGTCCAGCTCATCGATCCGGTGGAGGTCACCTGAATCCCAGCGTGCTTCCACGCAGAGCTTCGTCCACATGACACCACCGCCGCTACTCGCGAGGTTCTAAAGAATTCCATGGGTTCAGGTACATCAACCTGACGCCTGAGAATTGCAAAAGTTGGTTATCATATCACATAGAACGGTGCTGGGCGGCCATTTGTTTACTTCATGGTTTAAGAAATTTAGTTGACACTTGAATATTTTCTCTCAGCAACAATTCATGGGGGATGACCATCCCGTGGTGGCACTAGAGGGGCCTGACGTGGTCATCATCTCCTCACATAACGGTGCACGTACTGGCTATAGATATGTGCGATGTGGTTGTCTCTACTCTGGTTTGAATGTGACAAGGTGGTGAGGGCAACCGAAGGCGAGGTGTGCCGACAGCTCTGTCTGCAGATGGCTTGATGCGCTTGTGCAATTGTTTGGTATGTAACTATCAGCAACAAGTTGGTCAATTTTCATGGTTCAGTTCATAGGAGGGCTTATGTGCATGTGTCTTATGTCGAATCCAGTTTTGATCGGGTAAGAGGATATGGGTAATTGTATTTCTTTGGAAATACTCCAATTCAGTTGTTTGGCAACGGTATTGGAAATTAACTTCTGTTTTGGTCACATATTTCTGTTTTCAGTGGATGTACATGTTGTGGTACACACTGGAGGTTTCAAAAGAATGAACATGATTAGGTTTTGTTTGCAAAGAGGTATTCTCACCATCTTATAAAAAAAGATCACCACAACAAAACGTCCACTTCTTATCCCTTCAATCAAAAGAACAGGGATGAACAACAAAGATAGAGTTTGAGTGATGAATAAGAGAGTAGTAGAAAGAAAGCGAGAAAGATTGAGCGGCCGCCTCTATGTGGATATGCTGTTGTTACTGTGTGTGGTGTCAGGAGAGGAATAGAGAGAGAGAGAGAGAGAGAGAGAGAGAGAGAGAGAGATTGAGATGCTTATGCTGATTAAACATGGCCTGGTTATACTGGGTTGTGTGGCAGTTTATACACAGGCTGATTGCCTAATGCTACTGATTACCGATTGCTAGATTTTCTTTAGTATTTTCTGATTGCTAGAGAGAACATCCATGTGCATGTACTGATTGCAATTGCTTCATGCCACTAAATGACATATACAGAAAATATAAAATTTTCATTTGATTGTTTGTTTCATGTGTTAATTTTTTATTGCAAAAATAATTTCGTCATTCAACTGAAAAAGATTGATGTAATTTATAAGGGAAGCGAGATCAAAGGGCCAATTTCACCGCCGGAAGGATTGTCAGAGCCCATGGGAATGGCAAGAAAGAGCTAAGAGGATTAAATGACATGATCGAAGAGAATGCGAATAATGAAATTATCTCTAGCGAATCTGGAAGAAGGGAAGAGGATGCGGATGTGCCTTTGGATTTTCGGACTAAACTAAAGCGGATTCAAATTTGGTCAAAAATTGATTGATTTAATGCTTTTAAAAATAGTTCTCACATATTTTCTAAATATTTGATATTTTGGTGAGGACCAAAATATTCCTTTATTCAACAAATTTAGGTGACTAATTAATGGATCATAAATATTCTTCACTGTAGGCAGTTACGTAGATTCACAAGAAAAATATTTGAAAAACAATGAAATATATTGTAAATGAAAACGCGGATACAAGCAGCTTCTTTATACTATTCCCTCTCCTTAGGAGATGCAGCACGCTTGGTACGATACCAAGGTCTCACACTCGGGGCCAAGAATCTCTCGTATGCCTCACATCCCTGTAAAAATAAGTAGAACCAAGATAAATTAACAGTTTTGTTGGATGCCAGTCGCCTGAAATTTAAATTTGCTTCAGTCAATTAGGTGGAGAGGAAGCAGCAGTTGTGGAGGAGCACCGAGGCCACCGGCGGAGGCAGCCGCAGCGGAGTAGCCTCCTCGTCTATCTTAGGGATGCAACAGGTGCAGGCGGAGCATGAGCCTCCTTGTCTATCTTAGGGATGGCGGGGGTGCAGGTTCACCGGCGCCAGACTTCGAGGTCTACCTGGGTTAAAGGAATGGCAGTGGGCGGAAGAAGCACGGCGATGCGTGGCGGTTAAGGGGAGGGTGGGGCGGCTGGCTGGTATACTTGAGGTATTGGCCACAATAGTCACACAAGTTTTGAAGCCTCCTCTAGCTCATCTAGTTTAAGTTGATCCTAGTTGATCAATTAGATCTTGACCTAGATTCTCTAGTCCTCATAATTAAAAACCCAGTGTGGTTCTAATCTTCTCCCTCTAATTATCCGGCGACAATTAGCTCTGGATAGCGAAGCGCTACCGGATTGTGAAGACTGTACGCTTGGAACCAAGTAGAGAAGATGTGCTTTCCGTCTTCTGTTCGAGGGATCGTTCGAGGGCGGTTTGCGGGATCATTATCAACGGTTCGAGGGACTCCAAGTACGATCTACACCTACTCGTCTACTTCTGCTGCACTCTGGAGTCGGTAAGGATTGTTGATCCAAACCCTATATGCATCTTCATATTGTTCTTGGGTGTTCGTAGAGCAATTTTTTTGTTTTCTACTATGTTTCCCAACGTATGACCCCTAGCGTCGCCCTATATAGGGGGCGAGAGCTAGGGTTCAGGGGGTTCCTAACCAGCTTCATGCCGATGGCATCTTGGCTTGTATGCCAAGACGATCTCCGGATCCCCAGCCGGGCCCTGGGTTGCATCCTGGTGTCGTGCTACCACTAAGCCTCCCGAGTCACGAGGCCAGCCCAACACCGGGCTTCCTGGCTGATGGGTCACCCTCGGTGTGTTGCACCATCAATCGCCTTTCACCCTACCTATATATTTATCATCTTCGCCAACATTCTAAAACAACTAAACAATGGAAAACACAATCCAGCCACTCTCTGCCACCCCATCTACTCACCAAGAATGCGACAACACGTCGATGCCACTTTCATCTTAGCTAAGACCTCATCTCAGGGGGCGTTGAAATCCTAAAAAAAATCCTAGACGAGTTTGCTCTACCCATTGATCTCTCCATCGTCTTCCAAAAACAACCTTCACCTCCCTTTCATGGGAACAACTCAAGAATGACATCAAAATCATTAACATACTAGGTTGTTCCATATCCTCCTTTCCACAAACGTACCTCACACTACCCCTCTCCCTATAAACTACCATATTCTATCTCCGGCCCCATCTTAGATAGGCGCCTTTGGTTTCTCGCAGGTTGGCATGCCCTTCTTCTTTCTAAGGGTTAGTATGTCAGTTTTCCGCCTACCCAAAAATGCAGCTGAAAAACTTTATGCTATAAGTTGTGCCTTCTTTTGGGTTGCATATCTGTCTTGTGTAGGTTCTCTTGGGAAAATGTTTGTAAGCCAAAAGAGTTTGACGGTTTAGGCTCAAAAGCATCCTCATCCGTAATGTGCGCTTGCTAATGAAAGTTGCCGTCCAATTTCTACTACCCTCCGATACTCTTTGATTTTCTTGGCCCTCCTCCATCACCCTAATGTCATTCAAAGATCACAAACTCCTAACTCGTTCCTATCCAACATCGTCAACCAACATATACCCCTTCGCTAGATCTCCTTCGTCCTAACACAAAATGGAGCTTCCGTCTTCTTCTGGCTAGACACCTAGGTCCACCACCATGCACTCGCTAACAGCTTTCCTAGTCTATTCACCCACTCCACTGATCTAAATATTATACTCCATTCATCTTAAAATAAGTGTCTCAACTTTATACTAACTTTAGAGAGAGTAGTTTGCTCGGTCATTTTGATCGGTGTGCAGTTTAGCCTTTGAAATCGCCTAACATATTTCAGTCTACAAAGTTGCAGTCGCTTCTGTACTTGCCCTTCTCCACCAAGCATGCCTACCTATTCCTCATGCAAGAAGACATCAAGGACATGAGCGCACATTACATCTGACGCCTCGCGCTCCAAACAAGGTCAAAGTCCTTGCCTGCTCATGCTGCGGGCGCCAAAGTCCAATCGCAAGAGTAAATCCCCACCGAGAAACCACGCTTCATTCATTTCTTCAGTGTCCTCGCTACGTCATAGTTTTGCAACGCTTGGAAGACCTACACTCCCAGACCTATACTCCCACCCATACAGATGCATCCCAAGGTTTGGCGCCTTGCTCGCCATACTTCAGAAAATGCCAAGAACTCGAAGGTATTCCGCCACAGATATCAAGCAAACTAAAGGTGGGGGAAAAAGATCTCAGTTGCCAATTTACCATCAAACGCATCAGACTGGTAATCTGTTTCAGAATCTGATATAGTATATCACACACACAAGCCATGGATTTGCTTTATTTTGTCTCATCTACATGATACTGCTGTCAACGGGGGCAAAAACGCCTAGGGAAAATCCACGAGGCTTGCATGTAATCCCACACATGTTACACCAGTTTAGTCACGGTACTCTGCCATGAACGTCTCATGGAACACCGTGAAGCGGGAGATGATCGCCGGGATCTTCTCCTCCTGCGGAAGGATCGTGCACCTGAAGTGCCATGTGCCAGGAACCTGTCGAGTACAGAGTATCAATGGCAATGTTATGGCTTGGGGTAAAAACACCGGAAGGGAAAGTAGATGTAATGTATACTGTTCAAAACCCAGAGTCCATAAATGCTTTCACTAACAATGGATAAAACCATATGAGGGGAAGGCCTTATGGCTAGCTTTATTAACTTCAAGCAATTTCAGTTCGGGCATGTTAGTTTTATATCTATGTTGAAAACTACATGATTGTTTTTTTTTTTGTGAAAACCATATGATTGTTACCTGGTTGTTAAAATAATGCTACATTTATATGTCCGAACCAATAGTATCAGCGACTACAGGCATAAAAATAGCATAATATTTGTATCAAGATTGAATCTGCTCACCTGGCCAAATCCAGATCCAGGGACAACGACGATTCCGGTCGACTCAAGGAGACGAAGAGCATAGAATGCATCAGGTGCCTTGTTAGCAGCTTTAGCAGCCTCAATCGCCTTCTGTGGCAGACAGATTTGAGGGAACAGGTACATTGCTCCTTCAGCCTTGTTGCAAGTAATTCCCTCAAGTTTACTGAATGCAATCTCCAATGCCTGTGATCATGAAAGCAGCAGTAACAAATTTTAGCGTGTTTTCAACAATGCATTTAGGGGTATGAGATATAGAACCATGGTGCACCTTCGCACGACGAGCTAACGATGCAAGGATCCCATCCTTTTCTGCCTTGTATGAAGCATATGATTCATCACTAGCCTGCAGAAGCCATTAATGGTATTTATCTGAAGAACTTTGTATTCTCATTTAGGTGTAGAAATTTAAGGAGCGTCATGTCACTGACCTTTGGTGGGTTCATGACAAGACTAGCAAGGATCTGGCCGGTGATATTGGAACATAGGTTCACTGATGCTATTTTGTAGATCTGCTCTCTTACTGGAGCACTGAAGCCAGTAATCTCCATGTAACCACCTCTTTTACCACACTCACCATAATATCCTGGTGGTAGCAACAAAATAGTTTTGGCAAACCAGTAACACTGTGAATAGAAGAATAAGCATGTGGATCTTTCTACTTACCCTTAGAAACAGATTGATATGATACTAGAGGGAGATCCTCCTCGCCGTATCCCAAGGATCTCACTATCTTCTTGAAAGAGTGGAATTTCTTGTTGTCAGCGTAGATGTTCTCTTGGTATACCTACCAATAGATAAATGTCATGAATGTTACACACAACGAAAGCAATAGAATTAAGCAGGTCAAAGTGTGTTGTGATGCTTTGAGAACCATTATCCCTCACCTCATCAGCCAGAAGAACAAGACCCTCATTTTTGCAGAACTTCACTATGTCATATTGGTTTTCCTCAGCAAGTACCTATAAATAAATGGACCATCTCAATTATTGATCTTTTCTCCTTTTTAGTTATCTTAGTTCAGAATATTTTATACATATTGCAGCCCAAGCAAAAAATAATTATTTCCTAAGCTATCCTACAAAAGAATGGAGAAATATACTCACTTCAAGAATACGAGAAATGCACTCATTAAGTAAATATATGGAATGGACACCATAGTTGAAGCAAACCAAGAAGGTTTTCTGGACCAGAAGGAAAAAGATGAGTATAAACCTGTCCAGTAGGATTTCCTGGATTGATAACCACCAAAGCCCTAACGTCGATGCCTCTTGAGCGAGCATCTTCGAGTTGCTTCTTAACATCAGAGATTTCCAAACCCCAGCCCGTCGATTCATTGAGATAGTATGGGACCTGAAAGATATGCTCTCAATTCAGGATTTGGCGCCGCATGAAATATAACTATACTGAACTTAAACTTCTTTTGCCAGGCAAACAGGGAGGGTACATACAAGAGATCCGCCATGAAGAGCTATAGAAGCCGAGTACAAAGGGTACTGAGGAATCGGGACAAGAATGCCATCTTTCTCATTCCTTATCAGTAATTGCATCATCAGGTGCACCTAACAAGGGAAGAGTAACATGATATAAGAGTTAACTACTTTATGTTTGTTCATACATTGTCTAGCAATCGAAGGAAGAGGTAAATTTCATACCCCAGGGCTTGCTCCATCTGTAAGAAAAATGTCATCAGCATTAGCAGGGAATCCATCTCGTGAAGCGATCCCAGAAGCAATTGCATCACGAAGTCCTTTTATACCCTAGGAGAATGGTAAAAAAACAAAGTCAATCCAAGATTCCATATTTTTCTCCTTGCAGCAAGTAATAAATTGTGCAATGAGATGATTACCTGGCTATGACTGTATGCTCCTGTTGCTCTTCCAGGTATCAAGGCAAGAATCTGCTTTGCTCGAGAAATAGAATCAGCACTGCAACAAGATGAAGCATCAGGTATCATATGCAACAAGTTCATGCTAAGACAAATGAATTAGTTCTAGGTATTTTTCATAATCAATCAGAAGTGGCAACACACAGCACGTATCGATTTTTTAGCACTTATTAAGTATAGGCTTAAAATGTTGCAGATTGGTGCATCACACCCTATGGAATACTTTTACTCCACAATTGTGTTTTTGCAATTATTCAAGTTCATTTGAATCGCAAAAAAGTAGCATGATAGCACTTGGTTAAGGGTATCCGTCAAAATATCCTCCCATGCTAAGTTTTCCTTGCATTTGTTTCATGCTGATAAGCTACAATGATGCCGATATTCACCTGAACAATGTTTTGATTTCCTCCTTTTTCAACAGATCTGGATGATCACAAAGTGCAAGAACCTGCGATATACCATGTAAGAATCCAGCAGAACAAACTTTAAACTCTGCAGGTACAAAATTCACATACCTCCCTGAAGAATGTAACTGGTTGCTGACCAAGAGATTGTGGGTTCCCAATGTTACAATAGAGGATCTGCAAGGGGAAAAGTTGAATGAGCTAAGAAACTGTACAACATAACAAGAAAACTATCTATAACATTAACCTTCAGAATCTATGCTTAAGTACCTCATCAAAAGGTAGAGATCCTGGTTGAGTTTGAAGCTGTTGCTGCAAGCGCTGGAAACAAAAACAAAATTACCTGGTTAATCAATTTCTAAATACTTAATGGCATATGAACTGGCGTCTTTCAGGAAATGCCAGGTAACACCCTCTGTTTTTAAAGCGTATCAAACTGTTACTAATACCAAACAATTCCTTGTAAAAATTCAGAATAAAACTGCATCCTACTAAACTCTTATTAGACTTGGTGATTATCTAAAAACATGAGTAAAGAGTCAGCTAAACTCTTAATACAGGAGATTTCAAATTATGGTCAGTTGAAATACCTGAGCATGGATGACAATCTCTCCACGCACAGCATACTCACATTTTAAAACCTGCAACAGTCATAAGATAATTAACGAAGTGGCTAGTTTTTAGAAAATGCACATAGTTGATCAAATGATGGTCAAAATTAATCAGCGACTGAAATAAATAGAACACAGAATGCCAGTAAATTCTTGAAAGTGGAAATATAATGAACTTATAATCATGTCAGAGATGTGGACGGAATGCTATGCTGTCATATGACCATGTAATGGTAATAAGAACTCCAGGTGAAAGAATATGTGCACAGAGACAAGTGGTCAGTTCACCAGATGACCTGTCACCAAGTACAACATGCTAAAAAATTCACATGTTTTATATCCTCTGTCACCAAACTACAACATGTGAAAATCTTCACAAGTGACAGATTGGCAACTGAGCAGCATCTATGCTATCAATTAAACAACAATATTCGTGCTTCAGCATCAGAGATGACATTGTTTTATAGTGCCAAACAAAAAAAGGATGCTGACTGGCACCGTCACACAAAAAACTGCATGTCAGCAGCTCAATAGTACTGAGATCTACCTGCTGGCTAGGTTTCCCTCTTTTTTGCGGAAACTGGCAGCATCAAGGTAAAAACACTACACCACAGTACAGACTACACTTTTAGTAACTTGTAATCAACTGTTGAATAACTCTAATTTGCAGACCAAGAGTTCATCAGTTCACTCTGAATAAAAATCGAAGCATCTATCTTTAGATGATATATAAGTTCGCATGAAAAAAATCCTCGCTTTTCAACTTCGGGCTATCAGATCCAGAACACTAAAGCGGAATAACCAAGTGTTAAAGTGTATCAACTAGTACCACAAGTGGAGGACTGAATCAGAAACAGAAACTAAGAAGAATTCGATGAAGTAGACGGCCGACCACCCAACTCACAGATCAAATCAGCAACCCGCCCCCGCCTCACCGGAACCGGGCCAAGAAAGAGAGCAAGAAACAGACAGGAGAAGCGCCGCTCACCTTGGGGTTGAGGTTGTCCACGGCAACGGTGGCAGCCATGGCGAGATCAACTAAAGGCGAAGGGGGCGGCAGCGGCAGAGCAGCGAGTATCTTCCGACGCCTCTAGCTATCCGTCTCTATCTCTCCGCGGTTTTGTGGCGACTCGGAAGGGAGAAAGGAAGGCGATGTGCTTTATAAAGAAGGAGAGATCGGGAGGAGGATGGAAACAAAACAAGCAGGGGGCGCGGCGGAGGAGGTGAGAGGTGTTCACCCACAGGAAGGGACGGAGGAGGAATGGAAAGCGGGGGGAAGCCGCGGCATTGCGGGTGGGCCCGCGGGCGCCGCCGTCCTCAGCCGCGGTTTCGTCTCGTCTCGGCCTTTTGCTCTCAGAAAGTGTCAAGATCTCAAGTCCGGCCAATCCTTATTGCGTCCACGCTGCCGCTTTCTGTCATACCATATGTGAGGTGCAAATTTTCCCTTTGCCTTTTCGTGTTTCCTATTTCTTGTCTTTGCTTTTTGCCTCCGTGAGAGGTTGGAGAAGGAATTGCTGTGGCCCCGCACACGGGAAGAATTTGCCAAATCTTGTTATGTACACACTATATATAATTGCCTGTACATCGAAATGTAAATTTTCTACAGTATAGTTATGTTACACCGTGATTTACTTGCCCGTGTTGATATGATGGTGTAAACGAATGTCTACCAAATACTGTCTGTAATATACTTAGCTAAATATATTTTAGGATTTTTTGTAATCACTTTTTGGCTTACCAAAGAAAACATAACTTTATTTAGTAAGTCAATAAGATGTGGGACAATTAAGACTGTTTTCAAGCAATGATGCCCAGAAAAAAGATGGAAGATTGGATGAAGCACTCCGCGTAGCAAAAACATAATTAAGATGGAAGATTGGCTTACCGAAGAAAACATAAGTTTATTTAGTAAGTCGATAAAAATTTGGATAATTAAGATGGTTTTCAATGATTATGTCCACCTAGAAAAAAAATTCATTGCTTGGATGGGCTTACACTTACACCTACCTATATCTATATCTATATCTATACCAATATAAAAAGACTCAAAGGAACAGATCCAATTGACCTCGGCCATCGAACTAAGTTAATCCAACTACCAAGACTGCTTCAATGGTGAGCGTTAAACATGTTTTTCATACAAATATTGCACTAATCACAAATTAACACATAAATAATAGCATACCTAATATTTACATGCAATTAATATATTCCTAAATATTAACGTGTGTTGCACGTGCGCATTTACTAGTGCTTATAAGTGCACTTGTGTACTTCAAAATATCCAATAAATCGACACCTATATAACTTGCTATAACATATTAGCTCACATTAAAAAAAGGCGGAAATGCTATCTGGCGAGCATTCCCTCGGAGGGAATGGCAAGCGAACACATTTTTCCTGATTGTTTTAGTTGCGACACGAGATCAAACGTTGGCAGTTTCTATCCGTTTTGTCTAAAAAAATCCCTTCTTCCCAGAAACTGCCATGCATCGTTGAAGAATCTATTAGCAAAAACGTTCGCAAATGCCACCCCTCAAAGCGAACATTCGACGGCTATTGGGGTCCTAAAGAAGATTTTTTTTCCCCTTTTTTAGCTTGAGACTAAATCATCGTGATTCTAGTATGAATCCAAGGTTTTAATTGAATCGATTTGTAGGATCGCAACAAGATAATCCAAGGCAAGAATTAATATTTACTAAAATGACTTGTGAAAAAACATTTGGATATACTTACAAGAAAATTGTCATCCATTTTGAATAGGCTTTATTTCTGTTTTGTCTGTATAAGCCATATATCCGTCATAGTGCTATAATATAATAACATACTGCTAAAATATCATGTACGTTATCTCACGAATATTGGCTTGAAGTCTCTTTTTCCATTGTTTTTTATATAGCTCACTCTTCATGCCAAATGGTACATCGGCTTGAAAATCTCAAACGCCATATTGTCCCATCAAGATGAAATGAAAGACATGTGTGACATGTTGCTTACTACTACTCCCTTTATTCATAATGTAGTGCACATATATTTTCTAGAAATTCAAACTTTATCAGATTTGACCAAATATGTAGAATAAATTGTCTCAATACATAATATCAAATCGATATCATTAGGTACATGATGATACAGATTTTTATATTGTATTTATTTAGTATTGTTTTTGTCAGTTTTTTGTAAATTTTGACCGAAAATAAATAGAAACTACACGCATATTATGAAGAGCATCTCCAATAGCTTATCTATATGGATGTCTATACTCGTTTTCCACGACATGAACCTAAAACAGGCGTCCAACAACTTGTTTATATGGTCGTCTAAATATACACTTCCTCTAAATCAACCTCGACAATGTCCACGCCCGGACAATGTGAAAGCGTCGTCTAAACTCAGCTGCAGTCATGATTTCTTCATCTACCCAGCGAAGACCCACCTATCAGGGTCCCTGTATATAAACGTTCTAATACAAAACTGAACATATATATGAAGAAATCTTTTTAGACCATCTATATAAATATATCCTAGTCTGAGGCAAGCTCCGATGCCCGATCCATCCTCACGTGGTTCCTGCAATATTCTATTCCTTTGCACACCATATGAGTGAGGGAGGCAAAGCCTGAAGCTACACGTTAGCCCAACGCTCTTGGATATTTTTGTGCTGAAAATGACCAAGCTTTCAGTTCCTTGTTCCTTTCTTGCGAAACAAGTTGTTAACCCAGTTTCGACCTCACTTTCAGTTTCTTGTTCCATTCTTGGGAAACAAGTTGCCCACCCCAGATTCGACCTCACGGTGTGAAACTGTGAATAACGTTGGAATTTTGGACATCTGTACGCCCATGGTCGCAGGTCATCAATGAAGATGGATGATAGCCCCTCTGACACACATTTTTCTTAGAGCGCCCGGATGTTTACTACGCCCACTTATTTTGAAACGAAGTGAGTACTAATCTAGGAGTATCTATTACTCTTTCTGGTCCTTTTTAGTTCGCATATAAAATTTGCCTAACCTCGTGAAGTTTGACCAATTTTATAGAAAAAATTACGAACATTCACAATGCAAAATCATTATCATTAGATGCGCCGTGACTTAAATTTTCATATTGTATGGCTTTAACATTGTAGATGTTGATATTTTTTTAATATAATTATGATCAAACTTTACGAAGTTTGACTTCAAACAATTCTTATATGTAAAGTAAAAAGGAAGGAGGGAGTACTATTAAAAACAGAGTTCATAGTAGGTTCGTCCTTTTTGCACGCAATCACTAATGTTCAAAAATTGTCTCAGTAATCTCATGTCCAATCTCTGCCTCATCCACAACTGCATGCATTTAATTAGTCAGATAGTTAATTACACATGTTAATTGGCTAGACATTAATTTTTGAAAAGTATCATAGAACCTTGGATGGAAGGATCACGTGAATTATGGAGTGTCATTCTTAAACGGGAGGATCACTTTAATTATGGGAATTATCATCACGCATTGGACGGGAAGATCATGTTAATTATGAGAAGTATCATTGAGCGTTGGATGAAAGGATCACTAGAATATGTATGTACTTGTTGCAACACACGAGTGATTTACTAGGGCTTCTTAAGGCCTTGTTTGGTTGTTCAGTCTTTTCTTGGCCTTCTTGCATGTGTGGTTAAGGTCATGTTTGGTTGCTAGGAGCAGCCAGGGTGTGCAATGTGGCGCATCACGTGTCGCTCGCTGAGCGCTCTCCCATAGGGATGTTTTTTTTTCTATTTTTTGGGAGGGGGGCGGTTTCCCTTGTTTTCAGGGTTTTTTCCTTCAGTTTCCCCCCTTTTTTCTCGTTTCTTCGAGTTATTTTGTTTTTGTTTGTCGGAAGCATGGAACGTAGTTGTGTTTCCGTATGGAAGCATATTTGCGCTTCTATGTGAAGCACGGTTGTGCTTTTCATGTGAAAGTAGAAATGTACTTCCGTAAAAAGTGAAGTAAAGATGTGATTTCGCGTCAACCACAGTTGTGTTTTTGTGCTTTCCCAATTGAAGCACAATTGTGTTTCCACACGAAGCACACTAAGGCCTCCTTTGGTTCATAGGATAGAAATTTCATAGAAATAAAAAAATTATAGGAAGTGAGATGGTATGCATCTCAATTCTTATAAAGAAAGATATGTTATTTGATGCATATGATAGGAATTTTTTCATTGAGTCTAGACTAATATTTTTTCCTTTAAAATGTGAAGGATTGTTTCCTATCCTACATAGAAATAGGAATTCATCCTACAAACCAAAGGGCCCCATAGGAATTTTTCTTTGAGAATCCTATCCTATGAAATTCCTATAAGATTCCCACGAACCAAAAGAGGCCTGATGCTTCTTTAAAGGTGAAGCACATGCATGTTTCTCGCGTGAAAGCACAGCTTTCCCAAAAGTGAAACACGATTAGTACAATTTTGAAGCACAATTTAGCTCAGTTTTGGAGCACATATTTCACCCGAAAAAAGTTCATCGAAACTTATCAATATGGGATATAGTTTTGAAGATCTCAATGCGAGGAATACAACAGTGAAAATGGTTTGTTTTTTGGACACACAGTTCAAGAGATAAATCGTTCTGAAAATGAAATGCATGAAAGAAGCACAAATAAACCCACCATCTCTCCTTGGCATAGGAAGAAACCCCACCAAAACTCTCTAAGTGCGAAACACGTGTGGTGCGTCACTTATCACCACCAGTTGGTGATTTTTTGGGTAGCTCAGCCTGTTTTTGCCCTTCTTGAAGGTGTGGCCAAGTGATGTGGGGGGGGGGGGGGGGGGAGGGATAAGCTTTGGGCCATGTTTGACAATCCCTGTTTGGTTGCCCACAAAGCCCAAGCTGAATCAGGGCATCAATGTTTCCCTAGTGTTTGGTTTCCTGTGTTTCAAGGTTTTGGACTGGGCTGATGCACATCGCGCGTATAGTGGTTAGCTTGCACACTCATGTGGTGAGCTTACTAACTATCAATTATGCCAGTATGAGTATACATAACTGAGTTAGGTTAACAGCAAACACACAAATACGATGAATTGGATGAAGATTATGAAGTCATTCAGCCTACTTAGCCCGATTTGACATGCACCCTTGCCTATTACATGATTGATCTTCTATTTGACTATGTACTTGGAGTAATCATCCTCCGCCCCCTCTCTAGTTTTGAACTCTCTATAGCAGTTGTTCTTGTAACCATTTACTTGTTCATGACATGTCTGAAATGAACTCTAGGTTCATGAAACTCTTGCAGAGTACATGTGACGCCCGGATAATCAAGCTACAGTAATCTCTACTAACGATGCCATGTCACCTTGATTACTGTTGCTAATCTCGCGTTAGTTCAAAACCAATTCAAATTCAAATTCAAAATAGAGGCAAACATCAAGAGTTTTCAAAAATTAAAACTAAAATGTTGGGTTTGTGCCAGATAATGCATAGGTGATTAAGGTGAAGAAACTTGCAACGCCCCGATAATCATGCTACAGTAATCCCACGCTAATCGTGCCATGACACCTCAGTTACTGTTGCTATCCTCGCAATAATTCAAAACCGTTCGAAATTCAAATTCAAATTAATGATAACAATAAAAGTTTTCAAAAATTAAAACAAAATTGTTCGGTGGTTGCCGAATATTACAAAGGTAATTATGGTGCAACAAACACATTTTTATAAAATACCTAATGCCCTAAATTAAATAAAACAGAAAAGGAAAAAGAAATAAATATAAGAAAATACAAAACAGAAACAAAAAAAAGAAAAGAAAAGGAACCAAAGGAAAGGAGAAAGACCCCACTAACTCCCCCCGGGCTTCAGCCCATTCCCCCGCACCCGGCCGGCCCCGCACCCGGCCGGCCCAGGTGGCCCAGCTGCCACCTCCTCCCCACGCCCCCCCACTGTTCGTCCGACCGCGCCCGCGTCGCCGACGGACCAGCTCGCTGCCCCGCGCCGCTACAGGCCCCTGGAGAGGATAAGGGCGCCGACGCCGCGCCCCCTCGGGCTCCCCTCCCCACTTGCCCCCCTGCTCTCCTCCTCGATCTCCGCCTCCGTCTCGCTCCTCAGATCCGCCCCCGTCCGAGCGCTTCCATGGCCGTGGCCGTCACGTAGCCGTGGCCACCGTCCTCCCCGCACCGCGCCAACGTGTCGCCGGTCTCCCTCGTCGCCCTCCTCGTCGTCCTCGACCGTTGGTTCGAGCTCCGCAACGTCACAGCGTCGTGGGCGAGGTCGTCTTCTTCCTCCGCCTCGCCGCCGCTCATCTCCAACTCCGGCGACGCCCTCTGCAGCTACTAAGCCGCCAAGGGCCCCCGTGTGTGCCGCTCGGTGAGCCCCCGCTCCCTCCCCTCTCTCTCTCGACGCCGTTCGCTAGTTGGACGCCCCCCCCAACTTGCCCGAGCGCATCGCCCCACGCGCTCGTCGCCGGCAGCCGTCCGGTGACCATTTGGTCCCGGGCTCATGCCTATCATGCTCAGCATCGCTGTAGGAACCCGGAGCGACCATCCGTTGGTCCTACCGTGGCCAACATAGGCGTTCCCCACCGCGGCCGAACGCCGGCGTCCGCCCCGCTCGTCGCCGGTGACGCTGCGGCCCTCCTCCGGCCACGCCACCGCCACGGTTCGATGCAGCTCCTCGCTCTCGACCGAACGCCCCCTCCCACGGGGCCTACCTTGCTCCGTAGCGCCGTTTCCGTCGAGCACCCGTACGCGCCGCCGCCTCTGCTCGTCGCCGGTGCCGATTCCGGCCAAGTCCGGCCATACCACCACCCCCACTCGACGCGGCATCGAGTGGCCGTTCGGCTGGACCAAGCTGCGCGCCGAACGGCGCCATGTAGCGAAATCTCGATGAGGCCCGGGAGCCCCCGCCGCGTTCTGACGTCGCCGGCGGCCAAACGTCGGCCGCCGCCTACGTGGTTGGCCTGGGGCCACCCCAAGGCCACTGCCAGCGGGCCCTGCGGGTCCTAGTTGACTGGGTTGACCCAGTCAACTGCTGACGTGGCAGCTACGGCCACTGACATGCGGGCCCCATGTCAAAAACGAATAAAATTAAATAGATAATTTGCTAATTAATTAAATTAGTTAATTAAACACTAATCTCTCACTGACTACCGGGCCCCACCCGCTAATTAGCCTATTTAGTTAGTTTTAAAACTCTGTTAGTACCCTGTCAATGACATGTGGGTCCCACTGGACCCACCTGTCTGGTTTGACTGGTCAACCGACCAGTTGACCTGCTGACATCACTATGATGTCATGCCTGCGTCATCATTCACTGTTTTGGATAACGTTGGATTTAAATAAATAATTAAAATCAGAAATTAATAAAATCTTTAGCAAATCATATCTTTTAATCCGTAACTCGGATGAAAATACTTTGTACATGAAAGTTGCTCAGAACGACGAGACGATTCCGGATACGCAACCCGTTCGTCCACCACACCTCGCTAACCTATCAAACTCGTAACTTTCCCCCTCCGGCTCCTCTGCCCGAAAACGCGAAACACCGGGGATACCTTCCCGGATGTTTCCCCCTTCACCGGTATCACCTCATACCGCGTTAGGGCACCCCTAGCACCGTTACTTGTCTTGTCATGCATCGTTATGCATCTGTTTGCATTGTATTCATTGTTTCTTCCCCCTCTTCTTCCGCTAGACACCGAGACCGACGCCGCTGCTACCCAGTACGACTACGGAGTTGACGACCCTTCTCTCTTGCCAGAGCAACCAGGCAAGCCCCCCTTTTGATCACCAGATATCGCCTACTCTTCTCCCTACTGCTTGCATTAGAGTAGTGTAACATGTTACTGCTTTCCGTTAATCCTATTCTGATGCATAGCCTGTCCTTGCCACTACTGTCGATACCTGTACCTGCAATCCTAATGCTTAGTATAGGATGCTAGTTTATCATCAGTGGCCGTACATTCTTGTCCGTCTGCCATGCTATATTATCGGGCCGTGATCACTCGGGAGGTGATCACGGGTATATACTATATACTTTATACAGGATACATGTGGTGACTAAAGACAGGTCGGCTTGTGGAGCACCCGCGAGTGATTCACGGATTGGGGGCTGAAAGGACCTTTGTCCCAACGGCCCTCTGTGTGGATCTTTGTGGCGAAGCGACAGGGCAGGTTGAGACCACCTAGGAGAGAGGTGGGCTTGGCCCTGGTCGGCGTTCGCGGTTATTTCAAAATAACACGCTTAACGAGATCTTGGTATTTGATCTGAGTCTGGCTACTGGCCTATACGCACTAACCATCTACGCAGGGACAGTTATGGGCACTCGACGTCGTGGTATCAGCCGAAGCCTTTGTGACGTCAGCGACTGAGTGGCACGCGCCGGATTGGACCGTAAGCCTGCTCTTGTATTAAGGGGGCTAGTTCTGCTTCCGGTCGCGTTCGCAGCGTGCAGGTGTGCAAAGGGCGATGGGCCCAGACCCCTGCGCCATAGGATTTAGACCGGCGTGCTGACCTCTCTGTTGTGCCTAGGTAGGGCTGCGACGTGTTGATCTTCCGAGGCCGAGCATGACCCAGGAAAGTGTGTCCGGCCAAATGGGATCGAGCGTGTTGGGATATGTGGTGCACCCCTGCAGGGAAGTTAATCTATTCAAATAGCCGTGATCTTCGGTAACAGGATGACTTGGAGTTGTACCTTGACCTTATGACAACTAGAACTGGATACTTAATAAAACACACCCTTCCAAGTGCCAGATACAACCGGTGATCGCTCTCTCACAGGGCGACGAGGGGAGGATCATCGGTTAGGGTTATGCTATGCGATACTACTTGGAGGACTTCAGTCTACTCTCTTCTACATGCTACAAGATGGAGGTGGCCAGAAGCGTAGTCTTCGACAGGATTAGCTATCCCCCTCTTATTCTGTCTTTCTGCAGTTCAGTCCACTGATATGGCCCTTTACACATTTACCCATGCATATGTAGTGTAGCTCCTTGCTTGTGAGTACTTTGGATGAGTACTCACGGTTGCTTTCTCCCTCTTTTCCCCCTATCCCTTCTACCTGGTTGTCGCAACCAGATGTTGGAGCCCAGGATCCAGACGCCACCGTCGACGATGACTCCTACTGCACCGGAGGTGCCTACTACTACGTGCTGCCCGCTGACGACGACCAGGAGTAGTTAGGAGGATCCCAGGCAGGAGGCCTGCGCCTCTTTCGATCTGTATCCTAGTTTATGCTAGCCTTCTTAAGGTAAACTTGTTTAATTTATGTCTGTACTCAGATATTGTTGCTTCCGCTGACTCGTCTATGATCGAGCTCTTGTATTCGAGCCTTCGAGGCCCCTGGCTTGTAATATGATGCTTGTATGACTTATTTTATTTGTAGAGTTGTGTTGTGATATCTTCCCGTGAGTCCCTGATCTTGATCGTACATGTTTGCGTGTATGATTAGTGTACGGTTGAATCGGGGGCGTCACAAGTTGGTATCAGAGCCGACTGCCTGTAGGAATCCCCCTTCCACACTCCTTGGCCGAAGTTGAGTCTAGACATTACAAAACATTTACTAACATGGTTGTGTGCCTTACGGGCCCACGTCGCCATCTGGGTGGTATTAGGATCTTTTACTCCTCGATCCTTACTCTGGGACTCTGAACTCTCTCCTACACGGGTTAAACGATTTTACTAACTCTAACACTAGGATCCCATGACCATGTTCACCCCAAAGTTGGATAAGCCCTAGTTATTCTTTAGAGTAGTATTTGAACATTATCCACATTGTCATTTGACTCCTGTGAAAAGATCCTTGTTTTCAGATGGAACCCACGAGGCAGGTCGTGCGCCACACGACGACCATTGGTGCCTCAGGATCACCTACTATGTTGGTTGAGATGATGACCTATCTGGGTTATCGCTGGCACCCTGAGTACACCGTCTATGAGGAGTATCAGGACTTCAACCAAGAGAAGTGTCGTGCCATCATCCACCTCTACTCTCGGGAGTATGACTCCACTACTGTGTTGCACACTGCTCATGGTGTTGGAGTGACTATCGATATGGCGGTCCACGATGCTGCTTATGCTGCTCTGACACGTCTCCGTGGAGAGTATCAGGAGTTGGACACCTCCTCCTTCAGGCACATTGCTATCGCATCCGATGTTGGTGCGGAGGGATACTACACTGCTGCCTACTCCACTGTCACCCGAGAGCCCTTCTACCATCGGAACCTGGTTCTGCATGCTGATGGGCTGGATAGAGCTAACCGAGCTCTTTGCCACGAGTTGTACACCACCCATCAGCACCTGTATCATGCTCTGACGCTGTTGCACCCCTCTGCCCGCTCTGGTGATCTGTCGCGTTCTGCGATCTACCCTGCCCGGACCATGATGCCCCAGGGCGTCGGCTGGCCAGATGTGGGAGGCTACTCTCCTGCATTGGGTCCTCTCCTGCCACCTGCGCATCGGGTTCCGCACCAAAGTATCCGCGGACCCCAGGCTACTCGCGTGGAGGTCTTCCCTTCGCGTCACTACCAGCTGTCGGGCTACTTCTACCTCCGCAGTACCGCATGGGACTGACGTAGACTTGCTTATTAGTGTTAGATGCATTCGCCGCGAGCCTGTGTGCCGCCTATGATGTCTTAGCCTATGTACTGAACACTGTGTAACAAACTCTATGCATGATCTCTTTTGTAAGATATGCCGACTACTATGTAGTATCTATCGTGCTGCTTTCGTTGTGCATGTTTCATCATGAATGATTCTTGTCTTTGCAAATTTCTCAATGCTGAACTACCACTGTTATATATAAGCAGGATGGTTAGACCAGGTGGTCGTGGTCGTGGTCGTGGTGGCAACGCCCCACCACCGCCTGAGTACATGGCTGGGATGATGCAACAGTTTGAGCTGAATCGTCAGTTCATGGAGAATATTATGGCTCAGTTTCCTCGCCCCAATATGAACCAGCAGCCAACCCAAGTGACTCTACAGGATTTCATGCGCCTCAACCCAACCGTGTACCGCAGCTCAACTCAGCCTCTGGATGCTGACGACTGGCTCCGTGACATCACCTATGAGATGGAGTCTGCTGATGTAGCCCCTGCCAGCTATGTCACCTTTGCTTCCTTCTTCCTGAAAGGACCCGCGGCTCAATGGTGGGATAGCCACAGGCGTACTCTGCCAGCTGGAACAATCATCACCTGGCCAGACTTCCAAGCTGCCTTCCGTGCTCGCTTCATTCCTCAGGGAGTCATGGACCGTAAGAAGCGTGAGTTCCGCAACCTCACCCAAGGCAACAAAACTGTGGAAGCTTACCAGCGGGAGTTTCTGGACTTGTCCCGCTATGCTGAAGAGGACATTGCAACTGATGCACGCAGACAGGAGAAGTTCCATGATGGCCTTCAAGCTGACATCAAGCTCGCACTTCTAGTGCATGACTTTGCTGATTTCGCCACTCTGGTGAACAAAGCCATCAATGTCAAAACTGGTCTGCAGGAATACCAGAGCTCTCACAGGTGCAACCATGACACGGGCTCATCTTCGGGCCCGTCTTCGCAGAAGCGCAAGATATGGATTCCCAACAGCATGTACCAGCCGAATGCACCTGCCCCAAGGCAGACCTATGCTGCACCTCGTCTGCCTGCTCCTCCAACTAGGCAGCCAAGACTTCCAGCTCCACCACCACAAGCTCCTGTTCCCACTCCCAATAATGGTCTCTGCTACAAGTGTGGTCAGCCAGGTCACCGTGCTAGGGATTGCAATCAGAACCAGAATCAACTGGCCCTCCCCACAGCTAGCCGTGGAAGCAACCAGCCTCGCAACAACAATGCCAAGTCTTATGGTCGTGTTCATGCCAACCACGTTGATCTCAATGAAGTTCTAGACCAGCCTGCTACCGTGATGGGTACACTCCTCGTAAATTCAGTACCAGCATCAGTTTTATTTGATACGGGAGCATCGCATTCATTCATATCAGCTGAGTTTGCATTCATGCATGGCATTAAATACGAAGAGATGAACACTGCGATTGTGGTACACACTCCTGTGGGCCAGTGTCAAACCTCTATGGTTAGTCATGATGTTCCCGTTGAAATTGAAGGACTGGAATTCCTTGCCTCTCCCATCGTACTGAAGTCCTGTAGCATCGACCTCATTCTGGGAATGGATTGGTTGAAAGTGCATACTGCTTCTATAGTTTGCGCCACTAAGGTCGTCCATCTGCTACACCCTACTGATGAAATAATTGCTTACCAAGCTCATCTAGTTCAGAACGCCGAGGCACGTCTTTATGCCTTGAATGCGTTGAACGCTGCACCACTCGAGGGCATTGGAAACATTCCCGTCATTCGTGAATTCCAAGATGTCTTCCTAGAAGAACTTCCAGGGATTCCCCCTGCTAGAGCTGTCAAATTCATCATCGACTTGAAACCCGGCACTACCCCTATAGCTAAACGACCCTACAAGATGCCGCCGCATGAACTCATTGAGCTTAAGGAGGAAATCGACAAATCTCTTGTCAAAGGTTTCATTTGCCCAAGTTGCTCTCCTTGGGGAGCACCTTCTCTCTTTGTTAAGAAGAAGGATGGGACAAACCGATTAGTCCAAGACTACCGTCCTATAAACCAAGCTACCATTCAGAATAAATATCCTCTTCCCCGGATCAATGATCTTTATGATCAACTGGCTGGCTCATCAGTGTTCTCCAAACTCGACTTGAGGTTGGGTTACCACCAGATCCGTGTTCGTGAGGAGGACATCCCAAAAACCGCCTTCGTGACTCGGTATGGATCATACGAGTACACCGTCATGTCATTTGGCTTAACGAATGCTCCCGGCACCTTCTCTCGTCTGATGAACTATATATTCATGGATTACCTCGACAAGTTTGTCATGGTTTATCTGGACGATA